>NC_085987.1:16730158-17057024 GCF_910591565.1 Cydia splendana
TAACGAAAAAAACGAACATAATGTAGGTTGAGTGAAGGTATGAATAGGCTAGCCACGCTTGGTACCCACCAGCGCGCGGTCGAACCGTGACCCAGAGAAATCATGACAGATACATGTTCATACATATGTAGCTTCTAATGAAATTGTTACCTAAGTGCGTGTCGGGCTACACACACTGATAGATTCCGTGCTAAATAGGAAAAAAGCAGATAATTTTAAAAACAAGGAAGGGGCAATATAGATAATAGAAAACTAAAAGTTGTAAGTACACATATAAAGCTCGGGACACACTTATCCCACGTACGCAACGTATGCAATGCATTATGACATCTGAACCCTGAAATGTGCATGCTTAGAAACATACTTGTCATACGCAACGCAACGCATGACAAGTATGTTTCTAAGCATACAACTTTCAGGGTTCAGATTGTCATAATGCATTGCATACGTTGCGTACGTGGGATAAGTGTGTCCCTGCCTTTATGCTTACTATTTTATCCGAAAACGGCGAAAACATTCAGCTAATCATGAAACTTAATCAGCATGATTTAAGTTACGTTATCGTCTACGAATGATACAAACAATAAAAGGGCACCTTTAATTTAAATAAATGTACGTATCATTAAGGTTATATTATAAATAACTAATGTAAATGTGATGTGAATGTATCTACATGCATTACAGTTTTATTTACAGCCGACTACCGCAAAGGTAAACATAAGAGTTTGTGGATTATATTTAGTCATTATAGAATATGATTACGTATATTTCACCACACGTATATTTCACGTATTTTTTATCTTAGGGCTTTGAGGAAAGAAGTCTACCTATTTTTTTTTGCTTGTTTGTTTTTAGAATCATTTTATTATTAGATTATTACTCAAAGTTCATATCACAGAAGAAAAAGAAAAAGTTGAGACTTAAAATACAAACAATCCGATTAAATCTAAATTGATTTGCGATATCAGCAGCTGCTTAAGGCGATAACGTGAGCTATGCTATAACTGTGATTTGAAATGCATTAATTATTTGTTGTGTGTACTTATTATACATACTTTCTAATATTGCAGCATCATTAAATACAAGAAAATCCGCTAATACCTACACAATGACTGACCGCTCTGAATCCGGTGACTACTGAAGTAATGACTATAATATAACCTAATTTTTTTTCATGTAACCACTTAAAAAAATATAGTGTAGCCATAGTAAAACAGTCACAGTCTTTACCCAAAGGTTATCTTAGAGAGTGTTACAGTACAAATTGTTTTCAAACACACATAATACTCCTAACCTGAGAATGGATAGAAAACAAAGTAATATTTTATTTAATATAATATAATTTAAATATAACAGAGCGAAAATGCGGCATGGCGGGCATAAATATTTGTATAAGTCATGTTTCAAGAACAAAAACTGTATACTTGTACAAAGATAACATAATGCCCACGTAAATCTAGATAGCGTCGGTTACTAATTTATCAAGATGACTAAAATCATAAATTTGTCACGTAGGTACACAATACAGTACACACACATTCTCTTGCAAACATGTACCTATCTGGCCTACGCGACAAGAAATAAACACTTACGTAAACCGCGAAATCAAAATCACGACTCTGAATTTTTACTCGGGAACAAAATACGACTGTTAATTAAAAAAAAACAAGTTTCGTTAACATCAAATGCCAATAGAGTACAAAAGCTTCAGATTTTGAAAGACTTGATTTATTTTACAAAAGTAATGACACTAATGACAAATAAATCACGTGAGCTGGTTGTCATCACGGTAAGCAAAACGAGCGGTCTGAAACTTGGCTGCCTATTGTAGACTGGAAACAGTGGAAACCGATAATATCGACTCATTTTGTACGTTATATTTTTTTAAACGTTACTTAAGGAAATAGACTTGAGGCACTTGTTCCGAGCAGACTACAAGAAAGCCAAAATAAACTAGATCTTAGTCTGTACAATATTTTTTATTACAGTTGCTCAAAAAGTGCTACTTTACGTAGCTGTTTAGCGTTCGCAAAGTTGTTCTTTTTACTTTTCCGGCTTTTTTAAATTAAATTCTGACCGTAATTGATACGTCCACACCAAAGAGTTTGGATGTTTAAAAACTTTATATTTTTATTTTGCCATTAGACATTTATTAGTTTTATTACGTACAAAAAGTATTGTTACACGATATAAAGTAAATATTTATTTGTTATTATACCTATAAAACGTTATAAAAATACGATATATCACTAAAAAACTTTTTTTTATTTGGCTGAATGGAACTACTTGCCACGTTGGCTGTCGTTAACAGAAAAAATGAAAAAATAAAAAGTAAAACCAGCGCCCGCCATTTTCACTTGATATTTAGTTGAATCAAAATAATTATCTTAAATTGCAACTGTAAGAGTGTTTTTGTATGAAATGAGTTAATGTGATTTATTTTGGCAATGTAAATCAACGCTGAGCGTAGTTTATAGTGCTGAATAATATATAATATACAATATCATTCAAGTTCAAGAGAAAATTTGTAACTGTAAGTGTAATGCTCGTGTTACCAATATTTGTTTTATTGTGAGTTTTTTCGCAAATGTATTAAAAAACGTGGTTCAATGTACGTGTGAAAGTGTTATTATTTACTTGTCCCGTGTCTTTTATTCGCCTACGGCTCATAAAAGACATCTCGGGACTCGTGAATAATAACATACCTTACACACTTGCATTGAAATGTACTATGTATAATAAAAATCAAGAAACAGGCCCGCTGAGAGGTCAGCGTCAGCACGAATCAGTTGAAAATCGTTCTACTCGGTTATTTCGCGTATTACGTGTTAAACGTACTTTTAAATCGAACGATGAATCATGGAATAAATATCATAGTTATTAATAACGAAGAAAATTCTCGCAATATAAGTTTATAGTATTTACTGGTGGGGTTACGTGACCCTGAAAGTAACTAATGCCACTAGAGCAAACGCAGATATGAACAATCATGCTCCATTAGGTCAAGGAAATCAACTATAGATATGGTGAACTATTTTATTAACTCTCCTATTTCCTTTCTATTGCATCCTGTTTAGGTAAAATTTACTGATAATATTTGCAAGACTTCTACACACGGTACTGTTCACCTATTTACTGATTAGTGATTAGCTAATTTAATTGTGAAGTAGGAATGAATGATTAATTTATTATGACTGTTGCTTATAGTAATAGCCAATTGTGTAAATCAATGTGAAATAATACAATAGAACAAGCAGCATAATATTTAGTTAATAACTCGCACACGCGTAGATACCTAGGGGTATACATAAGTGTGAAAAAGCTCGGTTGGATGTTGAATATCAAGGTGGCACTTAGTTTTTCACTAGATGGTATGGTATGATCTCGGAGTAATTAACAATGGAGCCGCCATGTCTAAAATTTTCGGTACAAAATAGTCTGCCGTTTTTTGCGGGGGAGGGGCACATCAAATGTATAGGTACGTCATGTCAGATAAACGTCAGTCCATACATATGGTTGACATGTGGTTGACCATTGGCCGCCTTTTTTCGACAGAGGGGAACGCCTGTTAATGGCGGCTCCATTGTTAATTACTCCGAGGGTATGATGGGTTTAGGCGTATTGTCAATAGTGACCTTAACGCCAGACAGAAGTTTTGAAACAATAACAATACACAATAATGCATATACTAACCTGTTTTTGATATTATCAGGCACGAATACATTCCACCAAGATGGCCTTTTTTGCCTTATGTATACAGGTGTGTCACTTTCCTCGTCAGTATCGTTCCCTCCTCCTGATTTTCGTCTCTTCTTACGCTCCAGTTGCAGGCGTGCCGCCCAAGACCGACGGCGACCTTTGTCACTAAACCCCTCTGCCCCCACGGACACTGACAATGAAGCGCGTCGGGGGGGATCAGGCGGAGGGCCGTCAAAATCGCTCAGCTGTCTATATCGTTCAGCGAAAGCTGCGTCAGAAGCTCGCCGACCGTTAGCCGCCGTTCTCGGCGGGTCAGCGAGTATCATATCGGAAAATGCTTCGTCGTCATCTGTATCAGGCGTGAATGGTTCGTCGCTAAAGCGCCGCGGAGTCTCGTCGATGGATTCCTGCAGGCTGGCAAGCGGCAGGCTGGGGCGGTGCGAGCGAAGCCCGCGCGGCGCGCGCCCCGCCGGCCGGCCCTGCAGCCGAGCCAGCGCCAGCGGTACCGGCGGCTCTGTCAGCGTGGGCTCACTTCCACTCATCATGCTCGATATTAGTGCACTCCAAAAGCTTTCAAACACAGTTTTATTTAAACTGCATGTCTGTTACTACTCCACCATTTTCAAGATAACGTTCCATATAAAACTGCAGTATTTTACCACTATTATAATAATAACGTTTCGGTCCTGGCATACATGTGACAATGGCAAATGTGAAACAGTATTAGGGCTGATTTAGACGTCCAATTCAACCGACCGAACAAAACCCGCAATGTAATGAAACTCGCATGCGAGTTCTCGCATCGTCTAAATGAGCCCTTAGGGACTTTAAGGTATAGATGAAATAATATACTAAAAGGGAATGTTGATATACATATATGTGTAAATAAAGTAGGCATACCTATGTATAAGGTGCATTGGAGTAACTTCGAATGCGGAGTAATTATGAAAATTGCATCTACTTAGTAAACTAGAGACACTTTCTACTGTAGCAACAGTAAGCAAGCTAGAGGTAAGCGTTGCAGTAGCTGAAGTGTTGCCAAAGTATGAAATGCTTCTGGTCTAGTAGCAAAATTATCCCGCTTGTGAAGTTATCAAAATGCACTTTACGTACGCAATATGGGGCGAAGTAGCATTCCGCGGCATTCTCCGGCTGACAAATAGTCTCACTTTACCGACAATGCGTTAACTAGTTAACGCTAATGGCAGCCAATGAATGGCTATATTAAACCGTAACGGTACCTACAAATTTACTATGTCACTTACCATTATACGGCTCTAATTTATCAATCTATTCCAATAAAATGAATTATACGCGATTTCCATGCATGTTATTTCACATAATTAATTACTCACTGTACAAGGAACAAAGCATTTTTTGCATTAGGATTCTTTAATGAACATATGACTTATATAGTAGGTATATGTACCTACATACATTGTGCAATAGGAAAATATGGCCAAACCTTGTTAACAAGAGTAAATTTAAATCCAATGCTCGCAGGGCAGAGGATTTATGAGCTGAATTTACAATATTTTTTGTATCGTCCGTATGCATTTCATCTCACATGAGCAGGTGTATATAGTTTTAAGCCAAATAAATTTACGTCCGGCACTTTGTTTATTATTGGTATAAAATGAAGGCATGAGAGGCACCCAATCGGTATACTTACAGCCTAGATTGAAAGTAGTGTACAGTCAACAACAGAGCTATGAATACAGGCAAAGTGCCAAAAATACACGACCTTAATGTACAGGCAATAAAGTACTGTATACATATTTTTGACACTTTGCCTGTATTCATAGCTCTGTTGTTGACTGTACAAGCAGTAGTTTATGTGACTACAACATAATGTAAGGCTTTAAAATATGAGAGTGGTTTTATGAAACAAAAGTAAGTTTTATAATAGAGTTATACGAGTGTTTTAATGCCTAATTGCCTAAGAATAGAGGTCAAATCAGATTGCTTTGTTTTTCAGTAAAGTTCGAAATTTAAATGTCATTATAACATCGATATTGTTATTATAATTATGCAATAATAACATAATAACAGATGAGAAATTTTCTCTAATAAAACAATTTATTAATTGATTTTATGTACATATAGTTAATTCATTGAATTGAATTTAGAACTTTACAATAAAAATAATTATTTCCTAATAGATGTCATCATCATTTTCAATGTTAAAAAATTATTGACGACAAAACACATTAGAATAATTTACTTAAAAAAAATAATGATCCTGAAGTTGGTCACTTTTAGACTAATAATTTCTGCATCAATAAAGCACAATTATGTACAATATATTGTACAAGCAAGAATTATATTGATAACTTTTACCTCACAATTTAATGCTATAGGTAACGCAATTTAGATTCTTCAATGAGAGCGTGGTAGACCGCCTTAAGCTAAAAAAATATCGACTCCTGTTATTGCGGCTTCCGACTGAGATTACAGTCCATGTGTGTAGGTAAACATTTAAAACAGCTCTTAAATTATATCAATTTTACTCTTATCAAGTTATTATAAATAAATTAATTAAAATAATATAACCTAAATCAGTATTTCTAAATGAAACCTCATTTATATTTCTTTTTACAAAAACAAAAAATACCCTTCATTCGCAGGAGACCAAGTTCGTCTGGAGTCAGGAGTACTTGTGATTATATGTACTTTTTAGGGACGAACAATAGGTTTCATTATTCATTTCTATGCATTTTGTGTGGAAATATGCTGATTATGATCCAGTTTGACAGGATAATTATGCAGACATTATTTGTTGAATGTGTCTGATATCGTATGGGCTCTTCGTAGGAGCAAAAACACTATCGATTGTGATATAACACTTTAAACCCTCGCGTTTTGTACACATATTTAATTACACAAACGGGTCTACCGCGATATAATTTCATTGTTCGCGGTAGACCCGTTTGTGTAATTAAATATATATACTATCGATTGTGGTCTAAATCGAGTAAGGCAGTATCGGCGCTGCCTTAAGCAGGTGGTGTAGCTTTCGTAATTGCATAGATAGTATGCGACCGGCGCGGCGGCGCACGCGCAACCTGACTGTTATGCGGGGAAAGTTGCCACCTTCGCGCATAAATGGATTTCGTTTTATGCTTTGCTAAATGGTTCTATTGCATTTTGTTTATTTTTAGAAATGTTAACCATAGCATATAGTTAAAACGGTGTCTGTGGCAAGGCGAAGAGACATCGTACCTAACATATGAAAATGGAATTTATATAACGTGAAAAAAGATAAAACTTTACATTAAGATAATGTAGTAGTTGCTTGCTACATAAACAAAATCACGTTCAAGCAGTCGTCCATGCGCCAGCAAGGTCACAACCCAATTTAGAATACTAATTGTCGCTGAACCTACATTACCCATCATAAAACAAATCAACACGCTAAATACTACCGAGTCACTCACTATATTAGGTACTACGTCATTTTAAGTACAAAATATCAGATATTGCAATCATTTTTGATGCGCATATGTTATATTTATAATTACACGACATTATCCAAGTCAGGATCACAGTGACCACTGTTATTCAATAAGGTATGTGATGTAAACACATCACTACACTTTTTTAAAACAAAGTCCCCCGCCGCGTTTTTCTGCTTGTGTCAATGTATGTTCGCGATAAACTCAAAAACTACTGAACAGATTTTCATGCGGTTTTTACCTATTAATAGAGTGATTTCTTGAGGAAGGTTTAGGTGTATAATTTGTTTAGATTTACTCGTGCGAAGCCGGGGCGGGTCGCTAGTGTAAACTAATAAGAGTAATAAGTTATGCGAGAGGTAGCTTTAGAAATGCTACAGCCGCTACAGCTATACAGGTAAGGGGTGGAAAAATTAATTCACGTAGATATTTAAACTCCTACCGTCCAAAGGCCTATAAATAAAAGGCCTTCTCCAATTCAACGAAATCTTCGATTTTCGTTTCATTTAATACACTAATTAGGTATATACTCATTCAAAATCAACGGTCTATTTTTCATGCAGTATATGGTGGAACACTAGAAGATACAAATAAAAAAAACTATACAATTACGTGGGAAAGTCTGTCCGCATTGTACCTATAGCTAACCGTTTACGTGCCAGAATCTGTATTGAAAAGTATTGGACCAAGACGCGTATTTTTCAAAACTTTTTTTTTCCTTATCTAAAGATAGTACTTGGACATAAAATAAAACATATACATACTTATAGGAACGAATACAACGTAATCGACATGCACATTACATTGTAACATTACATCAACACAAACTGCAATAAATATCGTATTTTGTAGATTCTATACAAAATTTGACATGGCGCAAGATTTTACCAAAAAGCTTAGTTAAAAGGATACTTATCAGATGTAAACCAAACCGCGTAGTAATGTAGGTACCCCTCGGGGATTGTGTAAGGTTTCAGCTCCGTTGAATGGTTTCTTATTTGCTTACCTAATACGCGTCACTCGGGTTACTCCCCGCAACGGTATACCTATAACCGTTCAACTTAATTCAATCAGAAATCATAATCAAGCACAACCAATTAGGTATTAGTCGGACTCGCCCACCGAGGGTTCCGTACTTTTTAGTATTAGTTGCTATAGCGGCAACAGAAATATATCATCTGAGAAAATTTTAACTGTCTAGCTTTCTAGCTATGGTTCATGAGATACAGCCTGGTATGGACAGACGGACAGTGGAGTCTTAGTAATAGGGTCCCGTTTTTACCCTTTGGGTACGGAACCCTAAAAACCGAGATAAAATATACGAATTAATGTTAATCCATTGTTCTTCAAATGACCTACCAGGAAAGGCTCCAGGGGGCCGATTTTTTAAATTCGACTGCTCGATTTTGTGTATTTCGTTCAATAATATCTCCACTGCTAGGCATTTAAATTCTACTGATAGAATTGAAAACGAGTGGTCAACACCACTAGATTCCCAATTTGTATCGCTCGTATTTCATAAATTAGCATTTCGCCGTTTTCCACCGACTTTCGAGTGACGAAATCGAACGATCGAAATTCAAAAATCGGCCCCCAGAGGGCTTACTTACAAAATGTTACCTATATTTTTAGGGTTTTTTTAATTAGTTTAGGGTCTTTCTATCATAGGGAGCGTGATGGAAATACCTATTCGATGCAATTTACGATTGTGTTAACGATTATTTTATTTGTAGTATTGCTCCAATAACAGGGTGTTCTTTAATATTCGCTGTTTTCAAGCAAACTGTAACTAAATGTGGTAAGTTAACGCGGTGCTTTTTGCTTAAATATGTCACAGTAAGTAATTTTAAGTTGTGGTTACCTATAATTAGATAAGCATCAGTCATGATTGTTATATAGATTTAAGAGCATGTAAGATGTATTATCTGTTGGTAATCCTAAAGAAAGAAAAAAAAAATAGTAAGTAATTTTAATTCAGACATGTTGTGAAAGCCAGTGGTTTATTAAGTCGTTGTCATTATAAAAAAATATATATCAGTAAGCAAAGGCAACATTCGTATGTTAAGTGTCAGTCAGTCAGTGCAGACGAGACGTAACCGGCATCCGCGACCTCTCAATGTCATCGAGGAGATTAACCTACAGCGAGAGGGCCCGACATCCGACACTTCATTATCGCGATCTTCCACCAACAACTTTACTCGCTATTTCGGTCAGGTAGCTAATAGTTTATGTACATGTTTTAATTACTTTTTAGGCGTAAAAATATAATCCGAATAAATGGTCCATTCCTATTTGTTCCCACCTGTACGTGTACTGTAAGAACTCGCTGGGAAAAAAGACACCTGTGTCCTGTTACTACCCGGAACAACCCGGACAATATTGCCAGTTATAACCACGGAGGACAACTGGGAATAAAAAATCGCATTTCACCTCAGTCTGTTGTAATTATACACCTAAACCTTCCTCAAGAATCACTCTAAGTATTGATAGGTGAAAACCGCATGAAAATACGTTCAGTAGTTTTTGAGTTATCACGAACATACATACATACAGACAGACAGACGCAGCGGGGGACTTTGTTTTATAAACATTAATAGCATGCTTCAAGCTTCATAAAAAGTATAATGTGATTGACCTTTCTAGATTTATTAAATGTACCTATTCCCAGTTGTTTTTAGTGGCCCAGCCACCGAATTACGTGGTACGTGGCACGTGACGTACGTGGTAGACTAATAGTTTGTATCTGATCTGCGATATAAGATTAGAACAATGGTGAAATTGATAAAAAATGTAAGGTAAGTAGGTAGTCAAATAGTGTCTTCATTTAGGGTCTAAATTAATAATGTTTGTGTCGAAAGGATGATGTTCCGCTCCCATACAAGTTTGGCCCAACACTCGCTAAACATGGGTGGTATATTGTTAGGCTCCAAACATTAAATGAAAGTCCCGATAGTTATTAGAAATTCACGGACACTTCACAGAACATTATAAAAGCGGAATTTCTCTACGATTTTGAGGTTAGGAATTCTGCCTTGTATCGGGCCATGTTAAATATTATTATGCCTTATTACAAGGAAATAAGGTGCCGTAAATAGTGTAAACATATCGATGATATTGGGCGTTTAAACAGTTTAAAGGTTGTCAAGGAACAAAAATCGAATGAGTTGGTATTAGGTTAAAAATTTTTTTAAATAAAATAATATATTTAATACGACTTCCTTAAATGAATAAGACATAGCATGCGAACCGGAATAGACTATAACAACTAGAGCTGTTTTATAGTAAAAATTGTTATAGCATCAAATGTAAAACCAATCACTTAAGTAAACATATTTACTTCAATTCCAGAGAGAGAAGAAATACAATACCAATCACAGGATTCTTATAATGAATTCGATAAGTAACTCATTCCAAAAAATAATGTTTCAAAAACAAATGTTTGCCTAAAAAGGCACTTAATAGTAAACTTAATTTATTTCAAAGAAGTTAGAATTCCTATTTTGTAAGTTTATTATGTAATTTATAAAAAAAAGTTAGATATATATTTTTCCCTTTATTTTAATGTATTTTTAAGTTTTAACCTATTTTCGTGTTATTCATACCCTGATATCAAATAAGGTTTTATTAAAAAAGTTAATCAATTTTAAAGAAGAAAAAAAACGACTTCAGTGGGGAAAGCCGGTGAAAGCTAATTGTAAATTGGTGCTCTTCTACATTTCATACAATACTATCAAATAAATATGAAAACACAATCCATAGCGACTCTATTCGTTCCATATTCGTTCGCTGTTCACTTTTGACGTAAGTCATTTGGGTATGTAACAATTAAAGTCATTGGAATAAAAAGTTTTTACTGTCTCGCAGTTCTTTTTGCAATTTTGATACTTAGTGCTTAAACAGTATGTCGTTAGTGGTATGAATGTTTTTTTTTGAAGTGAGCGTTATTAGACTTATTAGCATCAACAAAAACATCGTAGAAAAGTATTTTGCTGCCATTATTTTTTGTTTGGCTCTGGACGTCCATTTATGAAATGTCATTGATTCTATGTAATGGCGTGGGATGTGTTGATTTGGTTTAATTACTCTTTAACTTATTTTCCTTACTAAGAAGTGTCCGTTGGAATCTAATATATGTATAAGATTGTAAGAAATATGATTAAATTTATCGTATATATAGCATGCTTATCGAATCGTAGGCCAAATTCGGCATGATCCTTTTAGACACAAACACTCAATCTTTTTATGTTTACGAAGATAGAAGATTGTTTTCAAGCAGACTTCTGCCAGAAGTACACTCGAGTTTTACAGCCGTAAACAATTTATAGTCGAGAGCTTTTACATTTGTAATTGTTAGCACTAGCAGTCAAGTATAAAATCGAGCATCAACGTCAAATACCTATACACTTTAGATCTTCATTTCATTTTGGAAGCGGGATTCAATTAATCTTGTGTTAAAATGTATGCAAGATTTTTTGGTCTCCTATACATAAACGCCATTAGCCGCTTACAGCGTCGTCTTACGCTGCGTCACAATGCTTACTCGTGACGTCGCGTATAGCATACAATAGGATACCATAGACTTCAGCTCGTTACTACGAACACAGCTAAAACCTCCTTAACTGTTTCAATCAACAGACAATGTATGTAGAATATGTATATAAAAAAAGCAAACAAATATACGGAGTGAAGGTAAAACTTATACGAGCCATTCAGAAATGTCTACACGCAACAAGATAGACCACTTCAATGACAGTGCAACACTAAGTCGTAATGATATTTTAAACGTATATTTTAAATACAAAATTGTACAGAAGTAACTTTGTGTTTAAATTGTTATCAAAAATATATTAGGATACAGAAAAATATTTTCATAGCATCCATACATTGGCGCTTTTTCATTAGAACACGCAAATTGCGTGTACACGATTCTCACGATAAACATTTTAATGTATTTCAGTATACCTTTGAAGTATCAAGAACATGTTCTCTCCGTTAGATTTATTCCGTCATCTTTATCATAACGATGGATGTAAGCACCAGTTGATGGAGTTGATACGCCAGCATAATTTGTTTAGATGCTCAGTAAAATTATAAACAAGAACCACAATGAACCGGATTTTCGTTCAAGAAAATATGCTTACAAATACTAAACAACGCATCACGGTGAAAAATACTATTCTATAAACGAGCATAGTTAACTAGCTTGCTAGTATCAAGATGTTGCGCGCGGAATACCGATTAATTGTTTCAACAACAAATACACTACGTACGCAGGACAAAGAAGATGTGAAGCTCATTAAATCAATTGCATTGAACAAAGAAGCAGTAACAACATCTTACATTTAAAAAATATTATATTCAATGAGTTACCGGCATAATAAGAAGAAACCATAAAGAACCCGCTACCTATACTTACAAAACAAAAGCCAATCGGCTCGAGACCCGAGTTAAAATTGTTAAAAAAGCTTCAGTCACACGGACTAAGTACTTATTTTTATGGCATTTTGTATAACACGTATAAGTAAGAAAAATATGGCGAAAAAAATGTCAACGTATTTTTGGGTCATTCTGTAAATCAAGCTACGAGTATAAATACGTTTTACTATGAAATACTAACACAATTTATTTTGTTCAATAATCTTATAATAATTTTCATAATAATCAAATATTGGTAATTTAAAAACTGGATCATACATATTTTATAGTATGCTTAACTCGTTGCGTCTTTTGTGTAGACATCGCAAAGTCAACGGAATCTAAGCTATTTTTTACGCTGCACCCTTACAGGCGGGATATATTTTTTCAGTACTTGAGACACAATTAAGAAAAACGGGAGATATATGAACCAGAGTCGTTAACTTTTATTATATTTTCCACAGAGGTGACGTTATTCTAAAATGTGTATGACACAGCCGTTTACGTTCTCGCTGTTTCACTTTAGAAACTAACAAATGGCATATCAAAATTAGTAATTTTGGATGTAATTTAAATTTGCTTTGTCTAAAAAAATTAATAATAAATTTTTCGCAAGCGTGATAACTTGATAAGAACTTTCCTCCTTATTCGTAAAATTTAACGGGCCTGATTTTGTTGAATTATGTTTTATTCCTTTCTTACAAATACACAAGTCGAAATGATGACTTTGTTTCTGTTTGTTTACCTTATGTCTAACTAATCCGAAAGAATTAGTACACACATGTCGATAATCTAAGCAATATTAACTCTATAATGTTAGCTATATAATGGTGCATTATTATTGCATTTGCAGCTGAATTGGGTAGGTAGCTTGTGCAAGAACTAAAATCTCAAAACTTGACCCCCGTATTCAACTTAACGAACATTGCAAACTAGTAAAAATCGTTGGACCATGACATTATTAAATTACAACTTAGAATTACTTTAAGTAATGCGAGTCCAGTCAAGTGCGAGTCGGACTCGCGCACGAAGGGTTCCGTACCATTACGCAAAAAACGGCAAAAAATCACATTTGTTGTATGGGAGCCCCACTTAAATATTTATTTTGTTATGTTTTTAGTATTTGTTGTTATAGTGGCAACCGAAATACATCATCTGTGAAAAATTCAACTGTCTAGGTCTATCACGGTTCATGAGATATAGCCTGGTGACAGACAGTTCAATATAATACCTACGGCATTATTTCTCTGTCGGTTTATGGAACACAACATGTGATCAGTATTTTTATGCCTCACAATTACCTATTTATGATTGCAAGTTGATAAGATAAACTGCTCAATCCCGGTCTGATTTTACAGCCTTATCACTTATCGAAAACTCAGCCGATTATCGATAAAATCCAATCGTTTTGGCACGCATGGCCACTTTAATAGAATTTACATGTTACACCGCAGTACCGGGGTCACTTATGTGTAATGCCATTCTAAGAAATGGGGATAATTTTAGTCACTATCACTAAAAAAGGAAAATCTAGGCAGAGTCTACGAATCTAGGAGAGAACTATGTATCATTGTTGCGCATTCGATGAAACGGAGTGAATTCATAGAGAATTAGAACCTCTCGGCTGTATTTTTTGGGACGAATTATTTAACACATTCACTGCTAACGTGCTAACGTTTTAGTAGCGCTACGCTCGTAGCCGATCCCAGCGTTTTCCCGCTTTGTAGAGGAAAGCGATTACGAACAGAGAACCCGCCATGCGGGTTCTCGGCACTATGTGTTAAAAAATATAAATGAAATATATGCAAACAGTATTTAATAAGACAATTATTTCAGGCGTACCGCCGAGGTTGGTTAAAGAAATGTTTAAGTCACATCGAGGAGGTACCTACTTACTCAACCTACGTTTATTTTTTATTGTTAATCCACATTAATATATACAATATGATCCAGGTACTTAATGGAACCGTCTTTTGTGCGCAACAGAACAAATGAAACCAGTGCCTACGTGCCTACCAGATGTTTGACCAGTAGAACTTTACGGAATTAGGGACGGTACCTAAATATACTTCGAATTTTGCGTTTGAAGAATGTAATAGAACTTTCTAACCGACATCATAATATGTACTCCTATTTTATATAACTTAACCTAAAGCATTTTTACTCTTGTGTAACATTTTTTTCTTTTTCGGTGACAATCGGTTTTGGGTTAGTGTGGGTACTTTAAAGGGTAAGGGTAATATTGTTATGAATTTAACACAAATAATGCTAAACAGGTTTAATTTTTTTGCAATGTTCATAGACTGATATTTAATTTCTTATCAGTTATCACTGACATTAATTAACTTTCCTATAAACTATATTTTTATGGTACCAGATCTTAAAATTTAAAATAATTATTATTATTTACAACAGTACCCATGAATAGAAAATAGCTAACGCATAATATTAGCCCCACTAATAACATAAAATGTATTTTTTTTTATTTGTTTAAAATGTATGACATCTTTTTTTAACATCCGTCGCATGAAAATGATTTATATATTTATTCTGAGATCCTAACAGTTTTGGTCCACTTATAATCATCACTATTTCTGAGAAATGTTTAGGCTCACCTAAACATATAACTATATTAAGATGAGGTATGAATTGTGAAAATTAAATATAAATGCATGATTGAAATAACATTGCCACACGGATACCGGGATCGCAAAACACGGTGTTCTTACGAGTTGCGGACAAGTTTCGACCTCCTTTCCCCGCTGCACTGGCGCAACCAACAAACAATAACTAGACGAAGATGTTGGCACACGAAAACGTAGAACATGCGCGCAACTTTCACTGAGGGAGGACGGTGCGCTTGCGCATGTGTAGCGAGTGAGGCGCGCGGCGCTGCGAGTGCTACTGAACCGACAGCAGCCACAGCAGCGGGAGTGGGGCAACCAATCTCGGAAGCGTGACGCAAAACAAACTTACTGAAAATCAACCCTTTTTTCTCCGCTTCGCGTATCACTTCGTGTTATACTTTATTTATTTTACCAACTGACAAAATAAATACATATGTGTATTTAATTCATCCGCTTTGTAAACAAAACTAGCTTTGGAAATTATTATACATATTCTAAAGTTTAGTCCTTTCTTCTGAA
The DNA here is from genome assembly GCF_910591565.1 of Cydia splendana. Taxonomy (NCBI): domain Eukaryota; kingdom Metazoa; phylum Arthropoda; class Insecta; order Lepidoptera; family Tortricidae; genus Cydia; species Cydia splendana. The sequence continues at coordinate 16,745,874 of NC_085987.1, forward strand.
TAAAGGTACCTAGGATAAGCTAGTCTATATACTACTATATTTAATAAACAGAGAAATTGATTCGAAAATCTTTATTATGAGGGAGCTGAAAGCCAGGAAATTAGATAATGCCAAAAAATACCGGTCCGAGATCGGCGATCACGCGGGTTTGAACGTTTTACTTCATTTCAATTGTACCTACTTATATTACGATATACAACTGAAATTAAATGACAATTAAATATGCATTCGTGATTTTTTTCTATAGAGACAACGTTAACCTTTTTTTCATCCCTCCTATTTATGTAGTTTATAAACTACATTCAACGTTTTCCGTAACAAAAGGCTATAAATGAAGTTAATAGTACGTAATAACATATTTTTTTATTATTTATTTTATTTAAATTTTCTCAGACTAGCTTCCGACTGCTTGAGATCAGCTAAATCTACTGAATTTCAAGGGATTTGCACCGTGACGCATCAGGCGAGTTCTTTAAAATATAGTCGTGACAGTAATACTCATATTGAACTAAATATACTAGAAGAATGAAGTAGTAACGATCTTGTTATGTTTGTTAACCGGGCTCTGTGTTAGGTATACTTAAAAAATACAAGCGCCTCGACTGCGAAACTGTGACGTCGTGTGTGATCTGAGATCTCAATGTTAGAGCCTATTATGCTTGTCAGCTAAGTGTAAAACGTAAATATAATCAACTCTCCTTATAGATTCAGTAGGTTGTAAGTGGACATTATCGACAGCTTTATAACACAATAATGCACATTTGCAACACCAGTCCTCGTATTGATTTCTTGTCTTTCATGGCTAAACATAGCCAGAACGCATGACTAAACAGTATTCAGGTCACAATGTTATCCAAAATCATGAAGTCAAGATAATGGAACGTCAACTAAGATCCTAGTTTTTTGTTATCAGATGAAAGAGTGGGTAACACTATTATTCATGATAAAATATGATTGCGGTCAGAAAAATACGTAAGTTATCGACAAGTAAAAATAAATGTGGGGCGAATGCGGTGACTCGAAGTAAACCTGTGATGGACCGTTCGAGTCATAATGTCAGATACGAGTAAGCTGTGCTACTTAAATACATAAATAATGAAAACAATAAACTGCGTGACCGAGAAAACTTAACAAAAACATTACCCAACGAGGGAAATTTACTATGAAGGATTTTCCGTCTTCAATAATAAACCCCTTAAAAAATCTTGGAGCTTGTCCATAAAAATAATTAAAGTAAGTAGTAATTAAAAGACAAATAATATTACAATAATTTTAGTGACCGAGCGTAAGCCAAGGTCTCCATTTCAGCTTGAGCAAAAATACTTTCGTATGTCCGGACCGGAAGTTCTCTACAGGTCGCAATTCTCACAACCTCAATCGCTATTCTCGTGAAATTTTGTGAGCAGGTTCAATGATTGAATAGAATTTTTTGTCGATTCAGTTTTTGGAATTTGTTCAATAAGTGGAAACCATGGATTTATTCAGTTTTAAGTTACGCTCGCGATGTCTACAGCTTACAGAACCACAGAACCACTAGTAATAGTACATTTAAGAGGCCACTTAACTTTCAATAATAGATACAAACAACTGTAACAAGAGTAACACTAGCAATCATGACGCAGTTATTTAAACAAAAACTAGAAAATACTTTTTATATAAAAGTTGGTAACATCGTACCATTTTTCACTAAAGTATACAATACATATTGATAGAAAAAAATCGTACTGATATTCTGACTGAATAAGCAATTATAATTAGCTACTTTAAATAGCAAAATGTATGTAAATACCAACCTTTGTAACTATTCGACCACTACATTCGGTAATAAATAATAATAAATAAATAAGTTAAAGAAATGTTTTAAGACAGTAAGCTTAATAATGCTTGCGTTGTGGGTACGACGACGATATATAATATTTTTATATATGAATCTATATATATATATCGAATACCTTTAAACGAGCAATTCTTGTATATATATTTTTCGGGGATCTCGGAAACGGCTCTAACGATTTCGATGAAATATGCTATATGGGGGTTTACGGTGGCGAAAAATCGATCTAGCTAGGTCTTATCTCTGGGAAAACGCGCATTTTTGAGTTTTTATATGTTTTCCGAGCAAAGCTCGGTCTCCCAGATATTAATACTTGTATGTATACATAAAATACATCCATAACTGAGGAACAAATATTCATGATAAATACACAATAAATGCCCTTAGCGGGATTCAATTTGTGTTCAGGGCATTACACTGAATGCATCGATACCATATTCACCCATATCCGAGACGACATGAGCGAAAATCGATTTCTAGAAGACTTTTCTTTCGCTGGCCCCTCTACTATAATGTTACTAACGAAACTACCTATAACTTGTTATTATAGTAATGACAACACTTAATCACTCGTCGTCTTCTTAATGCAACTAATAAGTAATAAAAAAATGGGAAGGTACCTTAAATTGCGTCGTGGTGTGACTAACGGGTACGAGCGGACAAAACGCGAGACCGAAGAAAGTATCTGCAACGGTACTCGGATTGCCACAAAACTTCGGTCTAATGGGGCCGACATGAACTCGGACAACTCTAGTACGTTGCTTCTGGAAAAAAATATATGGAAAACTTGGCATAATTAATAGAAGACTTTTTTCAATTGGGATATGTACGTTATGGACCGAAATTATTTTTCATCAACCCTCCCCAACCCTCCCCCCTCTGCGTCACCCCCCCACACCCCCGCAAAGGGCCCGAAACGCGGTTTTTCTAAATTTTTAAGAAAACCGTTCAAGATATAGAAAAAGTGTGTAGGAACGAAGTGATCCTTAGTAAATTTGCTATTATCTCTTATACACACTATAGTGCTATCACTTATAGTTTTTGTGAAATCTGTCACCATATATGCAACTTTTTTAGAATTTACGTTTTTTTTCTTTTGTAAGATAACTTTTCTCAAAATATACTTACGATATCGCCAAATTTTGTTTAATTTAAATAAATAGTTAATATGTTCTTTAAAATGGTGTATTATTTATTATTAAACTCCTTGATTTGACGATGCTATGCCATTTTGAAAATACATCGTCTTCAAACATTTTTAAGCTCACCGAACATCGTTACTATTAACCACTTGACTGTGAAACAGACCGCACGGTCGCGTTTTTATAGCTTGCCTCACATAGAAGGTAGGTAGGTTATTTGTTGCCCACCATAACCCATACTAAATGTATGGTGGGGAACAAACAAAAAGTGAGACTGTGACAAGGATAAGCAATAGTACCGCTTTCTTGCTACTCCTACTGAAAGTTCTATAAGTGTATCTCGTTCGGTCATTTGGCCCCTCCCCCGTTTCCTCTCTATTATTGTACCTCTATGTTGCCTCACCATGCCTGTCACGCTCTAACAAGTATGTAAGTGCGAAAGGGACGCGCATAGTGATAGGCGATAAAATTGGAACCGTGCTGCGCCCGCTGACCGAATTTTATACAACACAAACGAGGGTGAACCCACGATTTTGACCACCACACACATGAAAAGTTCATCATCTTCTTCGCGTTGTTCCCGGCATTTTGCCACGGCTCATGGGAGCCTGGGGTCCGCTGGCAACTAATCCCATGATTTGACGTAGACACTAGTTTTTACGAAAGCGACTGCCATCTGACCTTCCAACCCAGAGGGGAAACTAGGCCTTACTGGGATTAGTCCGGTTTCCTCACGATGTTTTCCTTCACCGAAAAGCGACAACTAACGCGAGGAAGAAGATGTGTGTGGTGATCAAAAATCGTGGGTTCACCCTCGGTTGTGCTGTACCTATAAATTTCGGTCAGGATCCGTTTCATATACAGACAAGTGGTTAATAACGATATTAGCTGACATTAAAAATATTTGAAGGCGATGTATTTAAAAAATGGCCTAGCATCGTCAAATGAAGTAGTTTAATAATAAATAACATGTAGTTACATACATATAATCACGCCTATTTCCCGGAGGAGTAGGCAGAGACCACGGATTTCCACTTGCTATGATCCTGACATACCTCTTTCGCTTCCTTCACTTTCATTACATTCCTCATACACGCTCGCCGGTTTAGGGTGTTCTTGACCTGGCCTTTCTTCAGGATTTCCCCGATCTGATCAGAGAAAATTTTAGTCACTACATCTACATTCAGTCCACACTTTTCCCTTATCACACTGTTCCTAATCCTATCTTGCAGTCTCACACCACACACACTTCTCAGCGCTCTCATTTCCACTGCATTCACTTGGCTCTAATGCCTCTTCTGCCATACCCAACTTTCGCTACCATACATAAGTGTAGGCACCAACACCCCTCTATGAACAGCCAACCGTGCTTTTTGCAACAGCTTCTGGCTGCTCATAAAAGCGTTAAGTGCCCCATTCACACGATTTCCAGCATTTACTCTCCTTTCAATGTCTTTATCATGCTTACCGTCCCACAAACACAAACTCTTTCAATAAATAATACCCATTTTAAATAACTATTTACTTAATTAAAAAAAACCGGTCAAGTGCGAGTTGAACTCGCGTTCCAAGGGTTCCGTACATAAACGTACAGTCCGACTCACGCTTGACTGCACATTTCTAATAGGTTTTCCTATTATCTATAGGTAAAGTATTATCTTGTGTATTATTATCAAAATTTTAGGCCCTGTATTTTTAGAGATAAAGGGGGGGGGAGGAATGGTCGGACAGACAGACAGACGCACGAGTGATCTTATAAGGGTTCCGTTGTTTCCTTTTGAGGTACGGAGCCCTAAAAACGTGGATGATATCGTAAGTGTTATTTGAGAAAAGTCATTAGAAGAAAAATAACACTGAAAATGCTAAAAATAGCATCTTCCGTGACGTATTGCGCAAAAACTATAAGTGATAGCAATATAGTGTGTATAAGAGATTAATAGAAAATTTAATAAGGATCACTTCGTTCCTACACCCTTTTTCTGTATCTTGAACGGTTTTCTTAAAAATTTAGAAAAACTGGGTTTTGGACCCTTTGCGGGGGTGTGGGGGGGTGACGCAGAGGGGGGAGGGGAGGGGAGGGTTGATGAAAAATAACTTCGGTCGTCAACGTACATATCCCAATTAAAAAAAGTCTTCTATTAATTATGCCGTAATTTTAGCTAATTTCACTGAACTACTCATTGTTTGGACGGTTCTGTGACAATTTCATTTTCTAGATCTACGGCAACTGTTTACCGCACTCTGTATCTTATATGTACCTTTAAACGAACAATTCTTGTATATACATATATATAAATATGTACAATATTTATATATTTCGGGGATCTCGGAAACTAATCTAATAATTCGATCAAATTTGCTATACATATATAGTGTTCGGGGCCGAAAAATCGATCTAGCTAGGTTTTATCTCTGGGAAAACGCGCATTTTTGAGTGTTTATATGTTTTCCGAGCAAAGCTCGGTCTCCCAGGTACTATTACTAAAACTACCAATGTTTTCAGTGCATGGTTGTGTTTGGGTAAAGAAAATAAGTGCGCGTTAGTTAAATTATAACAAATACAAACCGATTATAGTGTTTTATTTACACAGTGTGGATCAAAGAGTCCGTGATTTTTTTAATATGTTTTTCCTAAATAACAGTAAAGAAGTCAAGGGTTATTGTATGGTTTGTGTACCTAATCCACAAATTATACATAAAGACAATGCATTTCGAAATTGTTTGTAAAAAAAATAGAGAGTTCTCTGGACTCAAGTCTCTACAAAAGACTCTGGTCCCAATAAAGTTGCAAATAACTCGAGTTTATACTTAATTATAAGAGTCTGAAAAACTGAGTGGAGTCTTAAAGCAGAGGACTCAAAGGACTCGAGTCCTACCCCCAACACTAGTCAGAGAGACTTGTATGTTATTTCTTTTGGTGCCAGTATTTAAGAAAATATTCACTTTGTATATAAATGGTTGTTAGAGGTTTTGAAAGACCAACGATACCCCACATACCCCGTGCAAAAGTATTGCATCACTTTGCATTTTTTCGTCCGCACCCAATATCTTGTAATTCTATACCCGATTCTTAAAATTTTGGTATCAACTGAAAGCTTATAATGTAACGCATTAGAAAAATTTAAATTCAATGAAATTTCGGATCTGAAGACTAAAAAAAATCAGAAAACTGACAGTAGTCGCATAATGCTCCAAAAATAAATCAGGAAACTTAAGAATAAAAGTCATTTTATTAATACAATATCGATTATTATTATTAAATTAATACTTGGTATTGCCACCCAGAGGCCTCCTTTCACAAACCAAGTGGTTTTTCATAGACCTAATTAATTTTGTAATGTGATGATGAGGAATAGCGTCCCACTCCTCCAGCAAGGCTCCCTTCAGCTCCTCAACATTGACCAGGGCAGGATTCCGCTTCTGAAGCCCCCTTTTTAGGTAGTCCCACACGTGTTCAATGGGATTAAGGTCCGGGCTCATCGCTGGCCAGTCCATGATGTCAATGCCCACTTCGAGAAAGTAGGCTGCCGTGGCCCTAGCGGTATGACACGGGACATTATCCTGCATTAGGATGAACCCCTCATCAAAAATACCGGCATAAGGAACAACATGTTCCTCCAGGATATCAGTGATGTACTTCGCAGCGGTCAATCCACTGTCACGGCCCCCGCCAGGCACGAAAACCAGCTCTGTCCGCCCGTCGTAGGAAATGCCGCCACAGAACATTACGGATCCACCGCCATAGGCGACCCTTTCGGAGAAGAAATATTGAGCGAACTGTTCTTCTGGCCTTCTGTAGACTCTTCCTTTTCGGTCACATCTATTCAAGCACATTCTGCACTCTTTCAAGAAGAGAACTGGGGTTCATTGCTCAATGGTCCAGTCCTTGTGATTTTCAGCAAACTCTCTTTAGGCTGTACGGTGTCGCGCCAGCAATCTGGGCCCCGCTGCGGGCCTCCTGGGTGTCAAGTTCGCTTTCTTAAGTCTTCTTCTTATTGTCCACTCACTGGCAGCCACTCCTCGTACCTCACGCAGACGCTGCTGGATGGCAATGCTTGTCTGGTGTCGATCTCGGAGAGATGTTGTGACAAAGAAGCGGTCGTCCCTCTCTGATGTACACTTTCTGTGGCCGCTCTTTGGTCTTGAAGCAAAGGATCTTGTCCCCTGGAACCTCTGGTAAACTCTGCAAACTGCAGATTGGCTTAAATTCAGCTCGGCGGATACTGAACGTTGGCTACGCCCCGGGGCAGGGGCTGGACGATTTGGCAGACTTCAGCTTCAGTGGTTTCCATTTTTCCAGGTCTTTTTCACGGGAAAATACGCGGAGATATGTAACGATTGACTTCTGATAAGTGACTGATAACAACCCCTTCTCTACCCCCGTTTTATAGGGGTCAAGGGTAACGCAACTCGTGCGCGTGATAACGTGAAACCGCTCACAAATCGGGAAAATGCCGATAATTTGAAAAATACTGGGCCGGTTTCCACATTTTTTTTCTTTTCGTAAAGCTAAAACTTCAAGGAACATGATTACATTAAAATAATTTATCGAAATTAACCAGTTTACAAATATATTGGGTGCGGACGAAAAAATGCAAAGTGATGCAATACTTTTGCACGCGAGTGTATTGGGTTAAAGTGAATAAAAAAATGTTTTGTATGGGTGGTACTGGTACCCTACATTTCTTTTTTTCGTAGTTTTTATTTAGGCGAAACTATAAGGGTTCCTAGTTAACTACCGTACCCTAAAAAGGTGATACGTAAATAAGGAATAATATGTACCTACCTATATGTCTTTTTTATCATACTGTTCGTAACTAATTAGTCGGGGCCAACATTTAAGAGACCACACCCCTTAATGTTATCTTTATCGGATCAAAAAAGAATATACAATCGGACAATCTTACAGAAAAATCGGTAAATATAATTAAAAAAACATATCGTCGTATGACTAGGATACTACATGAACAAATTTGAATCAAATACGTATCCAAACATGTTATCAAACAAAAAGGTAAAAACCACCGTAAGGGCCGAGCAACAGACGAATTATATACTAAGTACTTATTCCGTTTTCAGAAGGTCAGGGTTCAGGAATTCACAAAAAGGTCGTCTGATCAACAACAAGTTACTGGGTATTCAAAAAAGTGTCACGACCGCATACACTCATACACTCCCGGTTACCTGTTATCGGCCGCCGATTTATTATTTCTGCGAGATGACCAGATGACCAACAGATTGAATTTTTATTTGAATTTCACTATCATATTATTGAATGTAATGAATTCCTTCAAAATTATCGTCCTAACTAGATATTCCTAAACGGAAGTAAATTGCGCATAATAATAATCACATCGAACCGTTGGCTCTTATCCAAAAAGTTAATACATAGGTACATACATCATCCAAATCAAGGTTTTGATTGCAATGGCATTATATGAAAATAGAATAACATTGAATAGAATAGTGAAACATTATACAGTAAAAAATATATTTTAATACTGTACTGGAACAAGAATGAATATAATGGGTATCAGTGTTGCCAGGGCTCTGGAGTAATAAGTTACGTTTCATTTCCCTAAAAGTCACGTTTTTGCTGCTCTAGTCACATTTTTATATTATTGTATTGTATGGGTAGGTAAATCGATTTTGTTAGAAGAAATTCAGAAAATAATATATGTATTTCACAAAAAATCTACTAACCTTATATGATTTTTCCTCAAAAGGAAAAAACGGGACCCTTATAGGATCACTCGTGCGTCTGTCTGTCTGTCTGTCCGTCTGTCACAGCCTATTTTCACGGAAACTACTGGACCAATTAAGTTGAAATTTGGTACACATACTTATGTAAATTAGTGACCCAAAGACGAACATCTAAGTCATGTAACGTATACAAATGAATTTTAAGCATGGGGGGTCAATGAGAAATTTAAAAAATTAAGGTTTTCAATAACCCAAGCAAATTAGAAAAATCTGCGGAAATAATTCGTGTAGTTTAGAAAATTGGTACAGGTATACCGTATGGTGTCCAGATAAACATACTAAAAGTCCTCGAGGGTAGGGTTTAAGGTACCTTTTTTCATATTTTTGCTCATATCTCGAAAATATGTACAAATAGCATTATAATTACTTCGGACAAAAGTTTTATCATACAATTTCCTACAAATTTGGTTATGTTTATTTTTACCTTACGATCAATACTTTAGGAGCTTCAGGCTGTTAAAGTTAAATTAGAGATAAAAAATAGACGATTTAAGAAAACGTCGTTTTTTTCTTAATTGTTCATCATAAATAAAAATTTTAGTTTGGAGTAAGCAAGCTAAGTGACCTGCTGATAAAATATAAAAAAAAAAACCGGCCAAGAGCATGTCGGACCATGCTCAGTGTAGGGTTCCGTAGTTACCCGTCTGTCAAAATAGACTATTCGCAAAAACTCAAAAACAGCTATACCGATTAGGTTCGCTATATTTTTCCTTGAAAGTCTTTACTAAGCTATGTGTTTTGATTTTTTTCATATTTTTTGGACCCATGGTTCAAAAGTTAGGGGAACTAAAGGGGAAAACACAACTTTTTTTCTTTCAGATCGATTATTTCCGAAAATATGGGTCCAAAAAAAATAAAAAAAATCGTGAAAGTAAAACTTAGTAAAGACTTTCAAGGAAAAATATAGCGAACCTAATTGGTTTAGCAGTTTTTGAGTTTTTGCAAATAGTCTATTTTGACGGACGGGTAACTACGGAACCCTACACTGAGCATTGCCCGACATGCTCTTGGTCGGTTTTTTTTATATTATATCAGCAGATCGCTTAGCTTGCTAATCCTAAACTATTTTTGTTTATGATGAACAATTACGAAAAAACGACGATTTCTTAAACCGTCTATTTTTTATCTCTTATTTAACTTTAACAGCCTGTAGCTCCTAAAGTATTGATCGCAGAGTAAAAATGAACACAACCAATATTGTAGAAAATTTTGTGATAAAGGTTTTGTCCGAAGTAATTATAATGCTATTCGTACAGATATTCGAGATATGAGGCTAAAAGAAATGAATCATACACTAAAAAAAATAACCACTACTATCAAACTAAATGACACCGTCATGTCAAGGTAACAAGTCTCATCTTGCTACGACTATTATAATAAACATGATGGTGAATGTAACGTCAAGGTGTCAGTGCAAGAGTCAACTTGGGTGCGTTCACCGCGTTCCTAAATAATACAAATTGCAGAACTAAACTTGTCCAAAATTCGACTAGCTTAAAAAGTCACAAAAATTGCCTCAAGATCGTAAGTCACGCACATGTCACACGAGAAGGCGAAAAGTCACGAAAAATGTGACTTTTGTGACCATCTGGCAACACTGATGGGTATACAATCTTATATATATATTATAATAATATCATTACAATTCTATTTTATTTGTCTTGTATTACTTTAGAACCACTTCATGACGTTTGATTTGGCTCGGGTATACATTATTTATAGGGTATATTTAATGTTGGTACAGTCGAGTGTAAAAATATGGGTGCACAAAACATCTCATGCCGGCTGTACAGAGTCGAGAGTCTCGGGCGAGAAGCTGTCGACGAGAGCACACCATGTACACACTCGTTGAATCATTTAAACCGCGAATGTCCGCCACGATGGACATAGAAACTGTTGTTGCTATTTGCTTCTGTGCTGCTAGTTACTATAATTATTTAGGCCTATATCATAAAAAACCTTTATGTTTCACATCTTTTGGGTTCCATAGGATTGGTTCCACTATGGTAAAATTCTAAAAACTGCAATTCAGTCTCGTTGGACCACATTTTAACGGCTGATCACCAAAACGCGTCTTTACAGAAACACCGGGTAATTATTGATAATAATATTTAACATACGTGTGGTGATAATTTGCATTTGTGATGTCTACCCCCAATTTGTTCATAGATTTTTGTCAAGTAGTTACACAAATCTCTGTCCAGTCATTATATCCAAAAAACCGACCCTACCCGTGAATAATCAGTTCTTGGATTTTTTTTTCGTAGGTCCCTCGGGGCGGTCACTGGGAGTGTAAATTCAAAAAGTAGACTGAATCAAGCTCCTGTGTATATTCGAAAAACGGTTTTTCTTGAATAACTCGGCCATTTTTGATTTTACAGTAAAACCGTGAGCACAAAAATTGTAAGAAATTTGATTCTCTACAAGTTTGGTCCTCACAATTTTTCTTCTAGGATCGATATTTTGGAAATTAAATTTAAAAAAAGCGACCAATTCATAAATTCAAAAAATAAATTAGTCCTCTTCATTTATGCCGTAAAGTTGAAAATAAACGAGATGATGAAAATATTTTGAATTTGTCGCTTTTTTCGTTTGCGAGTCCGACTCGCACTTGGCCGGTTTTTTCCTTTCGCAGCGTTTGTTACCGAAAATAATCACTTCATCAAAAACTGGTTTGTGAAAACCTATATTCGTTTTGAAAGACCTATCCAACGACACCCCACACAAGAGGATTAAAGCGAAAAAAATATGACATCTTCTCTTTACGTGAGGTTCTTTTTTCTAATTTATATTTTACCGTTTTGTAGGCCAGGCCCCAATTTCACATCGGTGACACGTGCGACAATTGTAAAATCACTGTTGCTGACGTCACAGGCATCCATGGGCTACGGTTACCGCTTACCATCGGGCGGGCCGTATTCCTGTTTGCCACCATCATTGTATTATTTAATAAAACTTTATTATATCGGAAAAAAACAGATATTTCTCTTGCGAAGTTTCTGACAATTGTCAAGATTTAGAAGAATTGTAGGTAATTCTTGACAGGAAATGAGTTATATGTCGGAATTTCGTGACAATTATCGTGTTTCTTGTGACAATTGTCATAAACTTAGCAAGAGAAATATCTGTTTTTTTCCGATATAGTAAAGTTTTTTTTAATAATACAATGATGGTGGCAAACAGGAATACGGCCCGCCCGATGGTAAGCGGTAACCGTAGCCCATGGATGCCTGTGACGTCAGCAACAGTGATGTTTTACAATTGTCGCACCTGTCACCGTGGTGAAATTGGGGCCTGATTGATTTATACATATACCCATGCCAAATTGCAGCTTACTAGCACTAACTAACGGACAGTGAGTTAAGCCACGTATGGACAGAAAGACAAACAGACATGGCGAAACTATAAGAGTTCCTATAGTTGACTACGGGACCCTTATAACCACAATCAAGACTATTTGGTATGAAAGTCAATTTTAGTCATTTTGGTCCTTGTATAGCTGTCACTTATCTTTTGATTTCTGATCAGTAAATACGAAGAAATATTAAAATTTGAAATAAATGTATTCAAAAAATTAAATTCCTCGAATTATACTGACATACATTTTCCTGTAATAATACATCAGATAAACCTAAGTCATCTGTTATCTGTTATTTATCAATACATTTACTATCTTAATGCGTAAATTTTATTGTTACATCACACAAAATTTCATTATTAATACCTTATGTAATTTAATTTAATTTAATAAAAAGAGATGTTTATTGGACAAACTCCTTAATGGCTCAACCGATCATGTTCAAAACATTTTTCGTTGAAAGGATTTTTAATATACATACATATATTATAATATTTTCTTTTTTATTTTATTTTTTTGTACGGCCGGTTTAAACTAAGTAGCGCGATGGCAACCTCATAATAGACATTATTATGTTCCAAATTTCATTACAATCTAGCCTATAGTGTACGAATAAAATGCCAGTGACAAACGGACATAATACACGAACTGGTAGGTAGTTTTTATGAATTAAGGTTATTACTTACGTTATATTTTAAAACTTAGTTTCGTCATGTCCGTCTGTCTGTCTGTCTGTCTGTCCGTTTTTCCAGTTTGGCTACGGAAACCAGGTATTTTTCGTCGAAATGTAAATGATAAGGAACGGAACCATACAAATATAATATAATTTGAATTCATTAAAACTCCCTACCTGCTAGTTGCATTTATACCATAACGCAATAATTTCATTACACGCCCGTCTAATTAAATGCATATATGTAAGCGTGTGTGTGACAGTAGGTATTTCTCAAAACACAATTCGCGTGCAATGATATTTTTATTGCATTTTACCCACAGTTGACCGATAGGATCTTAGGACCTGTAGACCCTTTTCTTATTGACATAGGGTTCGTTAACTGAGTATATTTTGGTAGTGTCAGTAGTGTGTATTATGTACTAGTATGTATATTAGGTGATATAGTTTTTGAAGTGAAAACTTCTTTAGCGGCGCTGTGCACTTTTTGAGGTGGGGAAAAAATGATAAACTCGAGACAGCGTAAGGCGTAACGCGTAAGGCGTCTCTCCTCTCTTTCTGTCGCGCGGCAAAAATGTATGCCTGAGCCTGCTGTCTCATTTAGGCGGCGCAGTGCGCTTGCGTGATGTGTGACGGACAATGTCATTGTTTTTTTATGTAAATGCCATCTAGTGAGATTCCCTCAAACTGGTATTAATATACCTAACTGTAGTACCAGTAGTACTTACAGTGATGTGCTTAGAGGTTTCAAGTAATGCGACTATACAACGCTAGATGGCGTTAACATCAATTACACATAGTGCTGCAGACATTTTGCACTATATATATTAACTAGACGGGCCCGCAGCTCCGCTCGCGTAAATGAAATAAAGAGTTTGTCTTATGTTTAGTTAAATACCGACATTATTATGTATCCCTGCCAGGGTTTATAACTGTGATAAGGATTTCTTATTTGTCAAGTAGGTAGCCGTTATTTGTATAACTTAGTTCGAAAATTTCTTATAATGTACGTAGGTATTTATTTAACACATTCGACACCGCGTACCCGACTCTCGGGCACTCGTAAACTTTACTCAGATGCCGGCATACCCGCTAGTCGGGCAAGAGCTATAAACCTACACGCGACGCCGAAGTGCCCGACAGGCGGGCAAGCATTGCATCTTCACTACCTCAGGGCTGCCACTGCCACTAACAGAAAAAATTGTAAGTCTTCTGATTATTATGTGGTCGAAAAGTTGGTACAGTTGATTATTATATTTTATTACTTCACTTTGTATTTTTATTTACTTTACCTAATGCGATTACAAAATAAAAATTCTTATTAGTTGGTTACGTGAAATTGCATACACGGGTATGTATCAATAGGAGTTAGAATTAGGAGAAGAACAAAACTGGGAGCCTAAACAGATGAGACAGCAGATTTGATTTTATCCACGTACTTATACGAAAGTTACTTGGCACAGCCCTGAGCGTCCGCCGCTTGCCCGACTAGCGGGTTCGCGGCGTGCGGCATTGAGTTGCACGTCGTTGCCCGACTAGCGAGTACTGTCGGTTTCTGGGGTATTGTTTGAAATTTTGCCTGGTTGCGAAAGTGTTAAAACTTGTTTTAACATAAAATTATTACTTATTGTTGTAAGCCTAGTTGCAAAAACGTTCATTAGATTACTTATTTTCCGCTTTAAGCCACGAATATGGACGACCACCACCCATAAATCGCCTTTTCATACAAACTTAGGTAGTCCCCATTTCCCTTTCTGGATCTTAACATTACTACGGCTAAGGTGACGCAACGATCCAAAGGACTCACCTGGCTTCCGATACCAGATCACGTCATGTTTCTTGCGATCTTGCGATAGCTCTCGCCATCGGGCGTCTCCCATTTTGTTGTCCCAAGTACACTCGTCTCCCATTCTATAACTCTGTATTTTTGGCTCATCTCGGCAGCCCTTTCCCTGGACGAATGACAATGTTTGCCGAGCCATGAAAATCAATCTGAATAATAATAACTCATAAAGAAATTTAAAACAATAAAATACAAATAATTAACACGATAACCATACGATAATATTAATTTGATTGATATGACATAAATGGCATAATTCACTCGTATGGGCTATGGACTAAGGTTGAGGTTGGCAGCACTTTTTATTTTACTTCGTGTAAAAAAATTCAGAAATACCTGTATACCAACATGACAAACATAATTTAGCTTACTTTAACATACGGATTATTTGGTCTAATCTGTAGCACCGCCAAACGAAAGCAACCGAGAGTTCCCGAGAAATGGCCGAAGTCGTAAAATGAAGATTGTTATGAAAATTTCTTTTCCTTATTGTAAATTAAATACGCATCGAAAGCGATAGTTTTTATGTTCTAGTTTTATTCTCATATGTAGATAATAGATTTAAACAGTTTTTTCTTATCATACGTGCGTTGTATTCGAGATACGTGACAAAAACTTTTTTAGAAATTTGTAAGGCGCCATCTCTCTTCTTCGCTCGTTTTTTATGCCGTTCTGGTTTTTCAATTTTATATATATGATATTTTGAGTTACAATGTCGTTGAGTTTTCACTTCTGCCGGCACTCCCGGAGTGCAACTCGTTGTTTTTTTTTTTATAAGTATCATTACGGATTTACCGCATACCAAATGATTTACCTATTATATACTTATCATTGTGGGATTTTCTGTAATTTTTAGGTAAACAACGTGACTTGTGACGTGCAAATAGGTACCTACACTTCTTTATGTAGGTATTTAAAACATTTATTTATCAAAACAATTTCTATATACCATCGCAGTGACAGCTTATTGACCATTCGTCAACGTGAGGCCTGTTATGTGTTGTAGGCATATTAATTGGGTTAAAGTTAAAATCTCAAGTGGATAGAATTGATTCCCGAGTTACAAGACATGTAATATGGTTTTCAATTCTTGTAGTCAATAACATATTCCAACCGGTACCTATTAATAAATACGTACCATGAGATGCCACGAGCGCCTATTAGTCGGATCCATATTGTTTGTATCATCAACTGTCGATGCGCAAGTCGAATGAACGACCAGATCAAGGATGTTTTTGAAACAGACGACGTCTGCGACTCATCTGGCCGTCTGCTGTGCCTTTGTTTAGCTTTCTGCTGCCCTTTATTGACGGTGTGACACTGCCCGGTGTTATTTTTGACATGGTTATTGTAATTTATTTGTAACAAGGGTTATTAGACTATTCGTTACTAGACTAACGTTACATAAGTACAATCGTTATAAACTTATTCCAATGTTAAAAAACAAAGCGATAAAAATCAGCTCCTATAGTATTAACACGGATTTGTATACTAAGTATTACGTCGCATCTTGTTTTCTTTCATATTAAAAGCAAGGAAACATTTTTTTAAACAGATGAATGCGGATTGCATTTTGCACATTTATTCGTTATGTTATGAGACATAAGAACTATTAAAAATAAAACATACTGCAAGTATGTACCACGTCGTAACCATGCTGGACAATTGGGTTGCGTCGTTGGCTGCGATGTTATAGCGTAACTGAAAACGAAACATATTTTTGGAACATTTTACACATAATCTAACATATGTTTGCCGATTATATAATAATAACTCCACGGCCGATTCGGCCACGGCAACTGCTATCAACTCCGTTGCTGTCTCTGGTGTGCTCGCAAGTGGCTGACGTAGCCGATCTTGTTACCAAAAGTTCGCGAACTTTACGGGCATGTGAGCACCCCATTTGTGTACTTAATTATAATGTATTGCTGCAGGGTGCCTGGCTTTTATTTCGTCGCGCTTGGCATCCAGCTCTAAGCGCCGTCGCGATTCAAATTCAGTTGCCGAGTATACCAGTCGGATCAAGGAGGGAACAGTGACTCGGAAAAAATAGCTGGGTACAGTGGCTATTAGCTTCCCTACTAATACAGCAGAAACATTCAGTAATCGAACAAATTCAATTGGACGAGCAATGGTTATTCTAACACGTAAGGGTGCTACAGTGTATAGCGAATAACGATATTTGGGCGACTGAGCCACTGTTTGCGTTGAGCCACTATTCCCGCCTTGACCCTACCTATAGAAGTATAGATATGAAAAAAAAGAGTAAACCGTGGCATACAAGTACATACTTAATTGATAGGCGATGTATCTTTTTATAGTTTGAAGCACCACGCCTCATTGTGGGTGCTCAACAATGTCCGAGCTATATGTACGTGTGCTCAATAATAAAGAGCGTAAAACTATTCTTAACTCCATATCGAACAATGGCAGTAAAAACTGTACAAACACTTGTTGTTATCTTGACAGGTTTACTTCATAATATGTGTTCATGACTACGGGATGTAAGCTAAGCAAACAACTTCTAAGAAAAATGTTAGCACATTTTAAGGACATCCACTTTCGGTAGTTTTATTATCATTAAGTATTTAATTGTTAACCTCTATCAACTAGACTAGTTGTATCGAGTTCTTAAATGGTAAGTGTCATTCCTACTTACTCAATAGAAGTGCTCCAAATTTCTTTGTTGTCGTCGTCTTCCACTATATCGATAAGATAATTAAACTCTTTATGAGACATTTTAGTATCACAAGGTCAACCTGAAATTGTACCACAATACTTATTTAATAAAATTATTAGAAGTATGTAGCGTCTTTAATTTTTATTCATTAATGTATTAATTATATGAAGTTAAGTGTATGAAAAAGTATCGAAGCTTTGAATTAGGCACTTGATTAAATGTTTACTTACATACTACATTTAATTATTTATTTGCACTTTCTAGATTAGTGTGACGTTATCGGATAAGCCATAAGGACCGCGTACCTATAATATTCTAATTTAGTTCGTATTCAATTAACCACGTGTTTTAATCGACTGTAGATTAATTGACGACGGCGATACATGTCGTGTTATCACAGATATGTATAATTGCCAATGATATGAACATGACGAAATTGAATGCTACGTATGGTAGGTATAGGTAATGTATGAAATTTAGTGCGACATTTCCTTTTCGGAAACTTGGCGGCGCAAAAAACACTGTAGGTATGTGTTTAAAGAGGCCCACAGATTATCACTATTATCAGTTCGCCGGACGATACGATATCAGCCTGTCATTTGTTCGGAACTGTCACCTTTTGCGTTTAACTGACAGGCTGATATCGTCCGGCGAACTGGTAACCTGTGGGCCCCTTTATACTACTTACTTAAATGAAGTTGTTTTAAGAAACCCCGAAACCGCTTTCAAACGTAGATAAGAAACTTACAATTACAGATTATAAAAAAAAATATTACGGCCAGCCGAGAATCGAACCCGGTAAAAATGTTTAAAAAAATCCGGTCAGGTGCGAGTTCGCCGAGGGTTCCATACAAACTTTAGCAATACATGCAGTGCAGAGGTGTGATTATAGTAATATTTATGATTACCTATGTTGGTGTACTTCGGAGATAAGGGGAGGGATGGTATTTTTTAAACATTTTTCTTCATAATACAATTTTTCTCACCGCTAGAAAAAAATGTTTAGGAATGTACAATTTGAGCTCTTTCAAATGATACCCAATCTTCATGTTCGGCATTTTCCATAGTTAATAACAATAAAATAAAATATAACAATATTGGGTTAGTAACCTTAATAACCTTATTCATGCATGACTATTCCAAATCGATAATAATTCTTAGATATTTAGCGATGTGACAGACGGACAGTCGCATCATTAGGGTTCCTTTAGTAAGTTTTCTGTACAGAACCCTAAAACGGACGTCTTTTCATTACGGAAACGAATAATTTTAAAAGGTATTATGATAATACTGTTTCTACGATCATAGAGAAACGCCGCAGTTAAGACTTGCACAGAATAGAATCTCCTCCTAAATGAATTTCCAGAAAAAGTCTACAATCATTTTACGTGGCAGCTACTCCATAAAAATGAACTGTCATGACCATCATTCGACGCGAGGGGCAGGATCCTCTCAAAAAACTAGGTCTGTGTATTTAGTTTTCATGGGTTTTGCCTTAGATTAAAACAATCCAATAAAAAACATAATTTTGCATATATCAGAATGATGTCAGTTTGCTATTTGTTTGAATTTTCAAATTATGTTAAGCCTTGCAAACGATTTTTCAGGATTCTAGATCACATGTTTGTCTGCATAAATCCTACAGAAAAGCCGGTGTTGAACACTTGAATATTCAATCGTTGAACCAATGGAGGTCCAATTCCACTCATTAGGCTTAACGCAAACGTACGAATAAAGCATATAATAGGATAAAACATGCTCGCGGCATAGTTCAAATTGAAAATATTTGCTACTAGCCAAAGGGGTGTCAGTCAGCATGTCATTCAAAGCTTGAATGTTTGCTAGATCGTTCGAGTTACACGCGAAGTGAGAGTCTGTTTGTTAACAGAAGACATTTTTTATCTTATCCACTTAGTTCTCATTACTGATTAAACAATGGTGTGATGACACAAACAAATGGTTGGGGGCTCGTCTACGCGTTATCTTAGACATAAACATGTCTGATATCTAACAAGATGTGCGCACTTTATTTACATACTTCGCCATGTATTTGCACATACCTACCTACAAGATATTCGTACAATGTGTATATGTAAAAGGTACATTGTATTTCGTAACAACAATAAAACCGCAGCGTATTATTGGATATTCAAATGGTAAACGGGGCAGTGCAAGTAGAAACACCATATATTCACTGAACTTTATTTTAATATTACCGTAAAATAAGTTTTTGGCAAAAATTTCATTTTTGGAACAAGCTTTTATCGCTGACTGTACTTTTCTTACGACAGACAATTAATACTCATCGAGACAATTCTAAAAAACCCTAACACAATTAGGTTGCGTTGTTTCATCACAGAGTTCCTATGGCCACCTCCTGTCTCCATCATCAGATCAGCTCAATGGTACCATAATATTGCATTGTCATCCGATTTATACATGCGTGCAAAATTTCAGCTCAATCGGAAACCGGGAAGTGGATCAAATTTAACTTGCAAGATTTGATTACAGACCGACAGACAGACTGACAACGGTCAGGTGAAACTAAATAAAAGCTTGTAATATGCCTACTTTGCTCCCCACTGAGTAATTGTGCTCCAACATTTTTTACATGTTGTACCCACATTCAAACTACATATATATCACAACCTCATTTAAGTGTTACAATTACAACATCAACATCATAGTGATGTCTACTGCCAGCACTGTGGACCATATAGGAATGTGGACAAAATAGGAAAGACCATATCTAATCTAATACTTAGCTTTAAACGAGCAATTCTTGTTTATTAATTTATACAGGGTGTCCCTAGCCATTGGACAAAGCCGAAATGTACATATGCATAAGGGTATTTAGAACCAGTATACAAAGTATCATAACAATCGGTGTAGCGGTTAAGAAGAAAACAAATTGCGATTTTTTTACTTTGGAGCAACTTATATGTGTTAGTAGCTCCTGAGGTAATAAATTGTATGAAACCTTCTTCGACCGTTTTGATTATCTTTTTTACTTATGACATTAATAACATTCTGACTTTTGACAAATGTCATCATTGCCGCACATTTTCAAACAAATTGTCAAAAACACTGTCAGTGATTAATACAGTATGTTTCTTTTTGTTTTCAATTATTGGAAATAACTTTTGATTGATAATTTTTTTTTTATCTTTAGTTCTAATTAAAAAAATATTACCGTTAGAGCATTTCTGAGAAGTAACCCTACGTGGGATTTCGGGGTTTGTCCAATGGCTAAGGTCACTCTGTATATTTCGGGGATCACGGAAACGGCTCTTATGATTTCGATGAAATTAATTTGCTATATGGGGGTTTTCGGGGGCGATAAATCGATCTAGCTAGGTCTTATCTCTGGGAAAACGCGCATTTTTGAGTTTTTATATGTTTTCCTAGCAAAGCTCGGTCTCCCAGATATTGTCAATAATGCTACAATTCGAGTACCTAGCACATGTAACTGAATTGCATTCAACACCATATTGTAGTCTCGGAATATTTTTAATTTACAGGAATACCTACTAGTCGTAATTGTCAGCGCAACTGAAACAAGCACTCGCGCTCCCATACAATTTTTTAGGGTTCCGTACCCAAAGGATAAAAACGGGACCCTATTACTAAGACTCCGCTGTCTGTCCGTCCGTCCGTCTGTCACCAAGCTGTATCTCACGAACCGTGACTAGCTATCACGGTTCGTTTACACAGTTGAAATTTTCACAGATGATGTATTTCTGTTGCCGCTATAACAACAAATACTAAAAAGTACGGAACCCTCGGTGGGCGAGTCCGACTCACACTTGTCCGGTTTTTTTACGGGAGCGCTTATGTGTGATGACCTCGAATGTCTTACGAGTATATACTCCATCTAGTAGTTGAGGTGGTCTGTGGCTGTCCATGATAATTATATTGATTATCCAACCAATATATTACCGACAGCATACATATAACCCGCGTAAACGATTAAGAACGAGAGTAGGATTCATTATTCAATCAATTACAACCTCATCGCCTACGTCCGAATTTGATGATTACATTTTTGAATTGTCAGACAAGGTTTTCCGTCTTTAGAAGGCAGTAAGCTTGAAAAGCGCGGTTTTGGTGTGTGACCGAACCGTCGATTGCTTTGATGTTGTCGACGAAACAGACTATACCACAGGCAAGATGAAAGTTATAACACATTATTTATTATTATGTATACACAATATAACGAATGACACGGTATTCTTTACCTATATTTACATCGTTTAACCTTCGACACGCGCACTAGCAAAAGAATTGTCATATATACGGTGTTTTTTTAAACTCCGTTAACTTCGGGGTATGACATTTAAGGAAACTGAATGGCTTAGTTAACATATTTTGCATAATTTTTGTATTTTTCATAGAAAGTAATTAAAAGCGTTGTTGTAACACGGACATTATACATATTTAAATCCACCAAAAAATTTAATACTTACTATGTATAACGTCTATGACGTAGGTACATCAGTGACATTTCGAATATCGAACGTCCGAGATAGTACTTGCGTTCAAATAGTAGCAAATGAATGAACTCATAGTTAGACCAAGAAAACTCTGCAACTACATATTTTTTGATACCACACGCAGTGCGAGCGTTCTTTTATACGTCGAACTTCTATGAAATTTTGACGTATAAGTAACACTTGCACTGCGTGTGCTATCACAATCGTTGCAGACTTGTCTTGGTCTCATGGTCTGATTTTAAACACTAATCAATATGTAAACAGGCCCTGAGGCAAGTTCACGCTCGTAGGGGCCTTAATAGAT
Organism: Cydia splendana; assembly: GCF_910591565.1. NCBI lineage: Eukaryota > Metazoa > Arthropoda > Insecta > Lepidoptera > Tortricidae > Cydia > Cydia splendana. The sequence continues at coordinate 16,767,964 of NC_085987.1, forward strand.
AAAATTAAAAAATAATAACTGATTATCTCCAAAATTGAGTTATGTAATTAGAATACCGGTCTCTTTGAGAAAGTTACTTAATTTAAAGTCAGGAATGCACCCTAAAACGGAAATTAACGGACTAAAAAAAACACCGTATATGCATGTGGGGTTCCGTAATAGCCAAAATGGCAAAAACTGAATCCGCCTATCTGTATGTCACATACATTTTTCTCAAAAACTATAAGGTATGAGGTAGGTATATGATAAGGTATATTAGAATTAAATTCGGATCATAGGTGTATTTTGAGACCAATTACCTACTTACTTTAGAGGTTAAAATAAAATAAAGAAATATTACAAGGGAGGGCCATAAATGTTGTAGGTACCTATCAAAAATGAATTTAAAAAATCGTTTTCAAAATCCAAAATAAGCCTCGTTGCATCCTACCTAAGCGTACCTTGCTAAAGGGTTTCGGGAGAATCGGTTCCGCGCCAATCGCCCCCGCACCTGATCCTTGCCTGGTAAGCTCGTCCGCGGCGTCATTACCCGGGATCCACTGTGTCCCGTGTCCCTTAATCCATATTGAAGGGAGAGCTTGTTATTATGACGTACCTCCGTTAGTCGTTCGTGGCATTCGTGTCTGGGTATTGATGTAACTATGTGGCTTTTTAGAGCCATTAGGACTGCTCTCCTGTCCGAGAGTATGCGGATGTGGTTTAACTGTATTAAGCAAAAGTTTCTTTGGCCTTAATAATATCCGATGATGTAAGGTAAATTATGGAGTAGAGTAAAATGCACCTGTAAGGAACGTGTCCGTGTGAAATTGATTTTGTCGCGCTAACTTGTCAACAAAGAAGTGCGTATTGTAGGTGTTGGGCCGCGCGTGACGGTCCGGTTACCCGACACATCAGCGCGACAATGGACACTCGGCCTCGCGCTCGTCGCCGTCACGACCGAGCGCCGGATGACCCATGCGCTTCCTTTGCATACATCACTACTGCATCGCAATGCCAGTAATGTTGCGACGCTCCCCGACTAACATTATTTTATATTATAACTAAACTGGCTTACCTACTACTAATGTCTCCCTACATTGTTAGTCGAGTATACTATAGAGTTGAGGCAAACAGTCAGTACCTAAATACGTAGGTATCGAGTAAATGACATGACGTGTCGGCAAGTTTTAAACAGTTAGAAGCACGAACTCGTAACTTGTTCATTTTAAATGCAAAAAACCGCATGTTTTGCCCCTAACAGCTGATACGGTCGATAGCCTCACAAAACAAAAGGGTAAAGGGTGAATAGCCTTGCCTACCAATAATCATCTTTTCACATACAATAGTACTACACATATATATGAGAAATAGAAGTGTCTTTTCAAAATATCAGTCATCGTAATGTTGAGATTTGCTTGCTATCTACGCTGTTCATCATTTCTTGATGATAATATTGATAATAATGGTAATACATACTTACTAACTACATGTACTCTACTCTCTCTATAAACACAACTTGCTATCATGAGTGAATATACATCACGGTAACGATTGTATAGCTGTATGGGATAGAAGCCACAAAGGAAACAATACCGGAGTGACCCACCCTCCACCCTCGACCCACACTTCGTTCTGAGCGCTTGTCGTCTAAACATTTTATATCGGCCAAGGACACAGTCTGATATGCATAGCACTGCATCAAAACTCGCCCCTGTGGATAAATGCGAGACTGGGGCGAATAAATTACAGCGAAACTGGGTCGCAGAAGGCCCTTTTCGACTTTCTTTACGAACAAGTATGTTAATGGTAACTAAAAACAAATCCTATCAAGTGCATGTCGAACCACGCACAATGGAGGATCTGTTCTGTAAGTAGAAAAAGAGTAACATCAAAACGGCGTAGGTATCTTACACCCTTTTATAAAAACGGGCTAAAGGATGTTTGAACAGATATGTAACATTGAAAATATTTTTAATTTTTTTTTCTCAAACATGCAATGAAATATTGATGTTATGTTCCTTATAATAGGCTGCGAAGTATGACGTTTCAGGTGCGGCTAGGACAAAAGGTCGTTAATGGAATTTCATACACATCTTGCAGGCCTAGGCCGGCAACGTCCTCTTTTTTAATTTTCATTTCACAGATATTTGTGACACAGCATCGTGGCATTCATCCATAAAAAAAACTAGAGGCAGTATTTGCTTTATGGTTCGTAATGACACTCTGCCACTAAACCTATAAAAAAAAAACAATGTTTGCTATAATTTGCAGTTTTATTTGTATAAAATCAACATGAACTTAATAAATAATACATTCAATAATTTTATAATTTTAAATTATAAATTTAACTACACAAATATAAACATTTAAAATATTTCATCTAAACGTTAGCGGTAAAAAGGTCTACTCAAACACGCGTAGTTATATTTTTTAAATTGTTATGGAGGTAAAGTTGAAAAATATTCATTCTGTTTTATTGGATTTATGGTGCGTTGTTGATTTTTTGACTTTAATATGAGTTCCGACGAAATAATGAAATTAATATTAATTGTAATCGTAGGTGTTGGAATTGGCAGCGTAAGCAGAATTGATTTTAATAACTTGCTGCCTCTACCGCCAAGTCAAAGACGAAGTATGTATATGGTTGCTTATGGCAATTTTATTATTTGAGAAACTAAGAAAAATGGCTTACAGTTTATTAGAAACAGTTTTGTGGCATATTTTAAATGAATGTAACTACAAACTCGTCAACACTGTGGAAATTATACTTATTTACTCCATGCATAAAGCAACGATGTATGTGAAACATGATATCAACATGAAAGACTATGTAAACTTATGTGACGAAAACGACAGTCAGACGGATACAAGGCGAAAAAATCAAAGATACATGAAAATATACGGGTAGTAAAAATACACGACTCGTGTAAAACATACGCGTGATAATGATATAGGTACGTGTTAGTTATATTTTGGGTGTAGTTTACTTTTAGTTTTTTCTATAAATAAAACTTGGTTTTCGTGGATTTTTTATTTTATTTATTTCATTGCATGTTTGAGAAAAGCACTATACATACCTCGACGGGAAATGGGGTTGCCCGCGCTCAGACCTATCCGGCCGAGCGAATGGCAACCCCTTTCGTCCCGGCCTCTGTAGTAATGTACTATTATTATAGAGCTAATGAGCTAATGCGTAAGTAATTACTGCGACTTTTCGAGTATTCCACGTAAGTAGATTGTTTAGAATACTTGTTGAACATATATACGCAGCAGCTGAGCGCACTTGATAACTGGTGCAAAGTTTTTAATTAATACATGTTATAAAAGGGAATGGCAAACAAGTGAGATTGTGTTTTAGAGGGCGACCGCATCACGGCGGCGCGGCGCGGCGCCGAGCCGGGGCTGCCGAGGAGAGATAACGAGCCGGTAGCCAGTAGAAGGTACACACGGGAGATAGGGAATGTTGCACAGGGCTCTAATATTTGGAGATGCCAAGCTAGTTCGTCGTGGACCATATACTGAACCATAATTCTGGATTTTTAAGCACGGACTAAAACAGTCTTCTATGGTTACTCGCTTGGTTCTAATTATTATTTATTAAGTAGGTACCTAAGTTAAGTACAATAAGTACATTCAGTCAATTCAGTTTAAGTATTTGATTCAGTCAAAACGTATGTTAAACTTATACTACGTGCAAAATTTTGCGTCCGAGATTAAAAATATATACAGTTGTAATTTTAGTAGCCGGTTAATTTTGTTTTCGACTGTAACCCTCGATTCTAAACAAACAGAGCAATCACCAATACGGGTCATTCTCTATCGAAAATTTCATGCAAATTCACCCGTTTCCTTTACTTTCGAGTGTAGAAACGGTCACCACAACACATAATCGAATATGTCTAGTACACATTATGTAAAACAATAATTGATTTCCATTCAATGTACCTAATACTAACTCATCAAGTTCATACAATGCTTTTCTAGACACCCTCCATAAATGCAAGTGCACTGGCATCATACCAAACTTTACGTATGTACCTATATTTCAAAGCTGGAAGTAAATATGACTATGACCTAAATTTGTAGGATTAATGAGGTCAAACAGAAAACAGAGTTCCTCCTTATTGTAGAAAGGCAAGGTAAAAACTAAATAATAATTTCAATAAGTAGTGTTATGACTTTATTCACACCGTCGATAATAATTATTGTCTAAATCAATAAGTTTGATGTTGGAATTGTTGGAAATGGTTATTACCCGTCAGGATATTATAAATATTGAATACTATTTTAATAGACAGCAGAATACAGACAATCCCACTTAATGAAGTCGCAATAAAAACATTCATTGAACAAAAAACAAGAGAGCCAAAGACATTCAAACAAATCCGGTTGAAAACAAAATAATATTTCGTGCCAAAACTCATAAAGCTTAAAGCTTGTGTTGGTTTACAGTACCGGCCAAAAATATATCATCACCTTCATGTTTTTATGGGGAAAAATATTACTAATTAAGTAAAACATTTCCATACTATAACATATAGATAAAAGTACATATGTAGTACTAGCGACCCGCCCGGGCTTCGCACGGGTTACACAAAACCTTAACAAATTACACAACTAAACCTTCCTTAAGAATCACTCTATTGATAGGTGAAAACCGCATGAAAATGAAAATCTGTTCAGTAGTTTTTGAGTTAAGAACATACACACAAACAGACAGACGCGGCGGGAGACTTTGTTTTATACGGCGTATTGATGTAGAAACCTTGGGCTATCAATAAGAAAACCACTTATGCCTTTAAGAAACTTATTGGTCTATGTCGCAGTAGTTGGCTGTTACGAAACAGGAACATTAATTTCCAAATCCCACTGTCATTCATTACATGACATGTTATTGTGTGCGTGACTCCAACTCTGGTGCCGACGCTTATATTTATATTTCAAAATGCATTTTTGGGGGTGAAGGACACTTTTTGCCTGCCTGCCTTATAGGTATGTACCTATTATAAGCAAGCATCGACGTGTAGTACCTTTCATATGTGCATTATTAGTTGCAGTTATGCGAGGCAATATAAGATAATTACTAATTATCTTATGTCCCTTATTCTAGACAAACCAACAAATAAGATTTTGACAATTGCGACCACATTTTTGTACCGGCTTAAAATCATGGCAAGAGTATGCTTATACAAAAAGATACCCGAAAAGTGATTATCAGGAGCGAGCATACCTCATTGTATTCGAGTTACATAATATTTATACGCGATTTAAACTTATAATGACACCGGTAGCGGCAGCCTCTGCGAGTGTAGGCCTACCCTTTATATAAGGTATCCGTTACAGTACAGCGGGAATGGAACTGGTACATCAAAATAAGGAACACGTTCAAGAAGAGCGCAGTGTTTTGTTTAAAAAAGGCCAGTTCGCAATTCCTTTTAAGGTCACAGCGTAAGTACAGTCGCCATCAGATATATCGGAGCGGCCAAGGTGCTCACAAATATCGGAACACGCCTCTATTGTCAGGGCGTTAGAGCGCGTGTTCAGATATTGTGAACACCTTGGCCGCTCCGATATATCTGATGGCGACTGTACCGTGATTTTTACAGTCCGAACCGAAAAAGGATTTTTACACGTGTTAGGTATGTACAATTGTACATAAGGATTCTATGGGGCAGAATTTATTGACAGCTAAGGAGTTCCTATATCGATGAGTCAATAGGCTAGATGACAAATTTTCATTTATGGTATCAATCAATCAGGTTTGTTTTTAGGATCAAATGTGTATTTGGGATCCATTGCATTAAAGCAATACAAAAGTCAGAAATGATAGTCAAAGTCCGACAGTCGTACTTCACTCGCGAAACGCACCTAACAAAACGATAAGTGACCGTGACGTCAAGGTCACTGAGAGTCCATCTTAGGGCTCGCGGTCGTGTCCGGGTTTCGTGTACACGTGTTCGGTACCCGTTTCCGAACTACACGTACACGGTTTTCTGACCCGTTCTACACGTGTAGTCGGGCACTCGTGTAATTAAGATCCGTGTATCCGGGTACCCGTGTACCCGTGTACACGGCGAAACGGACCTTAAATACACGCGGGCCTAACCCGGCCTTGGCGTGTAGTGGAGATTGAAGTAATGTATATATGGATGTTCAATGTGATTGATATGTGTTGTACCAATTTAATTTATTTTTCACCTAAGCAGCTCGAATAAGGGTACTTTGCTAAAAGTGAGCAAAATGCGATTTTGCTAAAGGATAATATAGCATATTCCGTTCGTGGTAGTTTCAGTCAAAGATGGGCAAAATTCATTCATTCAATAATTTTTTCGAATGATCATTCGTGTTTAATTCATTCGCGAATAATTTATTCGGCGAATGAATTATTCGCGAATAAAATAGCCCACGAATAAATTATTTGCTAATAATATTGTCGAATAGTTAGCTTACAAAATAACTATTTAGCTGTTTTATATCCCAATGGTAAAAAGAAAATGTTTTCTATCGGTTTATCTGGTTGGTTGGTTTGAGGTGTGGGAACTAGGGCTTCCAATACCGGGTATTTTTTAATGCAATACCAGGATCCCGGTATTTTCAAAAAACAAGGAAAATGTGCCGATTATACCGTTTAAAATCCATTAAAATGAGTAACTTCGGCTGTATCAAGGATATTACTTGCCCATTTAATGAAACAAGATTATTTAATTGGATCAAGGTCGGTGCATATGCATAGATAAATATTTGGTAATGAATTCTGATGTTCAGGATATGATATTAATATAGTTAGTCCTTAAAATTATATCTAAGATGGGAAACTAATTAGCAAGGAATTGTAGTATGGCAAACGAATTTTTAGTGGCAAATTTGAATATAGTTGGCTGGTTAATAAACCAGCCAACCTAATAAGGTTGAACTAAAATGTGACTGGTAACAGTGGTGAAGTTAACAAGGCGTGGTTAAAGTGATTGTGGTGAAGTTAAAATGATTGCCAACCTGGAGGGTGAAATGATAATACATTGCAGTAATACTCCCTAGTATTACTGTAATACTCCCTAGTATTACTGCAATGTTCTACCGCCAGAGTGCAGCACTAATTTGTTTAGTAAACCATACAGTATCTTATACATACTACGCCTTAACCAGTTTTTTGACAAGTTTTACATGCATCAAGGCGGTTTGTTTACAGGTGGCTTACCGCGAAACGCGAAAATCGTAATTTCGTTATCTGTTTCTCTATCGATCGAATAAGCAAGAGTGATAGAGAGGTAGAAACGGAACTTTCGATTGAAGTGTTTCACGGTAGGCCATGTGATTGAGTTAGTGACGCCCTCTATGCAGAGTTTTGCGTAATATTCCCTATTATTGCAGACGGCGATTATTGTTTTATATCCTAAGCTAAAGACATACATATCTGGTGTTACAGTGAGCCTTTTTATAATAAAACTCAAAAAAATTATGCGATTCATAGTCAATACCGGGATCCCGGGATCCCGGTATTGATGAAGACAGTTTCGGTATTAATAGCGGTATTGAAAGTAGTCCGGTATTTGGAAGCCCTAGTGGGAACTGGGAATACGCCTCATGTATTGGCGGTCACGTGGGGCGGGAACAACTGGAAATACACCAATAATGGGGGTATTCCCGTTTGTCTCCTTCGGGAACATGTTGGGAAAAGACCAACAATCTTTCCCATTTATCCCCACTTCATTGAAGCGGGGCCAAATAGGAACACACCATTAACGGGTGTATTCTTATTGTTCCCCGCCGGGAACAGATGGGAATAGGCGCTGCATATAAAACATTTCCATTTGTCCCTCATGTATGGCCGGTAGAGATGTGCGCCGATGGCAAAATCATCGGCGGCGGCGTCCGATGATTTTTTGACCGGCGGCGGCGGGTTGATCGGAGTGAAATCGTTGTGGCATAATTTTTGATACTGCATGAGAACGTGGCTGTAGAAACTCTATATTAAAGCCTTCTGAGCATTTACTAGGCTATCCAAAACATATTATGTGTATTTTCTAAATTGTTGCCGAAAATTATATCCCATCATGACATTTGGCAACCAATTATTACCAATACCAACCTCACGGTTACCAACAGTATGATTAAATATTAAAATAAAAAGGATACTTTAAAACGCTACATTTTAGGCAGTATTTTTACTTACTGTGTAAATGGAATACAAATAAAACACAAAAAAAATCTTTATAAGTTAAGTCTTAAATCTATGTATATTGACTTTTCCCAGCTGCTGTCGAAGATGATAGATGTTAAAGATGTCATCGTTTTCGAAAGAAAACGTCTCTGGCAGGTAGATTCGCTCAACAGAATGTCTTTGAAGTGTCCCGTCTTATGGAATACTAAGGTCTACTTTGTTTTCTTTACTGCTAGCTTAGTGATGATACTTAGTGATTTAAGTTCCTATAAGTAGGTATAATTGCTTAAGTATAGCTTATTGCGAAGCTTTAAACTGATTTTTATAATTTTGTTTGAACATAAAATGACTAAGAATTATACCTCTGACACTATCTATTCACTACGCAACATGGAATAAGACACGATAGGTATCAAAATTTTCCACGCCGATTATACGCCGATTATACGCCGGTCAAATTTATCGGCGGCGATGGCGTGGAAAAATCGTCGGCGGCGGCGGCGCGGCGCACATGTCTAGTATGGCGTAGGTCACGTGGATAGGGGACAAATGGGATTACATCAATAATGCACCCATTATAACCAATAATAGGTGTATTCCCATTTGTCCCCGCGGGGAACATATAGGAAAAGAAGCCGCATATAAATAATTCTCATTTGTCCCCACCTTATTGGTGTGAGGACAAATGGGAACACACGATTTTCGGATGTATTTCCATTTGTCCCCGCCGGGTACAGATGGGATAAAATTTGTATGAAAATATTTCCTATATATTTCCTCCTTATTGGGATGGGGACAAATGGGAACACACCATTTTCGGAAGTATTCCTATTTGTCCACGCCGCGAGAAATATTTGGGAAAAGACGCTGCATAGAAATCTTTTGTTGCGAGGACAAATGGGAACACCAATATCGGGGACAAATGGGAACACCAAAATTCATATAAAACATTCCCATTTGTCCCCGCCTCATGTATGGCGTAGGTCACGTGAATCGGGGACAAATAGGAATACACCAATAATGGGTGAATTCCCATTTGTCTCCGCGGGGAACATATGTGAAGACCCTGCATAAAAATATTTTCCATTTTTCCCCACCTTATTGGGGTGGGGATAATTGGAAACCAATTTTCGGATGCATTCCCATTTGTCTACGTCGGGAACTGATGGAATAGGCGCTGCGTATAAATCGTACCCATTTGTCTCCGCCGCACGTATGGCGGCGGTCACGTAGGGCAGGAACAAATAGGAATACACCAATAAAGAGTGTATTCCCATTTGTCCCCGCGAGAAACTTATGGGAAAAGACGCTGCATAGAAATCTTTTGAGGCCGGGACAAATGGCACAATCAATATCGGGGACAAATGGGAACACCAAAATGCATATAAAACATTCCCATTTGTCCCCGCCTCGTGCAAGGCGTAGGATACACCAATAATGCACCCATTATTGGTGTATTCCTATATTACTAATAATTACCAATAATGGGTGAATACCCATTTATCTCCGCGGGGAACATATGGGTAGACCCTACATAATAATATTTTACACAAATATCGGATGTATTCCCGCTTGTCCCCGCGGGGAACAAATGGAAATAGGCGCTGCATATAAATAATTCCCATTTGTCCCCACCTCATGGATGGCGACGGTCAGTTGGGGCCTTTCCCAAAATTTTCCTTGGCTCTAAAATACGCTGGAGTTACTTACCTATTCAGATTTGCCATCTGAGTGTGTATTACAAAAATCCTTCGTGTAATTTATTCGAATAAAATAACGAATAATTCATTTATTATTCGAAATTCTAAACGAATGGTTTATTCGCAAATAATCTCACCACGAATAATTGTTTATTCGAATAATGATTTAGATGAAAAATTATTCGAATAATGCCCAACTCTGGTTTCAGTAAGCATAACTATCTACTTTTGTATTAGATAATCATTTAGGTTTACTTTAATTATCAAAAAACTACATCAATGAAGAAAATGAAATACCTGTCAATGAAGTAAACGGTTACTAAGATATTGTTAATTTTAATCTTATGATTATTGAAACAAAGTGTACTTACCTACCTATTATTGACATTACAAATCAATCCAGTAAAACTGCAAAGTAGGTAATCGAATCTTCCTAACCTTCCACATATTCAATCGTATGTCTTCATAGCACGAATCTCCGCTACACGAGAGTGAAGGGTCGAACCGGCGGGTAAATAAGATCCGTTATTTCGTGTATCCGTGTACCCGTGTACACGGGTACCCGTGTAAACGTTTCCGAATCCGGGCGGGTTCGTGTAGTTCAGGTTCTTAAGCCCGGCGGGCTTAAGAACACGGGTACCCGTGTCAGCGTGTAACACGTGTATCGGGAGCTCTAGTCCATCTTGAAGTATGAACTGTATGAACAAAACAAGAAAATTGCGCTTTTGTCGGTGAAATATTGCGTTTATGGATATAGTTGCTATACAATCTTTTTTTGGATAAAATGTGAGGAATCGATTGGTAACCTTACTTATTTAGTTTTTGGAAGTTAAATAAAAACTTAAATTTTGTATCTTTCAGGTGCTGTATTTTTGTATTATTTCCATATATTTTTTTAATATCCACAATATTGTGATAAATTGCTCATTTGCTATCTATTTTACTAGATTTTGTTATAAAATTCAACATGTGTCATCATCCCTATTATCGATACTTTTCCCTAATACTAGTGATCGCCTCCAGTTTCGTTTGTAAATGTATATTATTTTATTAGTAGTATTATTTCGGGGTCGATGATAAAGTTTACACAAAGCCTATTTTATATGACCGCTAAATAGATTTAAAAAAAATACGATAAGTGAAGTTTCAAAAATCCCTTCAAAATAAAGAAAACGGGAACTTAGTTATTAGTTTGTTTCATGTTAATACTTTGAATAAAAATGTATTGTTACAAACAAAACTTGGAGCGATCACTAGTACATGAGAGAAACATCGATATTTGAGTTTATCGATATAGGAACTCCTTAGCTGTCAATAAATTCTGTACATAACGTTATCCGTTCTGTACCCATACCACGAATCACTGACAGTGTCAACACTGACATATACGCTCGCACTAATATACCAGTACGAGTGAGATGCATAGAAAGTAAGTTACGTTCTCGTTCTATTACGTTCACGTTATGCCAGTGCCAAACTGGTGGTAGCTGTACAGTTCAGTCCCAATCGTTCATTTTCGTCAGTCTCGGATGGCGAAAATCCCGCTACTCTACGGCCATAATACATGCATGAACTCAAAATCGTGCTCATTGAGTGTAAGATAATGCATTTTCAATAAAACATAATCAACAATAATTATGAAAGCCAACAAATGTACAAGTACACGAAAAGATGAGTACTCACTGCCAGTGGAATGGTCCTGTTATTCCCTCTCGCAGACGGTCTTTGAGGGAACGCTGTCTCGAGGGTCCCGGTCCCGGCGGCGGGAGCATAGCGGAGCCCGCCGGCAACGGAGCGGAGCGCGGCGGGCCGGGCGGGCCGGGCGGCGCGTGCGCCATTAGCGGTGGGGGTCCCGCGGGAGCGCCGGGCACCGGCGGCGGCGGCGCGCGGGCCGGCGATGACATGGCAGCCGCACGCGGCGCGGGCGCACTACCAGCCTCTCAAGCACACTAACATCACACTGCACCCGCCTCACACCACTACAAGTGGCGCGCTGCAACACGATAGAGACAACCAAAGCCAAATAAATATAAATAAAACAAAGCCCCATTATAACATTTGGCCAAGGCATAAAGCATTATGTGTAAAAACTACAAGAAAAATTATATGAATTTGCTCACGAGTCTCAAGTGTAAAAGCGCCATGCAAATTATGAAAGCAACAATACCAAGACAAGTCAGTAAGCATTATCAAACATTCAGGCGTTTTTAGTTATTCAGGCGTTTTTAGTTAAACAGGCGTTTTTAGTATTAAAAACATACTTTCAATTTGATGGTTTAAATGACTTTTATTTATAGTCATATTAACATAAATTAAAAATGGGGTAACTCACTCGTCACATAAGACGTACATACTCATAAATACTTATGACACCTTTAACTTATGACACCTTTAACTACAGTTCTAGAACTACAGTCCAAATGCTCGCGACCTAAGCTCTCGACCAAATGCAATTATTTGGCAAAACAATAGGCCTGATGACAGTAACAAAGAATCATGGAAATAATGGTTTCAAAGAAACATATATGTTAATATGATTCTAAAAAATGGCCCAATCTCAGTATAAACTGAAGGATTATTAATATATTCAATAAAATAAGAGTACAAAATTCTCCAATCGGCCATTATTACTGAAACGCCAATAAGAAGCGATCTAAGAAGTGGCGTCATCAATCCATGACATATTTCTTAGAGCAGAATAGACAACCTCATTTACCGTAATCCATACGTCCTCACCAAAGAGTTCAAGGTTCAAAAAAATATTATTTCGCCACTAAACATTTATTACGTCCAAAAAATATTTTTACACGATATAAAGTAAATATTTATTTGTTAAATTATAAATAAAATGCTAAATAATACGATATTTCAGCAAAAAACTTTTTAAATTATTTGGCTGAATGGAACTATCATTGCCATGTTGGTTGTCGTAACCAAAAAAAATGAAAAATAAAAAAGTAAATCGGCGCTTGGTATTTTCACTAAAAATGTACATGTATCTAAATAATTAATCTTAAATTGCAACCGTGTGAGAGTTTTTGTATAAAATGAGTTATTGTGATTAGTTTTTGTGATGTATTTATCACCCCTAATCGTAATATATCGTGCTGAATTAACAATATCATTCAGATTCAAGGGAAATTCATAACTGTAAGTATGTAAACAATGTCAACCACCCTTACACCAACTAATTTATGACGTCACAAATGACGTGCGAGGCGTTTTCGCGCGAGGTTTAAACTAGCTATAATATAATGCAATTATTTATGTTAAATCTTATGAGTATAGCTGAAATATTGTGTTTTTCGGAACCAATACAAGTGTACCGACAATATTAAAAGGGATTTCAAAATTTGTCATCAGGCCTATTACATAACTGTAAGGAAATAAATAACTAAGACATAAACGACATTGGTAATAATAGAAATGTATTATTTTATTGAATCTTAATATTTATTTCTTCCTATAAAAAGTTTTTGAAAATTCTGTTATATATAGCAGTTACCTTAAAACGAATGTTAATAATGATATCAATAAATAATAGATACGCAAGTTTATCTCTGACTAAGCGGTGAGATATTTGAATCGTTTTCATTGTAGCGTGGTCCTATGTAGGTAAGTATACGGTTTAGGTAGGACTGTACACTCACCTGCAATAATATGTTACACAACGAAGGCCGCAAAAATATCTGACACGATCTTTGTAGAGCCATAGGGGCTATTCATAAATTACATCATTAGGGGGGGGGTCTGGACATAGGATGATGGTAGTATGACGTAGGAGGAAACGGGGTCATTGTCATGATTTTTGGATGATTTTAGGGGGGGGGGGGATCAAAAATCGACAAAAATAGATGACGTAATTTATGAACAGCCCCATAAGAGCGTGTCACATATTTTTGCGGCCTTCGAAGAGTAACATAATATTGCAGGTGACTGTACCAGGGTATGTTAGGGGAGGGCGTCACGTGACCGATTTTCCTTATAAACGCCTTTCCCATTTTCCTCTCTGGATATTAACATTATAGAAAATATTTTTACTCAATTTGAAGTATACGAGTATTAGCCATGGCTATGCCCCTTCGATTGAGCTTATCGATTATTTGATTGCATATTATAAGAGTTAAGAGCTTTTAACCAATCGTATTTAATTTGTGTTTCGCTTTCGCTCCAATCGCTTCTAACTCTTATAATAATCAAAACATCGAAAAAATTCAAGAGTCTAGCTAGAGGCATAACTATGGTGTCTATGATTAATATACAATAAATTTTGCCAAAATATTGTTCATAATGTCAATATCCAGGGAGGAAAATGGGGTCCACGTTTGTATGGAGAAGCGGTCCTCCACTATCATCTTAATGCACACCGTGCATCGCCCACAGTCCAAAGCGCGGAAGCGCTCAGTTAGTTCAATGACCATACAAAATGCAAATTACTTTTCTAAACACCAGTGGCGGTCTAGATTGTTCGTACATCGCTACAGCGTACGTGCTGCATGTGTATCTAAAATTATTTATTTATTTAACTTTATTGCACAAACAAAGAAAAATGTATAAATGGCGGACTTAATGCCAAAAGGCATTCTCTACCAGTCAACCATTGGGTCTAGCAGAAAATCAATGCTTTATCCCTGAAAAAATAATCAGGATGTTTTGCTTGGTTTTGGTCAACTTTAAGGGGACGTCATTTAAGGTGAAATATAAGTACCTATATAACTATTTTTTTTAAGACACGGACGGAGATTCACTTTGGACTATTTTTAAGATATTCAAAAATAAAACTGTATTTAAAATATAAGGTACGTGATTAAGAATCAATTCAAGTTGTACTATCATGTTGCAATAAGATACAGCAGCCGGTAACGTGGTTATCTCCAACGAACGACCATGTGTGGAATGATCGCTCATTCATTTGGTCTAAACCAAGTAAACTAAACTAGGTTTATTTTCGGGGATGATTATAGTATAACTCATGTGTATTGTTAAATTTGTTAATTGTTAACGATGAAATGAAACTACGGTCCTTGTAACTACTATAGTTCGTTTTTGTTAGCATTAGAAAGAAGGTAAACAATCTTGACGTGTCTTTTTATTAAAAAATATTGAAAAACGCTTTAAAAATTAGTTTATATTACTTATGAAAGCAAAAGAATGTAAAAGATCGTATATGATTTATAATTCTAACATATTTGCTGTGACTTATTTTTCAATGGAAATTTTTAACAAAAATACATGTCAAGGTCGCTTACCTTCTTTCTAATGCTAAAAAAACCAAACTATACCGCTAGTTAAAGTGCATTTTTAGAAGCATCGTCTCTCATCAAATAATAACGATATAAAAATGTTTCTAATAACACTAAATTCTAACGTTCCAGTCAATATTAACATTTTGCAATACTAACTCCTATCTAGGTTCTACCTAGGTTTTTTTTTGAAGGAGAAGGAAAATCGTCGTAATCTTAGTTCTAGCTATTAACGGCCTTAGCGAGTGGCAGCGGTCCAAGATTAACCAACTTGAACTTTTAATAAAGGCCCTGGCCTACAGCACTTAGCATATTCAGAATTTGGTATAGTCTGATTACTTGAGCAAAACCTACTCCTGGTACTAATTACGTAATTAGTTCCAGAATACCTAATGGTCTAAGAGCTAGCCCCTAAGCTAACTCCTAGAAATCTCCAGTTTCATGTTTTGCTTTTATTTATTACGGGCCACACCCTGTGGAACTGTAGAGCACATAGAGCAACGAAACCCATCTAGTGAGTACTTTTCTATATTACATCCGAGCACCTGTGCCCTGTTTATCAAAAGCTTATAACTTGTAATACAAGTGGAAGTCCCTTTTTGACAGCTTTTGTTAGAAGGGGACTTCCACTTGTATTACAAGTTACAAGCTTTTGATAAACAGGGCACTGGTAGCTGTTCAAAAGTGAGGGCCTGAGTGGCAGAGCATACTAGATAGAAGGTGAGTAGTCAATACGGCTCTGGGCTGTGGGATAATTTTTACTTGACAACGGGAATTCTAAGGAAGGGCTAATGAAACTAATACTGAGCCGACTTTGATGAGTGAGGTGTCAATCGATTCCGATCAAGGAATAAAGATAGTACCCATAGCAAATTCACTAGAGGGGTTTCGCTGTTCTATAAGGTATACACCTGAATTCTTTTTCCATTACGTCTACGCCCTCGAATATCCTGCCACGATCCCGCAAAGTGTTATAAGCTGCAACATTAGATATAATGCGATTTTATCCTGCTACAGAGAGATGCGTATTTTTATTAGTCATCTCATTACAATAGCATCAGGCAAAATGCTGTGAGATTAGGATGCGTGAAATTGAACTCCGAATTTCGAACGAACACCTACACGACGGACCGAAAGCGTTTATCGATCGGCCCTTGATCGCCCCGCTCCGCCCAACCCCGCGACCCCCCGCCAACCCGCGAACCTTACGTAAGCTCAGCTGATCGTACCCACCCTGTACCCTTGGCAACGAACACTGTACTGCGTCTGTATGTCTTCCTTCACAGTACTCTGCCTGGTGCTTAGCTAACTTGCCTTGAGAATCAACGTGCGACTTAAACTTTTCATTCATAATATGCGTCACATGATATGTACAGTCAAGTGTAAAAATATGGGTGCACAAATTATCTCAAAAATATGTTCCATAGCTCTTATATATGTCAGCTTTTATTTCCGTTCAATGATGTCAGCGAAATAAGAACTATGGGACATATTTTTGAGTAATACACTTGAAATATAAAACTTGACTGTACAGTCGCTATCAGATATATCGGAGCGGCCAAAGTGCTCAAAATATCTGAACATGCACTCTAGCGCCTTGACAATAGAGGCGTGTTCAGATATTTGTGAGCACCTTGGCCGCTCCGATATATCTGATGGCGACCTTACCTATATACATCATAACTATATACACTCGTTACAAGTAGTGACATTTCGGCATGTAACTTGTAACATACGTAACAACCTTTACAGTACATAATATATGGTCCTATTTTCCCACACTAGTGCGTAAAATAGCACTTTTCGTGCGATGTCAAAAGTTTAAAGGGCCATATGGACTGTAAAACGTTGTACGATACACGTGCGAATAGGTAATTCAAAACGAGTGGCGATAAATTAAAACACGACCGAAGGGAGTGTTTTAAATCGACACGAGTTCCTCTTTTCCGCACTTGTATCGTAAATAACTATTTTATTTCTCATGCTCTGAAAGTGGGTCGTTCTTGTACAAAAAAGTGTGCAGAAAAAGATACGTTTGTGCTCTAGAGCACTGTACTTTCTAAGTAGGTTTTTTATTACAATAAGTAAATAAAATTTTGGATTTCTTGTACAATTTCCATTTCTGATAATTAACCCTTTATAAGGCAGAGACGATTTGGAAACCACTTAGTTAATAAACATTTACGGAGAAGAACATCCTCTTTTTTATTTAACTATAATGGTGTTATATAGCGAGTATATCAGGCTTTCTTTCCTCATTCATACTTTTTCGGTCAGTATTTAATTTTAGTGTAATTAATTAATCTATAGTATGTGGTCAATTTATGCACTATGCCTGTCAAGGGAAGCAAGCTATCGTCATAGTTTCCATTATAATTACTATTAAAAATATACACGTCGGTGTATCTAATAATTTGAATTATAGCTCTTGGAATTCACGATGGCGAGTGGCAATACTCTTATTGGTATGGTGACAAGGTCTAATTTTGATAAATCCACACTCCATCGTGAATTGCAATAACTGTACTACGTTGTTTGTAGTGTCAGGAAAGTGTATCATTTGCCACTTAAGATTAATAAAATTAGAAAAGGTTACATGCTATATCGATAAGTATTGTAATTAGAACTTTTTGCATGGTATTATACACCTTAGCACCTTATGTTTGTTATGTCAATGAATAGGTGTATTGGAAACAGATCATCTGAAAACTCAAGTGCACTAACAGGCTGAGTGCATATATTGACCACATGTTTTTCTTAATGATTTCGTTTTTTGATTTCGCCGTAGATGTGTTCCCCAGTGCATTACAAACATGGTAGTGTATTTAACTTTCACATAGCATATCTGTATAACTGGGGCCTTAAAAAGGGTTAAGCAACAGAAATACTATCACGGTTCATGAAATACAGCCTGGTGACAGACGGACGGAGTGCAATCTTAGTAATAGGGTCTCATTTTTACGTTCCCTTTGGGTACGGAACCCTAAAAATGGTTTCCAAATAGGGTAAATGCTCCAGAGGTCAAATTATGCACCCCAGTAACTAGCCTTTCTTTCCTACTTTTTGCTGTAATTAGCCAAGTTTTTATAATTTTCATGTCTCAAGTATTAGGTATACATTGATAAACATTTTCTATAATGTTAATATCCTGAGAGGATAATGGAGATTATTGGTGTGAAGAAGCAGTTGCGCGCAGTATACGACTTTCCTCTAAAGATAACATGCGCAACTCGCCTAACGTGAAAACACCTAGCAACTGTTTACAACTTTACTAGTTCCTAATGTTCCTCATTAATCGTCCTTTTATTAGGAAGTTGTATGGTATGCAGAGTTTACCTACTATCAAACTTACCGCATACAAATTCTGCTGGTAAACATTATTTTTCCTGTATTGAGGGTACGAGTAAATGCCCCTTCTCTTCCTTTGATTTTTAAATTATTATAAGAGTTAGGAGCTTTGAAAACATTGTATGTATGTACTTTTTTTTTGCTCCTAACTCCTAGCAAGGCTATGGTTAATTTAATATACAATAAAATTCCATTATTTAATATCCAGGGAGGTAAATGGGAACATTTTGGACCACATTTGTATGCAGAAGTGGTCAGCCACTATCGGCTTAAATAAAAGAGCCTGTTGCCTGTAGTGTAGGTAATAGACCCTAAATAAATAAAGCCTTCCTTGCTTGGAATTTGTCATCCACAACGCTCGTATAGCTTTTTTAAAATGTACATATTAAAAAGCTACTTTAAACTCGTACTGTAACAGAAAACATATTTGCCGAAAATTTATCAACAGCCGATTCGGACTGTTCCTAAAAACTTGTTTACTTCTTCCTCTTTTTACAAGCTTTTATTTAACTTGTCCTGTTAGTATGTAATGTATTATGTATGTTAGTGTGGGTCAAAGAGCGTAGCCGTGTTTACATGGAAAAGCGGCCCTTTCACCAAATGTTTACTGTAATTTTTTTAATAAGACTTATGACAAGTATTATTTTCTGTAAGTTTCAACTTCCTATCTTTGTTATTTTTTGAAATATTTTTTTTTTTAATTTTTCATAAAATTGCTTTTTTTTTCACATTGGCTAATGCAATTTACGCAAACTTTTGGTACAGTATTCTATAAATAGACCGATATAATACTACTATAAATAATATTTAATATTACCAACAAAATTCTTGGATAAATGTAGGAAACAAAACTTCAATATTTTTTTTCTTGCTTTCTAGAAGGGCGACACCAATAGTTCTTTGTTAGGTGATTACATATATAAAGGCCTGTAACATATATTTTTTTCAAAATAATCCAGTTGGTACATCATACTAGAAAATGTAAAAATAAAGGATACGGTATCACCCGCAAACGAATTACACTATAATATGTAGGTAAATGAAAGATAATTTAATCGCAAAATCATGCAAATGCACTGTCATCTCTTTTGCGACTTATTTATCTGTCATTCACCTATCATTGTGTAATTCGTTTGCGGGTGTGGGTATACCGTATCCTTTATTTTTACATTTTCTAGTATGATGTACCAACTGGATTATTTTGAAAAAAATATATGTTATAGGCCTCTATATAAGCAATCACCTAACAAAGAACTGTTGGTGTCGCCCTTCTCGAAAGCAAGAAAAAAAATATTGAAGTTTTGTTTCCTACATTTATCGAAGAATTTTGTTGGTAATATTAAATATTATTTATAGTATTTGTAAGTCTCTATATATAGAATACTGTACCGAAAGTTTGCGTAAATTGCATTAGCCAATGTGAAAAAAAAAAGCAATTTTATGAAAAATTTAAAAAAATCATATCTCAAAAAATAACAAAGATAGGAAGTTGAAACTTACAGGAAATAATACTTGTCATAAGGGCTCTTATAAAAAAAAACAGTAAACATTTGGTGAAAGGGCCGCTTTTCCATGTAAACACGGCTACGCTCTTTTGGAAGCTAAATTTGACCCACTTACCGATTTCCGATTAAGCTGAAATTTTGCATACACATGTAAATCGGATGACAACGCAATATTATGATGACATGGAGCTGATCTGATGATGGAGGCGGGAGGTGGCCATGGGAACTCTGTGATAAAACAACGCAAGATAATTGTTTTTGGGATTGTTGGAATTGTCTCAATGATTATTAATTAATGCCTGTGGAAAAAAAGTATAGTCAGCGATAAAAGCTTTTACCAAAAATTAAACTTACTTAAAACTTATTTAACTGTAAGCACCTACTCTTCTTGCTGTTTCTACTTTATTATTGCATTGTCATCGTCATGGCAATTATGTAACTAGACAGCTGATACGGATTTCAAACTGACTCAGATTGTTCACTATTATGCATTACCTACTCGCTATACGTCGTCTTAATTGTTAAGGCAAGTGACTGCTTTTTCAGTGGCCCGACATCTTAGATATCCGTTGGGCAGCAAAATTTGTTTGAAGATCTAAAGTGGCGCTCACATGTCTCAGAATAGTTAGGTACCTACGCAATGGGGGATCCAATTAAAGGCCGCCCCGCTACTGTGGTATGCCCTACACTCTGTGATCAGCACTCTAAATTTGCAACCACCCCCACGCAGCTTGATTTGAATCGATAATTTTCATACATACATGGATTCACCTAATTAAAAGCTTAGATGCTTAGAACACGCTTAGTGACGTAGTCAGGTCAAAGAATAGCTAGAAAGTTTAGGTACATTTTCGTATGAGTTTATTTTGATCTCGTATATGATCGTCACGAAACCTCCACGCTATTCGTGTTGACATAAACCACAACGAATAGCAACATTTGATTGATCGCCGCCATACCTCAGTCACGTCCCACGGGATGGGGAATAGGGGACGATCGAGTCGAACAACGTGCATGCTCTATTTGAAAATGGGAACTGGACTTGACCGCGTTTCCTGAGACAGTCAGCCGATATTATTCAGAATATAAAACAATTTCGATTATTAAAATCATAAATGATCCGTTAATTTCAAATATTCGAGAGGATAATAATATTAAAATACTTAGTTTCATGATTTAAGATTTTTGCTATATCCAATGGAAGAGAATTTATTGCCAATTTTATCGTAAGTAAGTAAGATATAAGATCTTAGTAAAGATATGTTCAAAAGCACCCATCGTATCAGTTTTATACTAAGCGGAGGCGACCCTGCCCGGGTATGGCCACGCCATCGACGAAATTATTGTCAAATTAAATTACTCTAGATATAATTTATATTATATTAGAGAGTTACCTCTTAATATAATTCAATTAATAGTCAATATCATGAACCGGATAATCGGACCAAGCTAACTGCGTGGCATTTGCGATGGCAAAGTTTGTCTAATTTCTATGAATATGACGTTTATATAGTGGCACTCCCTCACTTTGTTCTATTTAAACGGTTGCAAAGCCTAAACGGACCCTACCACATTGTGCTCTATAATCTCAATAATTCTACAACTATGTACAACTTTAGGTTATTGTACATGTACAATACAACCCCAATATGTACCTAGTTCTAAAACTAACATTTTTTCCTTGATAGTATTCAGCAGATAATCAGAGGCCGATTGAACTTGTAACTATAATAGTAGTGAAAGTCTGTTTCTAATCAATGGAATTGGAAAGAGATCAGCTAATATTATTACTACTGTTTCTAATCAATGGAATTGGAAAGAGATCAGCTAATATTATTACCATTTATTACACAAGTTGTTATGCAATCGGCCCCAGATTATAAATATTACTGCAACGATTTTGATAGCACACGCAAAGCCAGTGTTATTTTAAACGTCAAACTACTATGAAATTATGACGTATAAATAACACTTTCACTGCGTGTTCTATCAAAATCGTTGCAGACTTCCTTGGTCTAACTAACTATAGCTATATTGTAAAAGAATAAGTTGAGTGTAGAGGGTGGCGAGTACGGAGCGAACACCGGACGCGTGTTGCGCTTGCTAAATATTTGACCGGTGCCGCTCGATACCAGCGACCTTGCGGCGGCGGCGCGCCTGCTCCCTGTCGGCCGCCCGGCCCGGCCCGGCCCGGCCGCCCAGCGCGGCGCGGGCTCCGCGATCAGCTGTTATCCTCGACAACCATGCATGCCACTCACTAAACAACATAGTTTTTTGCTTCTATGTTGTATGTAGAAAACTTATTTCAAACAGGTGGGCGATACAAATACTATTTTGTGTTAGTGTTCTGAATGAGTTTATATTTATTTACTATACCTAATGAATATTACATTTTTTCACCTTTGCAATCAAAATTTTAGGGAGAACTATATATGCATTACTTTGACCGATCACGAAATTGTTTAACGTGAATTATGTTTAAATTTATACCGATGTAAAGCAAAAATTGATTTATTATTTTATGTTCATTAACCATTTGGCTTTTTATTTATAGCTTTAATGCAAACTACCACTGAGCTTCAATAAAACATGTTTTTTTTTTCTTTAAAACCGATGCCAACCAATACACAAAACACTTTTAATTTCTAATAAAACTGCTTTTACTACGAAACAACAACTGATTTTTGCTATTTTTTAACTTTGGCGATGATTGTATGAATTAATTTACAAGTCATGATCTCATGATGATTATGGAACTAGTTTCCCTATATGATAACATTGATAACAAAACAATGACTATGATGTATGGAACATTAACGAATCGCTGTCTTCGGCAAGTATAAATGAATAATGAAGTGCAGTCAAAGCATCTAATGTGGTCCATGCATCGATGCAACGAACCGAAGAGGCTGTACAAGGTTTGTGTGAAGAAGCGCTGGCTGGAGGTAATACGGCATAACGCTTACACGATCTGCTTCGAAGGCTGGAAGCGTGCAACTGATGTTAGATAGAGATAGGAGCGCTGGGCAGGGACAGGGGTGCGCGGCAGGGCGGCGAACAACAGTGCGCCCCGGCGGGTCCGACCCCGCTCCACACCAACGCCGACGCCGCCCCCATATAATCACAGGACGGTTCCACAACACCTACTTCCTTACTTACTCTACATGTATACTACTACTCTTAGCTTGTACGGATTGGAAACACCTTTTAATGAATTATACTAATGTAATGGTCTATGCTCCATTTTCAAACCAGGCACGCAATTCGATCCTCTGTCTCGAAATGCATGTAATTTCAATTCGTCATCAATGAACACAAAGCAAAGGAACTTGAACTTGGGAGGAGAAACTTTTTGTATTTAACGACACGTTACCGATCTAACATTGATTATAACTACATATTACTGATTATTTGCTTAAAAGGAAATATGAGCTGACCTCCTTTTCAGATTTGAGAATTTTAATCGAAGATTTCTGTCTCATTGGTGGGCCGGCAAGGCGGCTTGATGTGATAAGTACGAGTATAACTGCAGTATCGACTAAAAAGTAAAAACCCGCAGTCAAAATCACAAGGGTTGAGGCTTCGTTCGTAACAGAGGTAACAGTTCACTGTTACTTCCTTCAAAAATCGAAACTCATCCAATCGAAACTAAATTTTGAACAATCATTGCTCTAGGTTCAAAAACCACAGAAGAAACTAAACGAAAATACACAGAGAACGTACAGACTTGTATGGAAAATTAACCCCTCCCGTTGCCTTAACAAGGCCATGATTGGTATCGCCCGTCGAGGTAAAAAATGTGAAGTTTTACTTCCGTTCCGCGGACCACGTTTGTTACAGATGCTTTTTCTGCAGTTTGGACAATACCTGCATTGTGGATTTTGCTCTCATCATTGATTCCTCGTATTTATACTCTTATATTGTAGCATTATAATCAGCATCCTAGCCTAATTAATGGACGATTCCATATGATGTCAACAAATCGGAATTTAAAAATGTGCTGCAAAACAACAATTAGGATATATTTTGTGATAACAGAAGTGCTAAGCCACATCGATTTTTTTTTTACCGTATAGTTAACAGCCAAGCAGTGTCCATCAAAATTTTTCGAATTATGTCAAATTCATACGTGCTATCTTCTTCTTCCTCGCGTTATCCCGGCATTTTTGCCACGGCTCATGGGAGCCTGGGGTCCGCTTGACAACTAATCCCATGATTTGACGTAGGCACTAGTTTTTACGAAAGCGACTGCCATCTGACCTTCCAACCCAGAGGGTAAACTAGGCCTTATCTGGGATTAGTGAAATTCATACGTGCTATATTCATACTTAATAGGCTAAAACTTCTTATTTAGAAGAGGTATTTAAATGAATATTTTTTCGTTTTATAGGACTATAAATGGTGGCATTATACTTTCTAGCGGTCACATGGTATCGTGCGGAATTCAAACTCACATCAAAAAAATGTACGAAATTGTACGCTAATTAGAATGTTCATTGCGAAGCTGCGTTTTGTGAACTTTCTCTCAGTGCGTTACAAGCCATGAGTCCTGTATTGAACTTTCTCGCTATGCGGTACAAGTCAATTACAGCCTGTATGAGGGTTTATATTACCTAAAATATCTTTACTAAATATATGGGGCATTATTTATGCAAAAGGGACTTTATTGACGATGGCGCTTATGCCGCACAGCGTCTCGCTGCATTGTATTTATATCGGAGTATCGTTAATAATGGCGTAAGCGCCATCGACAATAAGGTCCCTTTTCATAATAGATAACGTCACATATATGTATTTGTTAAATTTACTTCTGGCGATGTTTTACTAGTTTTTGACGAAGGTTTTTATAAGCCTTAATAACAACCAAAACCTTGTTTAACTGTTATTAAAAAAATACATGTTTTGTGAAAAATACAGGGTGTGGGTGTGAAAAATAAATGTAAGATAGCTTGGGAATATGCCCACGAAAGAAAGTTTGAAAGTGCCCACGGATTAATTAATATAGAAAAGTACTTACTAAAGATTTACTCGTTTACACATATTAATAAAAATATATTAGGCCTCACCACTTAAACTTTTTTTAAATTCAAGTAAAGTAGGGATGGCACCTAAGTCTTCATTTCTTAGGAAAAAGACAGAAAGTGCGGCGAAAATACTCCCTTTTGCTTGTTACATGTATAGTACCTATCTACAAGAGGTCCCCTTTCAACTCTGCCTCCTCTGACTGACGGCCAACTTTGGAACCCTAATCTAAGTATGGCCCGACATGCTCTTGATCGGTTTTTATACTATTACCTACTGTTATTACAAATTAAGCGGGTCATGACATGAGATATCATGAGCCGTTAGCAGGTACGAGTTATAAAACTATTAATTACTCGTAGACCGTCCTGGTCCCGGTCCGTTAGAATTATTCTCGAATTTGGTATGATAATAAATTACATAATTTATTGATACATACGTAAAAATAGCGGACTTGATTTCATTTGGCATTCTCTATCAGTCAACCGTAAGAACGAAGAAAGGCACACAGTGCAACATTGCGTGTTGTGTAAAATGATGAAAGGCATTTGAATATTGATGGTCCCAACCTCTCAATTTCCAGTGTTTGTGAACTACATTACATAATACACTTTATTAGTCTTTATGAGCAAAGTTTCTGCCCTGTGTGGTAATTCAGTTGTCCCTGCCCATAACCTCTGTCTCGGAAAGCTATCAATTTTGTATTTATTAGTCATGGATGGACTTTTGTGCCACCAACGGTCATATTGCCTGTAAGTAGGCATAGGATTTTAATTAGTACATTCCGATATTCTAGCTCGACCTTGATATGCGCAAAATATTAGCTCGATTTGAATATTTAAAAATCACGTCATAACCGGTTTACCTGAGAATACTAGTATATTTACGGCACGTCAAGGTCCTATCAATTTTATTTTTAATTAAAATAGTCTAAAACCAAAATTCCGTGTCTCTCACAAAATTCAAGAGCAATGTAAACTGGTCACTTTAAGACTGTATGTACTTACACAAAGTCACCCATTTTCGTGAAATGTATTTAGATATTTTAGATAGTAATAATAGCAAGTTTGTTGCACCCTCCATTTGATTGAGCTCCTCTAGTTACGAGTTGCCGCCCAGGAGGTGTCGGAAGTTCGGAAATGAAGCGTCATATTCTCTCTTCCCAAAAAACTAAAACTAAAAAAACTGTTGGCTGCACAAGTGCACACTGCACAGACTGAGTCAGACGTAGAATCTTTAAGTCCTGAATAGGTATAACTGTATTGATACAGTAAGAATAAACCAAATAGTCAATAAATAAATATTAATTAAGTGTTAATAACAAGTTGAGTAAACCATAAGTAGAATAGACATATCACGACTCACGACCTGTCATTCTCCCGGGCCAGATGTATCTACGAGGTGTGTTCATTCTTTCTTTGATTAATTCTCTTTTTTAGCTATTGAAATCATAATTTTAATACGTTATTTATCACTACTCAATGTAAATAAAACTGAATTGTATTTAAAAACAACAATTAAGAGAAAATATTGAGATAACCATTTGCGATAACCCTAAGTTCGTTGATAACGTTAAATCCGTCCAGACTGTAAACAGTATCGGTTTAATACATTAACATTAACAATGATATCAATCATGGCCAGAAAGTTTATTAATGTTGAAAAATATTTTTAGAGACAATGATTCATGATTTTGTATGTCATGTCACATAATACTTCATTGTGTTATATTTCAAGCAGTTATCCTACCTTCATGCAAAACCCAGTGGGTTGCCAAATTGAATGAAATTTTGCACACAAACAGATAATTTTTATCCAAATAAATTATCACCGAAGAGTAAATAAAATGAGGAGCACGGGTCTAGTAGTTTGCGAGGAGTGTCTCTAATGTCAAGCTTGAGTTAGATGAAGTGGCGCATAATTAAAAAATGACATATTAAAAATAATTACGATTTATGCACGATGCAACTATGGGTGATATGGGTCTACTATTGCATTTCTCTATCTTTCTTTATCTATTTCGTATTTCTCGAATACGATTGGTCGGAACGCCCTCTTTGTTACGTATTTTTCCAAGGAGCTCAGACTTTTATCACTATAGTTACTTCGTTTCTTTTTTGCAATTGATAAGGGGTTGTGCACAAATCACGCGAGGTGTTTTCGGCTACTTTTTGACCCCCCCTCCCCCTTGGTGATATTTGGTGAGCTTTTTGGCTACCCCCATCCCCCCACACAAGCTCACGTGTATTTTTTTGAATTGTTTTTTTACCTAATTTTAAGATAAATAGTTAGTATAGTATATAGAAAATCTTGTTTATTTTTCTATTTTCGTTAAATAGACTCGCTATTTTGAAGCACAGAGTGAAGATTTATGTTTAACGAAACCGAGAAAAAGTATCTACTGACATGGTAGGTTCTTTTTTCTTAGTTTCGTTCACTGTAGAAAAATACACGTGAGGTTTCCTTATACCCCCCTCCCCCAACGTGACCTATCGTGATTTTAATATTATGATGGTTCTTATGTTCCAGGTAAGGCAAGAAATATACCTACTGCATACCCCACTCACCACTTATGGTACATATTTTTAACAGGAAACTAGCCTATTATAGAAAAATCAAGATTTAAGAGTAGTATTTAATTTGTGTTCACAATACTTAAAATTAAGACAATCTAATAAAATAAACAGTCACCAACTAACCGAGTGAGAAAGGTATCTTATCTATTCATATCTACGGCCTTTAAATAAACGCAATGCCAACAGGATGTAAATGATCAAATGGAAAACATGTTACGTATTAATAATTTAATCCTTCACCATGAAGAAATTAAATATTTACAACTACCTAATATTAGTTATTATGGTTTTTCTACTAGAAAATAACATCAATCCAATTAAGCATTAAAATGTTGACTACATAGGTACACAAAGAATTACAGATTAGTGCTTACCAGACGCAAGAAATAATTGTTTTGAAAGATGCATTGTTTAAGTTTCTTTCAGTAGTAGTAGTGTACATAGAATTAGATAACATAAGGGACTCATAAATATTATTGCCATAAAACTAGCTGAATAGTGATGTGAATTTGTTGGTACCTTGCTTGCTTCGGAGCCAGAGCTTGCCGAGCTCAGGCTCTGCGGGACTTTCATAGAAGGAGCCATAAATAATCCAAAAACTCTTTGTTGCCATTCTACATATGTATAATAATGAAATGGAAACCTATATTAAAACAGACCAAAGACCTTCACTCCTGCTAAGTAAAAATGCATAAACTAATTTATATCCCACTACCAAAATGTATATGCAATAACTTGCAGTGTGTTACTATGATCAGTGCTTATTACAAACTAAGTCTAAATATTTAAACCTTCACACCACTATTTCCATATTGAGCATGCATAAAAATATAGTTAACATAATAATAATTTAACACTTACATAGTGTCGTCTCTAAGAAAGCTGAAGGAGTCCAGGAATCTTCTTTTTGTAGGTTTCACAGCCAAAACACTTATACCGAAATTAAGTCATTTATAAGTTCTGGGTAACACAATAGAAACTACCCTCTAAAATGGTGATCATTCCTGGTTTAGAAAAGAAATTGATTAAATTTATTAAGCTATACAGACACAGTATTTACTTAAGTTTTTCATTTGTATTGATATTTGCATCAACAATCAGAACTAGATAACTGTAAATCTGCAGGTATTATCGCTTGTAATAAGAATCTTATCTCTTCAACCTAAATCTTTACATGGGAATGGAATAATAATACATACATAATTTCGAATAATGTTTAAGGGTAAAGACGGCAGAACAGGAGTTTAAAATAAAAAGATAAACAAATGAAATGGACATGTCTATCTAAAAACTACGTAAATATGGATAAGTACGACGATTATTTACTTCGGCACGTTAACTATTATAAACATACCGATACTTAAGTTACATCTACATACATATAATTTCGGTAAATAAAAGTGTTTTAACAAACTATAATGCGGTTGAAATGGAGCAAGAATTTGTCTTTAGTTTTTACAAGCACTAACACCTGTGATATTTTAGTCCATAATAATATAGAAAAATATCACAAACAACGTTATCGATACGATGCGCGACAGTTTTTAGACGTCGTATTCCAACAAACAGGAAAAAAGGCGTTTCAGTTCGAGTACGGTATGCGCATCTGTCATGTCAATGGTTTTTTTTTAACCAAAACAACACTGTCAACGCCATCTTGTGTAATTCTTTAAGTACTTTTTCTGTAAAGGGTGTGTCATACATACCCAAGAAACGTATTTATAAATACTTTTAGGTTTTAAAGCCAGTCCAGGCGGGGTGATCAAATTGACGAGAGAAAAAATGGGTTCCATCTCATCTAGCATCCACACGTACACTATCTACTAATGTTTTCTAGAATAATCGATGTTTCTATTTTATTATATACAAATGTTAACGACCAATTTTAGATTCAAGTTGAGATTTGAGCCCTCTCAATTAAACCCCCAAATGCGAATACTAGTGTCACCAATTGATATTCTTGCGCCCGCACTATTTATTTTTTAAGTTTTTGTAGCGGACTGGCCTTTTTGGCCACACGTCTACGGTTCAACGAGTTTTAAGCTGAAGCATGACATTCAGAAACAATCGCTGATTTTTCCGTGTCATTTGAATGTTGATGTATTTATTAATTAATTATAGGAGATTTATTTTAACTGAAGTTTAATTCGACTCCGCCGGTAGGTCTCCTATATTGGTGACCCCGATTGAAACAGTCTCGCATAATAAATTTACAAGCAATCAAAAAAAATGACGGATGAAATCAAGACCGCTACCGAAGCCCCTTGTATGGTATGTAAAGTCACTGTACGCACTCCGCCGTTTTGGCCAGAGGAACCCGCATTATGGTTTTCGCAAATGGAAGCCCAGTTCGCCATCGCCGGCATATCAAGTGACACGACCAAATTTAACCACGTTATTGGCCAGTTGGAGCATAAGTACGCCGTAGAGGTAAAAGATATTATTAGCAACCCACCAGCTGACAATAAATATGAAAAGATAAAATCGCAGCTCATATCGAGGATCTCCGTGTCTAAAGAACAAAAGTTTCTACAGTTGATGAAACACGAAGAGCTAGGTGACAGAAAGCCGTCACGATTCCTACGACACTTACGCGCGTTGGCAGGTGAAGGCATTCCGGAAGATTTCCTGAAAACCGTATGGATAAGCCGTTTACCCGGCAACCTGCAGGCGCTTATTACGTCCCAAGCCAAAGCTACGTTAGAAGAGTTAGCTGAATCGGCGGACAAGGTATATGACGTCGCTCCTCAGACTCTGCAGGTTCATGCATTAGGCACTACCACTCATGGCACGGAGATATCCGAAATTGCAAGACAAATGACTGAACTCACAAGGGAAGTTGCTGCCTTAAAGGCTGGAAATCCACCGCACACATCTAGATCCAGTTTCCGTGGCAGTCGAGCGCCGTTTAGGTCTAGCAACCGTCAAGATCGTTCCGCATCGAGACCAAGAGATCAATCCATATGCTTTTACCACAACCGATTCGGCGATAGAGCTACCCGCTGTACTAGGCCTTGCGGTTACCCAGGAGCGGAAAACTTCAGCGGCAGCCGAAATTAGCGCCCAACGTCTGCCATATAAACCCGGGCCGCCTTTTTGTATTGGACCATACCTCTAAAGCACTTTTCCTAGTAGATACAGGATCAGACTTGTGCGTATATCCGCGCACATTAATTAGAGGAGCTCGTGCAAAATCTAATTATGAACTTTTTGCTGCTAACAGTTCAATAATACACACATACGGCTCGATACAATTGCAACTGGACCTGGGGCTCCGTCGGATTTACAACTGGAATTTTGTGGTCGCCGACGTATCGAAGCCGATCATTGGCGTTGATTTTCTATCGTTCTACAGTATAGTAGTCGATTGCAGAAACCAGCGATTGATAGATAACTCAACAACATTGAGCATCACGGCCCCACCTCAGCCGTCAGCAAAATCCATCGCATCAGTGAAAGTAATGTCAGGGGAGTCGAACTACCATAACATTTTGTGTCAGTACCCTGACATTACACGCCCAGCCGGCATGCATAACACTCCCAAGCATAATACCATACATCATATTCGCACTACGCCTGGACCGCCGGTTACAAGCAGGCCGCGACGCCTTCCACCAGATCGCCTAAAAATAGCTCAAAAAGAATTTGATGCCATGCTCGAAGTTGGCACAGCTTGCAGATCCGAGAGCTCTTGGTCGTCTCCGTTGCACCTCGTTCCTAAAAAGGATGCCGGCTGGCGCCCATGCGGTGACTATAGAGCCCTTAATGCACGTACCATCCCAGACAAGTACCCAATATGACACATTCAGGATTTTACACAGCAGCTGACAGGAAGCAAAATATTTTCAAAAGTTGACCTCGTCAAAGCGTACAACCAGATTCCTGTAAATCCTGATGATATTCCAAAGACAGCCATTATAACCCCCTTTGGGCTGTTCCATTTTCCGTACATGACGTTTGGCCTCCGAAATGCTGCACAAACGTTCCAGCGATTTATGGATGAAGTGCTCCGAGGCTTTGATTTTTGCTACGGGTATTTGGATGATATCTTAATCTTCTCCTCCAACACAGAAGAGCACGAACAACATCTCCACACGTTATTCCAGCGTCTGCAAGATTACGGTGTCCTCATTAATGTAGCAAAATGTGAATTTGGAAAGGCGGAAATTACTTTCCTTGGACATAAGGTTTCAGCCCAAGGGATAGAACCCCTTGACACCAAAGTACAAGTGATTTTGGATTATCCCGCACCTAAAAACGTCCGAGAACTCCGCAGATTTCTTGGCATGTTTAATTTTTATCGAAGATTCGTGCCAAGTGCTTCAGAACTGCAAGCACCCTTAAATATTGTGCTGACTGGCCCAAAGAAGAAACCTACGCAGGCCATCGAGATGACGCAGGAAATGATGAAAGCGTTCGAGGCATGCAAAAAAGGACTTTCTCGAGCTGCTACCCTAGCTCATCCTCGAACAGACGTTGAGTTGGCCATCCATACTGACGCCTCAGATACCGCTATTGGCGCTGTACTACAACAACGAGTAACACCTGGAGCTTGGGAACCTCTAGCATTCTTTTCTCGTCGTCTTAAACCCTCGCAAAAGAAATATAGTCCATATGATAGAGAATTGCTGGCCATATATGACGCTATCAGGCATTTCCGTCACATGGTTGAAGCCAGGCCATTCACTATTTACACGGACCACAAACCCCTTACTTATGTTTTTTCCTCAACAAGAGACAAATGCTCTCCTAGGCAATTCCGCTACTTGGATTTTATTTCCCAATTCAGCACAGACATACAATACGTGGCAGGGAAACTAAATGTAGTGGCAGACTGCCTGTCCAGAGTTGAAGAAATTGGTGGATATACGATTGATTACAAAGCGCTGGAAAATTCTCAAGACGGAGATAGAGAATTGAATCAACTATTACAACACGGCACAGGGCTGAACCTAAAGAAGTTGAGAATCCCTGACTCCGATATCGAAGTGTACTGTGATGTCTCAACAGCATACCCGAGACCATATATAACGGAAACTTTCCGGCGAAAAGTATTTGACGCAGTACACAGGCTGAGCCACCCAGGCGTTAAAGGAACCATCCGCCTGGTAACGCAAAGATTTGTTTGGCTTGGCATCAGGAAAGATTGCCGATTGTGGGCTAAAGAATGCGCAGATTGCCAAAAGAACAAAGTTTCACGTCACACTTTATCTCCCATCTCATCATTCTCCACTCCATCTCATCGTTTTTCACACGTCCACATGGACATAGTAGGGCCATTACCTTTTTCTTGTGGTTACAGGTACTGCCTCACGGTCATCGATCGCTTTACGCGTTGGCCTGAAGCATATCCATTGGCCGACATCACTGCAGAGACCTGTGCACTAGCCTTTATATCAGGCTGGGTCGCCCGCTTTGGCTGTCCTGCAAAAATCACCACGGACAGAGGCAGACAGTTTGAATGCGAGCTTTTCCGAAGTTTGGCGACAATCCTTGGTTCCGAGCATCGACCAACAACTTCTTATCATCCGGCTTGCAATGGTATGGTCGAACGCCTCCATCGACAGTTAAAAGCAGCCATAATGTGCCATACCAACACGCACTGGGTAGAAGCTTTGCCTTTGGTGCTCCTCGGAATCCGCAGTGCTTGGAAAGAAGACATCCAGTCTTCAGCGGCAGAGCTCGTATATGGCGAGCCATTGCGCCTACCTGGTGACTTCTTCAAGCCTTCAGAAACTACTGCAGTCGACTACTGCAATTTTGTGGCCAGGCTACGCAACCATATAGCTAAAATCATCCCAGTTCCTGGCACTCGTCACTCTCAGAGGCCGTTCTATATCCCGAAGGACCTCAGCTCTGCAGATTATGTTTTCCTACGACATGGACCTGTCAAAGGATCACTGGAATCCCCGTACACTGGCCCATATAAGGTTTTGCAGAGAGGAAGCAAAACATTTAAAATAGAGAGAGCTGGGAAAGCAGACACTGTCAGTATTGACAGGCTCAAGCCAGCGTATATGTCCAAAGACGATTGGGGAAATCTCAGCCACAGCAGCGCTACGCCTGACACGCCATTAGTTCCGCAAGTGCCTGCATCTGATCCCAATAATCTGCCGCTAGAGCAGGAACAAACTGCAGAAAAAAGAACTCGTAGCGGCCGAACCGTACACTTTCCGCCCCATCTTTTTGACTATCGACCGTAGCAACGGTCTCGGCGGGGGAGTAGTGTAGCGGACTGGCCTTTTTGGCCACACGTCTACGGTTCAACGAGTTTTAAGCTGAAGCATGACATTCAGAAACAATCGCTGATTTTTCCGTGTCATTTGAATGTTGATGTATTTATTAATTAATTATAGGAGATTTATTTTAACTGAAGTTTAATTCGACTCCGCCGGTAGGTCTCCTATATTTTATTATCTTTGTTTTTATCAATAAAATAAAATCACTTTTATCAGTAATATCGGTCATAATCAGCGGTCGAAAACGACGAGCCAAATTGGCGTTTGCGTCCGTAGACCACTATCCTACGGTTCCCACCGCATTCCTTTTACTCTATACCTCTAAAAGTGTGACCGCCCATAAGTGAGAGCGAGAAATAATAGATATCTGTTTCACGCTCTCACTTATGGGTGCGACGCACCAAGGTCGCGGTGCGGTGCGATAGTGTGTTACGTGCTTAAAACAGGTGGAGATATAATATCTTCGAACTTCGATGTTAGGCCGAGCCACACCGGCTGCGTGTGCAGCACGTGTGCGTCGACGTAAGCGTAGACGTGCGCAGCACCCCTGTCACACCGGGTGACGCGCACGTCACGCAGCGCACGCCACGCAGTGTGCTGTACACGTCACGCAAGCGCACGCTGCAGCTCGGTCATGCGTGCAGTAAAATAAAATACACTCCTGCGACAGTACATCATGTTATTATACTGTTACTTATACTGAAATAAATGGTATTCTATTCTATTATACTCCTGTTGCAAATGGAAGCAGCTCACAGAATGCCGACATTGCAATTAGAGGAAAAAAATGTGTCATATTTGAATCGAGATAATTCAGAGTACATAATATTATTATTAAGTTCACAATACAACAACCTTGTTTTCCAATAGTATTATTAGTACCTAACATCGATTTGTTCCCACAGGCCAAATTTTTATAAGACGTATTTTTTTGGAATCTTTGTGCTATATGTTGTAAATATACATTCGTATTGACGAATATATTAATTAGTTTTTCTTTTATCACTGAATCCATATTAAAAACCAGC
Organism: Cydia splendana; assembly: GCF_910591565.1. NCBI lineage: Eukaryota > Metazoa > Arthropoda > Insecta > Lepidoptera > Tortricidae > Cydia > Cydia splendana. The sequence goes on from NC_085987.1 coordinate 16,802,762, forward strand.
ACGCGCACCGGCCGAGTTGTAAATAAATACAAGCGAGCTGCGCGTGTACACGCACAGCACCTATGCAGCACCGAGCTGTGCGTGTCCGAACCTGCTCGGTTCGCCCTCTCATAGGGAACGCAGTTAAACACAACGTCATCACTGCACGCAACGAAGCGACGTTGCCGCTCCGGTGCGTGGACGCGTGCACGCAGCACGCAGCCGGTTTGTCTCGTCGGAGCTGCGTTGCGTGCAAGTCACGCGTACGCGCACGTCACGCACACGTCACGCAAGCGGTGTGTCCTCTCGTATGAGTTTTCGTATTATACAACGCATCGGGACGCGTACGTGCACGTGCACGTCTACGCATACGCATCCGGTGTGGCTTGGCCTTAAATGAAAACATGAAAACTATCCTTCGGATGCGTCTGTAGAGTGCTTTATATACACATGTATACTTTTTTAGTATCCTATTCAAAAAAATGGTTCGGTACACGGACGACAGGGTACGATTGACAATTTGTCATGTACCTACCTATCACACTGAAATATGAAACCTATTATATAGGTCTATGACCTATCATCGTACTTTAGTTCAACTTTAGCTGTTACGGCACGGCATTTTCATAATTTTTATAAAGAAAAGTTTAAACGTTTTAGTTTGAGAATCAACAAAATTTAACAGTGCTTCTAAATTAATGTGAATAACTGACAGTTTCACTGACAGCTGCTGAGCTTTTGGGTTTCAGTCGTTGTAATGTAATTTGTCCGTATCTACTAAAAACGATTATGATGTTCGTACTTGGTGTATTTTCCGCTAAAACTAATCTAATCTAATCTTAGTGTAAAATTACTCGCAATAGCGCCTCATTACGATGAATACTTTTATAGGAGTGATGATTTAGGTGTGGTGACCGAAATGTCTAATTCAAAGTGTAGCGAGGAGGATGAGGCGTTTCCTTTGCACGAGTGCGTGTTCAGGGGGGACGTACGAAAGCTGTCATCTTTGCTACGGCTGGAGGACGTGGCACGCAAGGACAAACACGGCAACTCGGCGCTACACCTGGCGGTGATGCTGGGGCGGCGCGAGTGTGTGCAGCTGCTGCTGGCGCACGGCGCACCCGTCAAGCTCAAAAACCTCGCGGGCTGGTCGCCGCTCGCCGAGGCCATCAGTTATGGGGACCGCCAGACCATATCCTCTCTCGTACGCAAACTCAAGCAGCAGGCTCGCGAACAAATGGAACGAAGAAGACCTGACCTCATTAGGGCTCTAGCCCAAATACAAGATTTCTACATGGAACTAAAGTGGGATTTTCACTCATGGGTCCCTCTCGTCTCTAGAATTCTACCATCTGATGTTTGTAAAATTTATAAATCTGGTTCAGGAATTAGATTAGACACAACATTAGTTGATTTCACAGATATGAAATGGGAGAGAGGAGATATATCATTTATATTTCAAGGAGAGAAGCAACCTAGTGAATCACTCACCGTACTGGACAACAAAGCCAAGGTGTACCAGAGAGTGCGCTATGAGGAGACAGAAAATGAAATAGAAGATGAAGTAGACATATTGATGTCAAGTGATATTTTGGCAGCTCAAATGTCTACTAAAGGTATAGCGTTTTTAAGAGCACAGTCAGGCTGGATATTTCGTGAAGACCGAAAAGAGACTGTAGCTGGACTTTACAGAAGTGACATTTATACTATTTCTGGCCTTGTCCTGGAATCACGTAAAAGACGCGAACACTTATCCACAGATGATCTTCAAAAGAATAAAGCTATAATTGAGAGTCTAACAAAAGGTAATACACAGAATTTAGATACTAACGGAGAACCAACAAGGCGAGCATCTTTAAACCCACCGCCAGAGAGTGGAGTAGACTGGGAAACCTACATCGCTGCACCTCCAGGCCAATACCCCAGTCTGGGCAGAGAACTAGTTTATAAAGAGTCATCCAGAAACTTTAGAGCTACCATTGCTATGAGTGATGACTTTCCTCTAAGTGTTGATATGTTACTGAATGTATTAGAAGTAATTGCACCATTTAAACATTTTGCTAAGTTGCGTCAGTTTGTTGCAATGAAGTTGCCTAATGGATTCCCGGTTAAAATAGATATACCAATTTTACCTACAGTTACTGCAAAAATAACTTTTCAAAAATTTGAGTTCCAAAATGATATACCAAACGACATGTTCATTATACCAGATGATTACATAGAAGACCCCATGAGGTTTCCTGATTTATGACGCTTTGATATTTTAACATTGTTTGAAGTTAGCGAAAAGCCTGTTTGGCGGCGAGAGGTAAAACATGGGCATGTCTTGAGAATGGTAAGAAGCTCATGCTGCAAGGCTTCTGCGCAAGGGCTCATCACTATAGAATTCCCAATGTTGTTCAGCCTAGGTAGCTCATATTCTAGCCACTGTGTTCTCTTTGTAGAGTAACTGTTTTTAAAAACGGAGTCCAAGGTGAACCCAAAAATATTCACTCCTACCAAATGTTGCAAGTCGCCTACATTTATGTGTAGTTCCACCTTGTGTGTGTTACTTACATCATTTCTTTTTTATTTGGTATACATACAGTGAAGTAAATAAAAATATGGGAGCACTCGGCACTCAGTTACTGAAATATATGTAATTAAGTAGCTAGCTATAAATAAAAGGAAAGATTAAAAAGCAACCATTATAGTATTTCATGCTACCTACACCAAGGTGCCATGAAGAGCTTTCTTGGTAGTCCGTCTATTTAGGTGTCAGTATTTAGGGATTTGTTATGTTACCAATATGTTTTGCAGTTCAGAACTTAAATTAGTGATACAGTACAATCTCGCTAATTAAGCACTATAGCTGACACAAGAGAGCTGGTTAAGTGGAAAATTCTGATAAGTATGTCATATAAATAGAGTTCTTTGTTAATTACTCCGAGTATAAATACACTATACTAAAATAATATATTTAAAAAAAATCTGCTGTGTTACGCTTTTTAGCTATTGTATTGCATAGCTATTTATAAACAGAAGGCAGTATGATAAATTAAGTGTAGATACTAAACTTGGACATGCAGTAAAATCTCAATAATCCGGCACTTCTATGGTCCGGTCCGGCACTTCGATATCCAGTAATCCGGCACTAAAATTGGGATACAAATGAACATCCTATATCCTAATTTACTATGTGCGCTAACATTTTACCCCTTCAATCTCTTTATAAATGGCTAAGTTAGAGTAGATTTTTATTTTGCATTTAGTATTTTAGTAAAATGTATTTCTTCAACATACTAAAAAACACATCAATAATATGCAGATTTGCTCTAACTTCCAGTAAACCGCATTTTCCAGTAATCTGACTGTCTTGTGTCAGCATTAGTGCCGGTTTAGTGAGATTGTACTGTATAGTGATCAGTTGCACCTCTGTTTTAGTGCCACTGAAGTACCGGATTACTGAGATTTTACTGTATTACTAATTGGTACATGATTTGCTCATTAAAAAATCTAATCATGTGGCAGTATACCATCAATTGGCCCCCTCACCTTAAAGTGCAGCCACTGAAGATTGTGCATATAAATGAAGCATAATATATGTTGATGTTTCATATTCATTACAATACGAATGATTTGTGATGAATTTGTGCCGGCTGACAGTCTGCCAGCTGTGACATGGTACTAGGTTGGAACTACCTAACTACACACATACATGAAACTACCTAAGAACCATATTTTTACTACTTCTACTGTACTTTTGTATTGTATACAACTTCACTAGGGATGTGTTATTTGAATGTAGTTTTTGTTTAAAAAGTAGAGGACGTAGTAGATGTAATTGAAAAACATTGTGGATGTAATGGAATTATTAGGGGAATGAAGTAACAGATAGATAATAAACAAAACAGCCTTATTCCAAAACCTCATTGTTAGTCGTAATTAGACTGAACTTTACGTTTAAGGGGATTATATAACAACTAATTATTGTATTTGTAGATTCAAATTTAGAAAAATGTAGATTATGATTACAAATAGTGTAAAATAAAATAATTGGTCACTACAGGTAGATTCACAAGTACTTTTGGGTTTTTATTATGTTATTGTTTTTGTTGCTTTTTTATAATTATGTAAAAGAAACTTGGGTTTCTTATAAATTTTCTATACATTTGTACCTTTATAGAGCTTAATACATTATGTAACTTACTTTTTATGTAATAGATAAACACCTGCAACTTACTGATTATTTTTGACATGTATGTAGGTACTGCTGAATACTTAATGTGGCTTTCTAAAATTCTAAAACACTTAACAGAATGGTCCATACTGCACATGAAGCATAAGGACCCATCTCTGATAGAAAGCCACAATATTTGTTATTGCTTGCCAATAGTTAGTAAATTAAGATGTAGGCAATGAATGAGTTATGAAATGTAAATGTGGTTCCTTTGTTATTTATTACCTCAAATAGTCATGGCCTATGCATCATTTGTACCATTTATATTGACTACCATTTACTTCATACATCATCGTCAAAACCACGTTTGTTAATTATATTATACATATAACAAGTTTTTAAAAATGAGCTGTGTACACCTGTTATTTCAAATCAGCAGCTCTAACAAGTATACAATCACCCTCATCTCATGGTGATGCAAATTTACTTTGTCTCATGCAGCTTATTGTGTCATAGTGTGTAATCTATACCTAAATCTTATTTATATTATATTTATAGAATTCCTCTTGTATTTTTTTACTTCTAATAATAACAATATGTCCTCGATGCTGATAAAAAGTTGTATGTGCAACTTGAGACCAAAGTTAAATGCACCTCGTGCATTTTGATTCTCTAGCTGGGATAAAATTATAGGTAAATTAAAGTCACGACCGTACCGATTATTAAATAATTATGAAATAAGATGACTTGAATTTTGACAACCCTAAATAGCCGAAAAGGATAGTGCCATACATTAGAAAGGGACAGCATGATTCGTCCCTGAGGGCCTACCGCGAACCACGTTCGACGTGCTGCCTCTCTGTCGCACTTGTAAATGCGTACGTAAGTGTGACAGGGAGGCAACCCGTCGAACGTGGTTCGCGGTAGGCCCTCTGAACTTCGGTTTTGTAGGAAGTGTCATTTCTGTACGGTATTACGGTACTATTATTTATTCTGTGCCTATAGAGGTTAATAGGGAATATTAGGCAAAGCTCTGCGTAGGTGGCACCCCTACCACATACAGTAAACAAACCAAAGAGTATAATAATATATGTATTGACATCATCAATGACACATCTTGCATCACTAGGTCAATCACATGGCCTACCGTGAAACACGAAAATCGAAAGTTCGGTTTCTGCCTCTCTCTATCACTACTGCTTATTCGATCGATAGAGAGGCAGATAAAGAAATTTCGATTTTCGCATTTCGCGGTAGGCAACCTGTAAACAAACCGCCTGGGTGCATCAATGTCATAGTGAAAACTTATCAAAAAAACTGTTTAAGGCCTAGTATGTATAAGTTACTCTATGATTTACTAAACAAATTAGTGCCGGACTCTGGCGGCAGAATATTGCAGTAATACTCCTTATTGGGACCTGGATAAATGGAAAACCTCAATAATTGCAACCCAAGGTCTGGTTCCGGTCCTTTGGCACCAAAAGGCATCTATAATTGAAATTATGGAAGATTTTAGTTTTTCTTAATTTGGCCTCTGTAATTGAACACATCATAGAGGTCATGGGACCTCTAAGGGAATATTAGGCAAAGCCTTGCGTAGGTGGCACATACAGTAAACAAACCACATTGACACATTACACGTCACGTCAATCACATGGCCTACCGCGAAACAAGAAAATCGAAATTTCGTTATCTAATCTCTCTATCACTCTTGTATATTAGAGCGATGGCGAGGCAGATAACAAAATTTCGATTTTCGCGTTTACCGGTAGGCCCTTGTTAACAAACCGCCTTGATGCATCAATGTCATATTTTATTGTCTGTGAAAACTTGTCAAAAAAACCGGGCAAGTGCGAGTCGGACTCGCGCACGAAGGGATCCGTACCATAATGCAAAAAAAAACGAAAAAAAAAAAGCAAAAAAGAAACGGTCACCCATCCAAGTACTGACCACTCCCGACGTTGCTTAACTTTGGTCAAAAATCACGTTTGTTGTATGGGAGCCCCATTTAAATCTTTATTTTATTCTGTTTTTAGTATTTGTTGTTATAGCGGCAACAGAAATACATCATCTGTGAAAATTTCAACTGTCTAGCTATCACGGTTCGTGAGATACAGCCTGGTGACAGACAGACGGACGGACAGCGAAGTCTTAGTAATAGGGTCCCGTTTTACCCTTTGGGTACGGAACCCTAAAAACAGTTTAAGGCACAGTATGTATAAGTTAGTCTATGAATTTACTGAGTCGGTAGTGCTGCACTCTGGCGGCAGAACATTGTAGTAACTGCAGTAGTTCCGCTATTTTAGTCCTTTTTTCCAATAAATAGTATTTTTCTACAATTAATACCTACTACTATAATTAGTATAATTACCCACTACCTACAATAAAATATTCTTCTGCAAACCACGAGACAAATGTTAAAACCCAAACGATAAGGGATATGATATTACACGAGTAACTAACGCAGTACCTATTAAAAGTGCAAGTTAAATTATCTTTAGACCAAATAACCAGATATTTGCCGGGGGTCCTCCACTTTCGTCTTAGCTATTTTCGAGCATTTCTGGTTCATTAAAATCCTACTAGGTACTTAAACTACTTAATCCCTTATTTATTACCCACAAGTTACTAAACTACTACGTAGTACAATATTAAGTAGGTATGCATAATTGCAGCTTAATTGGAACCCTGAAAGTGGCTCGCCTAAAAAACTTGTGAGATTTGATATCGTAGGTACAGTCGCCATCAGATATATCGGAGCGTCCGATGTGCTCAAAAATATCTGAACACGCACTCTAACGCCTTGACAATAGAGGCGTGTTCAGATATTTGTGAGCGCCTTATCCGCCCCGATATATCTGATGGCGACTGTACACGGGGACAGAAGAAAGGTAGAGTTGATGTTACCTTGGCCCACTGACTTAAGTTGTTCAGACTTTCTAGGTCAAACCGTTAATAATCGAGGGTAGCAATCGATTGTCTTGTCGGGGTGGTATTTGGATGTAGGTACAAGTAGGCTGGAACGAACAGAAACGCTTGACCTTAATTAGCCTGGGGCCCTACCGCGAACCACGTTCGACGTGTTGCCTCTCTGTCGTACTTTTAAATTAGTACGTAAGTGTGACAGGGAGGCAACACGCCGAACGCGGATCGCGGTAGGTCCTCTGCTTACGTAACAACAATTGCGATCAGTACCGTCTTTACCATAAGGGCACACGGGGCCCGTGCCCAGGGGCCCCCATCCTCAGGGGGCCCCAAAGGACAGACAGTAACTGTATATTTACCTATAAAAATAGGAGATCGTAGTAGAAAAATGTTAGTTTCATTCGCTTTCTTTCCTTTCCAACAGGGCCCCAAATTCTTATGTGCCCAAGGGCCCCAGCATAGTTTAAGACGGCCCTGATTGCGCTTGTCCATTCTTTTATTAATTTGAGGATGATAAATAAAGCAGCGCTGAGAGAAATCTGTTGTTCTCTTATGTTATTGCTCAATACTAAGCAATTAAAGATGTCGCAGAAAACGTATTATAGATTCGAAAATAGATACATTTTGGGCTATTTCACACAAAGAATTTTGGGCTATTTCCACTAGTTATTTTACCTCTAACACTGGGATTTTTTTCCCACCGAAAAATATTGCTAGTTGTTACCACCAACTCTGTTTAGGCTGCGATTCCACCAGAGATGAGCGAGGATGAGTACAGATGTAAGTAGTGCATAGGGTGACTGCTATAGTTATTGGTCACCACATAGTAATTGGCCGCTCGCTCTTAACAATAAGGTTTCAATTGGCTTGTTTCTTTCTGATTTGTTAGGAAAGGCCAATTACTATGTAGTGGCCAATAACTATAGCAGTCACCTATTTATTTGCCATCGCGTATATTCACGGAAACTTACGAACGTGTCTTGCTATTTCAGTCAGTCTGGGTACAAAAAGTAGGTACTGACATGACTGAACTAGCATGACAAATATACGAACGTTTCCGAGAAAATACGATGGAAAGCAATTATGCACTAGGTACATCTGTAGCGAGAGATGCGTTTGTTAAGATCCAATATAATCACTACACGCTGAGCGTAAACCAAAAAATTAAGTGATTCAGTTGGTTTTTAAAAAACACATCCCCCGCTAGCGCCTCCTTGCACATCTCTGGTGGAAACGCAGTCTTAGCGCCACTTGCATTATCCCACTAACCCGGGTTTAACCGGTTAACCCCGGGTTAGTGGAATGGTGCAAGTGGCGCTTAGAGTAGACAAGGTAACCTTAACCCAAGGTTTAGTAAAGTAAAATAGTGGTTTGAAATATTTAGTCCAGTCATAAATTCTGTTGAATTTCAGTTACTATTTTCGAATCGGTCCTCTATCAGTGGCCTTCGTTTGAACGTGGTTTGAACAGTACCTACACACCCTTATATCATTTGTCATTATGAAATAAAATAAAAGCTAACGATAATGCACTCGACTTTATTTGGCAAATTGAAAAAACAGTATGTATAAACGTAGTAAAAAAGCGATATAATTTATCGTGATGTTGATGTCTTGCCAAGTCGGCCGGAGGCCGAGGGAGCGCACGACAGCGACGGGTGCTCCAGGCCCAGCGTGACAACGCGCAGAGACACTGACGACCGCAACGCTACACAACAATAATTCCAAATTAAAAAATCTCACTACTTTTCTGGCTTATCCTAACCGTCTCTACTGACAAAGATTTCGATAAAAAAAAACGCACTCAAAAGAACGGTTGATACGTTCGAGAGCTACGATGCCACAGATACGCATGTTGTTCATACGTCGGAGGACGAAAGTAGTAAAAATTAACCGCTTCTAAAATACCTAACTTCGATACTCTTTATATAGGGACCGTGCGCGTTGGAGGGTCTGCCATCTTGTGGCCTGAATAGGAAACATATGTGCACATGTACATTGCCAAAGCCATCTGACCATTGACCATCTACCGTTCTCGTATGCACGTTTCCTTGCGCATAGTAGGTTCTGGCATCTTGTGGGCTACATCGGAAGCATAAACGTCACATTTACGCCTCGCGCCAAAAATCTGACGGCTCCTATCTGCCCCCTATAGTTCATGCACGCCCCCTATATAAGTCTTCTTTTTCGCGTTATCCCGGCATTTTGCCACGGCTCATGGGAGCCTGGGGTCCGCTTGACAACTAATCCCAAGAATTGACGTAGGCACTAGTTTTTACAGAAGCGACTACCATCTGACCTACCAAACCCAGAAGGGAAACTAGGCCTTATTGGGATTAGCCCGGTTTCCTCACGATGTTTTCCTTCACCGAAAAGCGACTGGTCAACTGATATTTCGCACATAAGGTCCGAAAAGCTCATTGGTACGAGCCGGGGTTTGAACCCACGACCTCCGGATTGAAAGTCGCACGCCAGACCTCCAGCGCTTACGCCCCCTATATAAGTACTTGTAGATATCCAGTGGTAGACGGATTGAATTCTAAACATATACATTAACAAAAATAAAAAAATATGTAAACACCAAATGAATCATTAATTGTCTCGAAGGAAACCCGGTTGCTTAGTTATCTGACCCCGGTTATCAGTTAATTAACGTGGTGACGCCAAACAATCTGGCATTCTGCTCCGTGTGTGGCTAAGAGGGATTCTGTCTTAATGACTTTGTAATTATCTTTATTTTATTTATTAATAAAGCAACAGTTACCTGATACTGGAAGGTCTTCGACCAGCTGCGAGCAACCGAAAATTAAAATTATGTAAATCAAGTTAATTATAGTAAAATTGTACACATACCTATAAAAAACATGTTAAAATTGAGGCAAGATATTGAGCCGACAATATGAGTTTCTCAGAGGAAAGTCATCAAAAGTAGCTTTATAGGCCAGTCAATATAGATTTTTTTCCAGGAATTAATTCCCAGCAAGCTGGAAATTATGTTATTACCTTCATTTGGTTTTAAATTAGTGTAATCCGAGTTTGCTCCATTCCAAGAGTTGAGGAAAAAATGTTGCTCTTTTTCAGTTTTTTTCAAGTAGTTCAAAAAAGGTACGTCCGACGGAAAATTTGCTCTAATCATGATAAAAATTGACACCCGAGGATCCGAAAGATACCTTAATATGAATTCGTAGTCAAAGATTGGAAAAAAATGGCCGCCATTTTGAATTTTATTTTTATATAATCGCGATAAAACCAAAATTTTTTTTTCACCAGTGTCTGCTTCACAACAACCTTGCTGGTAGTGACATTGTCATTGATGTTGGGTTCCTACTACATCGAGTGGTTTTGTCAATCTAAGGTAAAATGTACTCCCAAGGCTCCCAAAATTTATCCACATCTCCTGGGATGGAGCAAACTCGTATTATACGCATTTAGGACCAAATGAAGGTATTAAAATGTTTTAGCTTGCTGGGAATTAATTCCTCAAAACGCTTTTTTTGGATCTAATTTGACTGGCCTACTTAAATAGTAAGCAGGGCCATTTTGAAGATTAAAGACATGGCGGAGACAATAGCATTATGTACCTGCTTTACGATAGTTGACACAGAATTCTTTATATAAAGAAAGGATGCTTACCACAAGAAATTTCGTATATTGACCTGCCTGTTGCCATCTCTATTGCACGCGCATAATTATATCGCTGTTCGTTCGCACAGTGACATTGGAAGCCGGCACCATGGGCATTCCTCATGCTAAGCATCCTTTCTTTAGTTAGATCTATCAGATAGCGTTAATATAATCATCTTGGCCGCACACAAAATGTATATGATACGATACGAACATATTTTTTACAGTATTTTTTCGGATGTGACAAATAATGTTGAAAAGGTAAACATGGGCCAGTACCGTGACCGTGACGTGCGTGAGTGTACCCGAGGGCCACGGAGCGCACGCTCCGAGCGTGTACGACAATAAACGCCAACTGCCATACATTTGATTAAACCAATGTATGGCGGTCGGCCACACTCGGAGGGTCCGTTTCGTGGCAGAGGCGCCAGGCTGAGTTAGGACAGGCGTGGCTCACTCCGCGATTTCGTCGCGTCGCTACAAATACAAGCGGCCCACACCAATTTTGGTGTCTAGCCATAGTAGCTGCCGCGCACCGCTACGAAACGGACGCCTGCTCGCGCTTACGCCACCTAGCGGTCATATCTGTCGTAATAGAGACTTTATTCTGGCGTTTTGTTAGAGAGCGAACCTTCTGTACCTAGTACTGTTATTTATTCTGTGGTTAGGAGTGGAACTTACGGTGGCCTCCTGAATCTTGGTGGCGAGGGTCTTACGGAACGCAGTCAGCCGCTTCGTGGTGCCGCTCGTAATACTCATCCCGCTCCGCATTGATGACATCGACGAAGAAAACACAGACTCTGGGGGCAACATTAATTTTATTAGGTTATGGTCAGATTGGTCAGTAACGTCCTATAAAAATGTTGCTTTCTTCCCATAATAATGTGCCGCTGTACACGGCGCAACAGGGAACCGAGTTCTTACTGGTGACAACTAGGAGGATTAAAAAGATTATGTATTGGTAGTTCACTGTTGACACCAGGGATGTTGCGAATATCCGCAACCGCGGAACTTCCGTATTATTTTCAACATCCGCATCTGCATCCGCATAAAGTCGGCCAAGTTACTCTTTATTAAATATAACGCACCTATATTCTTGCTCAAATACAAATCGTTTCGGATTTTTTTACAAAAATTACTAAAAATGTAATATTTGACGTTTTTTAAGTACCTAATCTTGACATCCGCATCCGCATCCGCGGATGTGAGTCTTTAAATATCCGCATCCGCGGATGTAAAAAAATCTGCATCCGCGGATGTCAAAAAATCTGCATCCGCAACATCCCTGGTTTGCACAAGATCGAGGACAGTAGGGTAATGTTAGTATAAAGAGGCACATACCCGCCTACTCAGCAATATGAATATAAGAGCGAAATATAATTATAAATTATCGACTACATTTTCCACAAATTTGGAGGACACAGATGGAGGACAAAAATTTGGAAATATTCAATACATAAACTAATTTACGACGATATAGTATATATAAATTGAAAACATAATGTCCATTACCTTCATCGTCACCGGGTACTCCAATATGCGAATCTGCTTGCAAACTGTAACAAAACAAAAACCACTTGACAAGGTCTGTCATCTTTGGTACCCCAGGTTGTCTGGAAGAGATCGCTTTTTAGCGATAAGACCACCTGTTGTTACCTAGTCTTAAGCTTGTATTTCGCTTTTTGTATTTTATTTTTTACTTTATGGTGCAATAAAGGATATTTACTTACTTAACAAAAAATTAACAGCTTAAATCAAATTTTACATCAACTAAGAAACACATCAAATTATTTCATTAAATATTTTACAATACACATTATAAACTGAAATAGATGTCACATACTAAAGATAAAGTGACAAAGCCCTCCAGTGGCCGAGGCCGGAAACGAACCGACGTTTTCGTGTTTCGTGGCTAACGCCATGAGATGACACCCACGGCGGTACACGTCCCGAATTCTCGACTAAATGCAATCTTTGAAAGACTAGGCGTCTTTGGCTAACCCAAGTCCACGGTACGTGTTTGCTCCATCTTAAATTTTACATCGTTGACAGTTAAACCATACGATACACCCGAACCGGTGTCCAGTTAGACCTTCGTTTAGTATGGGCAATTTATCGGGCCACGAGTGCGGCTAGTAACGTCTACTGTGGTACCGTTCCACGAGGAGATGCAGCCGGCGCTGGTGGCGCGTCACGTAGCGCTGCAGGTCCGCGGAGGCCACGAGCGCGGCGAGGTGCGAGTACACGGCCGCCGCGCCAACACACGTCTCCACGAGCGCCTCCAGTGCGCCGCTCGCCGCCTCCGAGTAGTCGCGGATCCAGAGAGCTAACTGTACAGAATACGGACCATCTAACTTCCTATTCTGTAGGTATTTTAAGTTCCTAGTAAGTATTTATACTATATTTTGTAACATTCTTATTGCGAATATCATCAACTAATACAAATAGTTTGGGTGCAACAGCTCTATTAAATGGTCCAAAGGGTTTTCAGCATCACACTTAACTCACTGTTGTTGTTGGTTGTTGTTGTTGATGATTTACAAATCGTTAATTATATAACAGTGTCGACGGTTGTAGCAACAATGAACATTATAAACTGTAACTTTATTGACGTCTTCTGTGTTGCTGTTCAAGATGAAGGTAATTTATAGACGTATAATGTTCAGGTGATAAAAACTTTTTTTTAACTAATTATTAATTAGGTATAATACTAATATAATAAAAAAATCTTGTAGTTATTTATTATAAAACTACCCATACAACCATTTCCAGTCGCCGTTACGACGCGATGTTGACACATCTTGTGTCGACACCGTCTGTTTCGGTCACAATTCCAGTCGCAGAGTCGTCGCCGTGTCGACACAGTTACCAGAAATGGGGAAGGGTCGACACATGACACAAAGTGACATAAAGTGTGGTCGCCGTGTGCACACATTGTTTCGAGTTTGCGACTACTTTATGCCAAAATCATTCGTTCATTCGTTCATTTTGTTCCTGTCAAATGGAAACTGTCAGATGGAAAAATACTTAAATAAAAATAAGTGACATTAATACGCCATCTCTAAAACGGGATTACAAGACATAATTATATATTGTTTGCATTTATATTACAATAGGACTTAAAATTATTATGGGGAATTAAACTGCTCGAGTGATTTAATAAACTAAGTGTAATATAATCAACGCGCCACCACATTGTTTTAGTTTAGCCGGAAATTAAATTGTTTACTTCTCAGTGCCTGTGTTCATAACTATATTATTTGAAGCATTTTTAGTACTTCGATGCGTATACTATACTTAAATAACAGAAATAACGCTTTACATACTACGAAACTTGTTAATTATGATGTATAAATATGGTTTAAGGCTGAGAAATATTGCAGTCGCAAAGTAGTTGCAATGTTTCGACTTTGTGTCGACTCTGTGTTGACACATGACACGCGCTGTCAAAAGTAATAACAAAGTTACTGGTATGTTACTGGATTTGCAAAATGGCTCCTTGTGTTGATTTGTTTTCAGATATTCTCAAAGTGTAAAAATGCCGTGGTCAGAGATGGGCATTAATCGATTAACTGTTTATTCGACTAATTAATGGAATAAAAAAAGTTAATTCTCAAATTTTAATCGCGATTAGTTTAGTCGACCTTACATAGATTGAAATTGAATTAATCTGAATATTAATCGAATAAATTATCGATTAAATCTCGATTGAAAGTTGACAGGGGGCCATTTTTGTACGTAAAAATAATAGAAATGTCTTGCATGCAGATGGTAGCAAAACACTTTGTCATAAAAGTCGAGATGGGTGTCGATATATAGGTTTTAGGGAGTGCCGATTTCGAAAATAATGACCATTTTGGAATTCGAAATGGCGGCCATGCACTATGTCATAAAAGTCGTCATGGATGTCGTTTTATAGGTTTTAGGGGGCGCAGATTTCGAAAATGATGACCATTTTGGATTCCAAGATGGCGGCCATGCACTATGTCATAAAAGTCGTCATGGATGTCGTTTTATAGGTTTTAGGGGGCCACGATTTAGAAAATGATGACCATTTTGAAATCCAAAATGGCGGCCATGCACTATGTCATAAAAGTCTTCATGGGTGTCGTTTTATAGGTTTTGGGGGGCGCAGATTTAGAAAATGATGACCATTTTGGATTCCAAAATGGCGGCCATGCATTATGACATAAAAGTCGTCGTGGGTGTCGTTTTATAGGTTTTAGGGGGCGCAGATTTCGAAAATGATGACCATTTTGGATTCCAAGATGGCGGCCATGCACTATGTCATAAAAGTCGTCATGGATGTCGTTTTATAGGTTTTAGGGGGCCCCGCTTTCGAAAATGATGACCATTTTGGAACCCAAAATGTGCGGCCATGCACTATGTCATAAAAGTCGTCATGGGTGTCGTTTTATAGGTTTTGGGGGGCGCAGATTTCGAAAATGATAACATTTTCAATTTAAAAATGGCGGCAATGCACTATGTCATAAAAGTCGTCATGGATATCGTTTTATAGGTTTTAGGGGGCGCAGATTTCTAAAATGATGACTATTTTGGATTCCAAGATGGCGGCCATGCACTATGTCATAAAAGTCGTCATGGATGTCGTTTTATAGGTTTTAGGGGGCGCAGATTTCGAAAATGATGACCATTTTGGAATCCAAAATGGCGGCCATGCAGTATGTCATAAAAGTCGTCATGGCTGTCGTTTAATAGGTTTTAGGGAGCACAGATTTCGAAAATAATAACTATTTTGGAATCCAAGATGGCCGCCATGCACTATGTTAAAAGTCGTCATGGATGTCGTTTTATTGGTCATGGTCATCAATTTCGAAACATCTGTTTCAAATAAGGTATCGGTAGATGCATCCTAGTAAGTCAACAACATCTATATCTACTATCGAAATGTACTTTTGATAGTACTTATGTAGTAGTACGAAATGTAATCTGAAAGGAATCAAGTAATATATATTCCTGTACCTAATGAAGAATCGACATTGATTTCTATTACTAAGAAAGAAAGAAGAAGAAAGAAAATAAATTTATTCAGGACGCTTACAGTATTGCTTAAAATTAATACAACACTTTTATAAGTTAAAACATAAACGTCACTGAATAGGTCTCCCCTCAGCTTGATGACAAGTTACCTTTCAGGTATCTTGACGCTGGTCTTCCGTGGAGACCTGTCCAAGCGATCGCGTCAGCACGTAAACTTAACTAATATTGGTTAAACTAAATTGAGATCAGAACAAAAATCACAAATAAATATTACTTCAATTTGACCTATTAAGTATAATATGATGTACGGCTTATTTAATAACAAATTTGTAAGACTCAGAATTTATCTAGTATTGCATTAAACTATTCACTGAAAATAATAAACTTGGCACTTACGCGTGATCTAACTTTGAGCAGATTTCTGCAAATTCAAAATATATTTTTTGTATTTTACTTTGAAAGATAAAATAGAGTGAGAGTTTCTTATGGGCGGCGGTATGTTGTTCCAGCATTTCGTGGCAGAATATCTAAAACTACCACGAAATGCAGTTGTATTGTGCCGTGGGCAGATAAGACGAGTAGCTTGTAATTGTAGTATTCGAAAAATTGATTCCTGATTCCTCAAATGGAATTGTACTTAGTAATTCGGTATTGTTAGATTACAAAGTAATCTAGGAATCGGTAATCAGATTACAAAGTAATTTCAAGTAATCGTGGAATCAGGAATCAATTACGAAATGCCCATCTCAGACTAAGTAGCACTGCATTCAATTGATCTGTTTGGCGAACCGCGAGTTCACAGTTCGGGGCGAACTACTATATGTATAGGTTTTAGGGTGTGCAGAATTCGAAAATGATGACCATTTTGGAAACCAAGATGTCTACCGTACACTTTGTCATAAAAGTCGTCATGGATCTCGATTTATAGGTATTAGGGAGTGGAGAATTCGAAAATTATGACCGTTTTAGAATCTAAGATGTTTGCCGTGCACGTTGGTCATGGTCATCATTTTCGAATTCTACTCTTCCTAACACCTATAAATCAACATCCATGACGGGTCATATGACAAAGTGCACGGCAGACATCTTGGAATCCAAAATGGTCATCATTTTCGAATTCTGCACTCCCTTAAACCTATAAAACGATATCCATGACGACTTTTATGACAAAGTGCACGGCAGTTATCTTGGATTCCAAACTGGTCATCATTTTCGAAATCGGCACTTCCTAAAACCTATAAAACGATATTCATGACGACTTTTATGACAAAATATAATAAGCGCTTGACGCTTAACCGCTGAAGGAGTTTCAAAAAAACCGGCCAAGTGCGAGTCGGACTCGCGTATTAAGGGTTCCGTACATTAAGTCCGACTCGCGCTTGACTGCACATTTCTAATAGGTTTTCCTATCATCTATAGGTAAAGAACTATTTTGTGTATTCAGACGGACATACATACAGACGCACGAGTGATCCTATAAGGGTTCCGTTTTTTCCTTTTGAGGTACGGAACCATAAAAAGATTTATTTTTATTTTGTGGAATGGTGTCAATGTGATACCTTAAATGGATTCAGCACCCCAGATTTATACGAAAACGATACCAAACACGGCCTAGCACCTTCACTGATATAGATATATCAAGATAAAATTGAGAGCCCTTAATAAACTTTCAAGAGCGGATATCTCAAAAACTATTCAACATATTGAAAAAATTGACTGAATAAACTTGTAACAAATTAAATACAAATTAAATTAACTTTCATTTTGTATAAGTGGCCATGTCGCTGAGATGCATAGTTTCCGAGATATAATCGAAAAACCGGAAAATGGGACCTTCAAAGCCCCCTCTCTCCCCCCCGCTCAAGGGCTACGGCCGGGGACTTTTGATATGTTCACCTCCTAACTTGTCAAACCGAGTTACGGAGTCAAAAATTGTGTTCCGAGCATTTCCCTCTACAACTTTTGGAGCATTCGTTGCCTGACCTAAGTAGCTTATTACATTTCTTTAAAAACTTTTCTGTAAAAGGTTGACGGGTGTTGGGTGTTTATATGGTTTCGGTCGATTATTATCATTTGCATTGCCATGATGACTTACTAGAATTACGAGCACACGAGACACTAATAGTAGTTTGACAAACCTTGGTTTTCAAGAGGTATTTTATATTGACATTTGCTGTCACAAATTTGCTGTCAGATTTAGTCGCAAACCGCACGCAAAGTGCACACAAATGTGTCGACACCTTGTTACGGAAAAGTGTAGACACGGCGACGACACTTTGTTTCGAAACAATTCTAGACACATTGTGTGGACTCTGTTACGACACATCTGACATTTAGTTACCACTTTGTGATTCTGCGACTGGAATGGTTATATGGGTAGTGTAAGATTAAAACCCACTTGGAATATGCGCCAGTCGTCGACGTTGTCAAAGATCTTCTTCGCGCGTTTAGCGTTATTCTTGACTACATCCAGGGCGTTCTGGAGACGGCCTTCATGCTTAGAGATTCTATCCCTTAAGTTGTCCAATTCATTCTCACAGTCGGCCCTAATGAACATTATTATTTTACATATTAATAAAGACTACCTACGTTTATACAGGGTGACTAAAAAACTGTATTCCCGTTGCCAGGGAGGTTTTGGGATTATACTGAGCAACTTTTACTATGGAACCAACCCCGAAACGCGTTTCGGACACATTTACGATCAGTACTCGTGTAAATCAAAAAAATTCGCAAAACTAAAACTTTAGGGATGTACCTGGGAGCCTAGCCATGATAATCGTTTGCGGAAAACGAAATGAAAAGTCAATGTCTCTCTATAACTCTTCCATATTATGGCGACCGAGACGCTATGTGCGTTTCGTTTCTCTGCGATTTTTTTGTCTACTATTAGGATAGTGTAAAATAATAAAAGGGTGTAGAATACAACTTAGTTATGCTGCTGAACTCAAATCGTAGCATTTTACGAGTAAAATTGTACCTATGTGTGTTGACATCGTTTTCTTTTTACAAGCTTTTATTGAACTTGCCCTGTTAGTATGTTATGTAGATATGTTAGTTAGTGTGGGTCAAATCTTGGAAGCAAATTTGACCCACTTCCCGATTTGCGATTGAGATGAACTTTTGCATACATATGTAAATTGGATGACATTATGATGAAAGGGAGCTGATCTGATGACGGAGACAGCAGGTAACCAATAACCATGGATACTCTGTGATAAAACAACGCAAAGTAATTGTGTTTGGGGTTTGAAGAATTATCTCGATGACTATTAGTTGCCTGTTGAAAGAAAAGTACAGTCAGCGATAAAAGCTTACAAGTTTTTGTACACCAATAATGTAATTTTTGCCACGTTACTTTGAGAAGCTTTATAATGCGGTGTCTGTGTAGTGAGTGACTCACTGCCGTTGCTCCAGCTGCTTGCACTTGTCGTGCAGCGCGGTGGCGCGCGCGCTCGCGTCCTGCACGCGCAGCTCCGTGGCCGCGGTCGCGTTGTACAAGTCTTTCAGCTCGTCGCGCACCTCGTAGTACTTCTTCGTGAGCTCCTCCAGCTCCTGGATTTCGGGTGCTGTGTAACAGATATAACTTTAGGTACCTTATATTAAATATTTTCTATTAAATTTTCTAGGGGTATGGTATGGTAAAGAAAGAGAGACAAAAGTTCATAGGCAATGTAGAATCCGTAGCAAAGACATTCGGCAAAACAGCCTATAAGGATAAAGTACGAAAATTAGGATTTATAGGCGGTTTATGTTATGACGTCCACAGGAAAGACGCATAACCGTAACTCATACTATAAAAGTTATTGAGCCAGGTACCACAGATGGCACGTAGAACTTCTCATATACAGGGTGTTTGGTACATCGTTTGCCAAATTAAAATGGCAGATAGGTTGAGTCATTTGCTATCTTCTCAGGCCTAGAAATTTTTAATAATGCGCACTTTTTTTTCAGTTCTATGCCAGTTTTTCGTAAATTTCAAATTTTTACTTGCGTAGTAGTAAAAAAAACCATGGCTAATTTTTTTTTTCTAGGCACGAGAAGATAGCATATGACTCAACCTATCTGCCGTTTTAATTTGGCAAACGATGTACCAAACACCCTGTATAAGGCGATAATTTGTGGCGAGTATAAACGTTATATTTTCTATGAAGACGTTGTCACACTTTGCCATCACGACAGTAAGTGCGACAGGAGTGAGTAACTGACTGTCGTGCGCGAGCGGCGAGATGCGGTGCAGGAAGTGCGTGTGCGCGGCGTGCACGACGCGCAGCGTGGCCTCCAGCGCGGAGATGTCGCGCTCCTGCCGCCCGATGTCCGCGTCCAGCGCCGCTCCGCGCTCGCGCAGCTCCGCTCGCTCCGCTGCGAACTGAGCGAGACAGGAATAACTCAAGGAACACATTCTAAGGACCTGTTTACACATTGATTAGTGTTTAGTGCATGTTCATACATTTGCTACATGCGTTTAGAGGCAGGGCCTAAATGGGTATCTTGATCGTAACGAGGGATTCGAAAGCACGTGATGCAAAGTAATAGTAGTCTGTTGCACATACGAATACAACTTGTCACATGAATAGTTAATACACAACTATAAAATACTTTGTTACTTTACTGCTTACCTTAATTTTGAAGAAGGTCACAGACAACTGTTGCCCGGAGTCATCCTTGCCCAGTGAAGCAATAAAAATGTCGTATCTGTAAATAAACGAGAACTAATCAGGAGACAATTACCCAAGGGGGTATCAGTTTCAATATTATAGATTATATGCAATAGGCTACTCAGCGTTAGAAGTTATAGCAATATATCTCCACCACGGACACCCGCTCACTTCACACTTGTCTATAACTAGCAACTGCCTCACCTCTTCTTGAACTGGTTTATGCGGCTCTCCCCCGCAGTCCTCCGTGAGCGCGCCTGCACGCTGAACATGTCGCGACGTGTCTCCACCACGGACACTCGCCGCCCGTCACACTAATCTATAACTAGCAACCGGTGGCGTAGCTAGCATGGGTGGCACCCGGGGCGGAAATTGTGGGTGTCACCCCAAAATTCAATCAAAATTTTAAAATATAATTATTAAAAAAAAAATAGTAATTTATGTTTAATATTCCATAGCTCACAATTTTACTCTCGCTTTCATTTTAGATTCCATGAACTCTCAATAGTCCCAAAGGTCCGAGTCATCAGTGTCCCGTGAAAGATATAGGTACAAATAATTTATGTTAAAAAGAATTAAAAACTTTTTTGCCAAGGGCGAGATTTGGAAGAGATACTGTAAAATCCCATTTCACAATGAATTTAAAATAGTCCAGAGTGGTCCAGAGTTATCCAATTAGAAACAGTGACATAGTTTCTCAATTACAGAAATAATAGAAATTGAAAATCTTTATTTCAGGTCTGTCGACCCATATTCTGTTAGTATACACGGTGCTTAAAATATGTTAGTTGAGTACATAAATTGTAAAATCAATAAATTAAATTAAAATTAAATTACATTAAAAATAATAAAACAATTATAATCACATAGTTGACATAATAAAAAAAACCTTTCTGAATAAAAAAACCTACGAGGCGCCCACATAATATTGTTACATATAGGGCATGCTCCCGGGAATTCCCGGTTCTTATATTCCCGGGAATTCCCGGGAATTTTATAGTGTCAAAAGAACCGGTACTGAGGACCCGGTACCGGTACTTCCCGGTTCTCATCATATGACTATTTATTCCCATTTCAATAGTAGTAATGTTTTAGTACTTTCGCTCGGGACATTATATAACATTTAATAATGGTGCTATGAAACGGGGGACCCAAATAACCCGACAAAATAACCTAGTAAAGTAGGCATTCGTGCAGGCAGGCCGTGCCGTCATAGTGCTGAGTGCATCGACTACGCTACGGCCGTGTGGCTCGGCCCAGGCGGAGGAAGTGTGCCGGTTAATTTTATTGTTAATTTCGTAAAATAGGTTGGAACGCCAATTAACCCTTAAATGCATGATTTTTTCTTTTTGCCCGAAATTAATATATGTGTTACGTAATTGTTTGCTGATTATGGGAAAAATGGTAAAATTATAACATCGATTTTCACTGCGAAATCTGCGAAATCAGTGTTAGAAGTTGCATCAGGAAGAGATATATGAAAAATCTTACTACCATCAGAAAGATACACTATTTTTGATACACCTATGATAAAGTTTTTTAAATCCCAAAAAAAACGTCCTAAATCACATACCTACTAAAAATCATCAAACTTTGGATATTTTAAAATTTTCCGACATTTCGTCTTAAAACGAATGTAATTTTTATAAATTAAAATTATGCGTTAATTTAAGTAAAAAATCGGAAAACGGATTGGTTTTACTATTTAAATAAATAGATTTTATCTAATTATGTATAAAATTAGATATTTTTGTAACGTACGCTGCATCGTACACCATGCATTTAAGGGTTAAGTGTTTATTTATAATAAAATAAGTCATTCATAAAGATTGTACGCTAACACAAACAATTTCTTAATAGTAATCAAAAGATGCCTTGAAAACCGGGAAGAACCGGGAATCCCGGGAAATGAAATTCTTGGTACCGGGACCGGTACTGCATGCCCTAGTTACATACCAGGTGCCCACGAGGAACCCGAGAGATTTTAACCACGCATTTCTGAGGCACCAATAAGGAAAAAATACTAAAAGAGTTTACGTCAATTTCGCCAAAAAAAATTGTTTTTCGATTGTTTGTACGTATAGTACCTACATAAAATGTAAATGCTATAATTTTTAAAACGGTCACGAAAAAATTATTTTAACTTTTTTTTGTCAATTACAGAAATAATCACATAATTTAAGAAAAAAGCATTTGGTCCTGAATTAAAAAAAAAACATACGAGGCGCCAACATATTATTGTTGCATACCAGGTGCCCATGAGGAGCCCGAGAGATTTTAACCACGCATTTCCGAGGCCAAAAGAAAGATAAAATAAGAAAAAAGTGGCCAAGTGCGAGTCGGACTCGCCCATGAAGGGTTCCGTGGCAGCAAGTAACATAATAAAATTGCGGTTTACGATTTATGACGTCTTAAAAAAACTACTTCCTAGATCTCGTTCAAACCAATTTTCGGTGGAAGTTTGCATGATAGTACATCATATATTTTTTTTAGTTTTATCATTCTCTTATTTTAGAAGTTACAGGGGGGGGGGGACACATTTTACCACTTTGGAAGTGTCTCTCGCGCAAACTATTCAGTTTAGAAAAAATGATATTAGAAACCTCAATATCATTTTTGAAGACCTATCCATAGATACCCCACACGTATGGGTTTGATGGAAACAAAAATTTTGAGTTTCAGTTCTAAGTATGGGGAACCCCCAAAATTATTGTTTTTCTTTTCTATTTTTGTGTGAAAATCTTAATGCGGTTCACAGAGTATATCTACTTAACAAGTTTCAACAGTATAGTTCTTATAGTTTTGGAAAAAAGTGGCTGTGACATACGGACGGACAGACAGACATGACGAATCTATAAGGGTTCCGTTTTTTGCTATTTGGCTACGGAACCCTAAAAAGTTTACGTCAATTTCGCGAAAACATATTTCTTTTTTCGGTTTTTTGTACGTATTTGTAGATAAAATATAAATGCTATTTGTAAAACTATCACTCAAAAAGAATTTTAACCTTTTTTGTAAAACCTAGTTTGTATACTTGTCACTTTTTTACATTCTATCAATAAGGATATTTGGACTAGGTCCCACAGTAGCAACATCGTCATCAAAAAAACATTTTGCACTAAGTAACAATAAATAGTAGATTGTTAACCAAGGGTGGAAAGTGAACCATTTCACCCGAGATATTTTGGCGCTCGAACGAAGAGAGAGCGCTTATAGTTCGAGGGTGAGATGGTTACTTTTACCAGAGTTAAACACTCTACTTTTCATTTCGACTATGAGGAAAGTCAAACACGAGAAATGTAGGTTAATTATTGGTAAGTATATTTCTTTAGAACAAATTTTTTTTTTCCGATTACAATGTAAACGGCGCCAATTTCAGTCATGCGGAAGCTAATAAAAGAGCTTTTAACTGAATTATATGGCATATATGGCTGTTAGCCGTTGCTCGAAGTAAATTATTAAAAAAAAAATACTTTCCACCCTAGGGTGGGAAATGCAATTTTCCACCCGGTTATCAGCCTATGAAAGGTGAACTTTCAGAAACAGGAGAGATGAAAAAGAGGTTTTTTTTTTAGCTGGCTGGTGATACTGAACTCTGAAAGTAGGCGAATTCCAAAACAGTTTATAGGACACTTTAGTATTTCAATATGATCAGGAATATACTGTCAAAATCTCTCGGGTTCCTCGTGGGCATGTTGTTACACTCTGTCTGCCACAGTTTTACGATTTTTTATAGATGTTCACGGTCGGGTGTCACCCCTAAATGGGTGACACCCGGGGCGGGCCGCCCCCCCCTAGCTACGCCACTGCTAGCAACTGCCTCACCTCTTCTTGAGCTGGTCTATGCGGCTCTCCCCCGCAGTCCTCCGTGAGTGCGCCTGCACGCTGAACATGTCGCGACGTGTCTCCACCACGGACATTCGCCGCCCGTCACACTTGTCTACAACTAGCTACTGTCTCACCTCTTCTTGAGCTGGTCTATGCGGTTCTCCCCCGCAGTCCTCCGTGAGCGCGCCTGCACGCTGAACATGTCGCGACGTGTCTCCACCACGGACACTCGCCGCCCGTCACACTTGTCTACAACTAGCTACTGTCTCACCTCTTCTTGAGCTGGTCTATGCGGCTCTCCCCCGCAGTCCTCCGTGAGCGCGCCTGCACGCTGAACATGTCGCGACGTGTCTCCACCACGGACACTCGCCGCCCGTCACACTTGTCTACAACTAGCTACTGTCTCACCTCTTCTTGAGCTGGTCTATGCGGCTCTCCCCCGCAGTCCTCCGTGAGCGCGCCTGCACGCTGAACATGTCGCGACGTGTCTCCACCACGGACACTCGCCGCCCGTCACACTTGTCTACAACTAGCTACTGTCTCACCTCTTCTTGAGCTGGTCTATGCGGTTCTCTCGCTCTTTTATCTCGCCGCGCAGCTTGCCGCAGTCCTCCGTGAGCGCGCGCACCTGCACGCTGAACATGTCGCGACGCGCCATGATTTCCACCAAGCGTTCGTTCATCGCCTGACACAAAAAAGAATGCGTTTACATGTGCGTCTTACATCATACGTGTGTGAATCTCAGATCAGAGACAATAACTAGAACAGAATAATATTTATTCTGGCAACACATCATTAGGTTACAAAAATATATATCAAATATATAAAAGAGGAAGTATACAAAACAAGCAGATAAAGATGTGAGGCTGAAATGGTCACCACTCGGCAATGCCGTACTCACAAAACTACAAAATAGCGCTTTTTCCAACGCGCAACTTTCTTGCTTACACTGTAATTTTCCATAAAAGACATGTCAAATATACATATGTATTTTATAAGGAATATCTGCAAGCGCTCCCATGGCATCAAATCAAGTCAAGTTTTGCCGCTTAGATCTTTCTTGCTAACTTTCCAGTTCGTCATAATAAAATATAAAGTTCATATTTTCATTCATCATACAAGTTTCGTAGAAAACACATCGCATCAAGCCGGAGCCGCTGCGTCTCAGCGTTGAAAGTGCGAGGGTAGTGGCTAGCGAGTGCGCGAGATGCGTGCGCGACACAGACCAACCCCTATAGACCGAGCTTATAGGACGACTCGCGGCCACCGCCCGTATGGTGTATAGGTCAAATATAAGATTGTTCGCGCGCCGCTCCGATCAGTTGCGCCCAAGGTTACGACCTGTTAGCAGTGTGCACGAGTCTAAGAAAATAAATCGTAAACTATTGAATTCATTGGGAAATCATGGGATATTGCAGCGTAAAATGGTGTGGCAAGTCATCTAAGACATCTACTTACGAAACAGATGGAATAACATCCCACAGGAAAGTCAAATTCATTATTTCATTGAATAATGTATCTTGTCCGCGGGGTTCATTTTATACTGGTCGTTAGCAGAGGCGAAGAATGTCCGTCCCTTTTCGTCAACTTGAAAATGCAATGCGCTATCCCTTTCCCTTTCGACTAGTGATGTGACGATGATGGTTTTTCAGTTGCGGAAACTTCGTGCTTCGTCATACCGTATTGTACCATTTTAGACATAATATATAGGTAATATGTTGTGTAAGTTTTTTAGAATCCTCTAGGCTGGCCTGGCGGAGCAGTTAGGCCGCATGTCACGAGATGGACCTGATGATGAACTCCAAAGAAGTGCGAGGGATCTCGGTGTTGGTTTGTGATAGACATATGTTGTATGGGTTTTTTAGAATCCTCTAGGTGAGCAGTTAGGTCTCGTGTCACGAGATGGACCTGATGATGAACTCCAAAGAAGTGCGAGGGATCTCGGTGTTGGTTTGTGATAGACATATGTTGTATGGGTTTTTTAGAATCCTCTAGGTGAGCAGTTAGATCTCATGTCACGAGATGGGCCTGATGATGAACTTCAAAGAAGTGCGAGGGAACTCGGTGTTGGTATGTCTTAGACATGTTGTATGGGTTTTTTAGAATCCTCTAGGTGAGCAGTTAGGTCTCATGTCACGAAATGGACCTGATGATGAACTTCAAAGAAGTGCGAGACAACTCGGAGTTGATTTGTAATAGGCATATGTTATTGGTCCATTTGAATATGTTTTCAATACAACCTTCTATGACCTTAATAAAACGGAGAAAAGAAAATAATTGTATGAGATTTTGGCGACACTTTTTTCTCGTATCGAAAGAGATTGCGATTCTGAGTGGAAATAATATAAAAATTCTAAACTTTAAAATTCATGTTCTGGGTACTTTAAACAGAAATGCTCTAATATGTTAAGTAAACATTTCAGGTACATTGTTAAATTACATAATGAAATATTAAATTAATCAATATAATTATTAAGTAAGTTTACTCTAAGTATTCTAAATTAGTAACAATTTTACCACAATAAATTTCGGTATCACTGGTAGCAGTACCCACTACCTGTAATGAACATGTCCCATCCCTACGCTTACACGTGTCAGCGCGCCATGTTTGAAACGACCAATCGCAACGCTGTGAGCACCCCTCCCGCACCTCACAGTTTGGTGATTTGCGTCGGGAACAAAATGGCCAATATTAGGTTTCTAGAGGCGGTGTTCTGTGGTGCGCGACTTGCAGCCGCGTTAGCGCCTTATCGACGCACGACATGGCCACTGCCAATACACCCACCAAGGCCCACGACAAAGAACAATTAGTCACAAAGAGAATGGACGCGCGTATCTGCGTTGCACGCGCGGTCGTCGCGGTCGGCGTCGAGCCGCGTCAGCACCTTCTCGACGTGCTTCACGCCCATCTCCAACAAGGCCCACAACAAAGAGAGCTCACCGCATCGAGCCGCAGCCGCTGCGTGTCGGCGTTGTACGCGCGGTCGTCGAGGCTAGCGAGTGCGCGAGACGCGTGCGCGACTCGCAGCCGCGTCAACGCTTCTTCGACGCGGTCGCGACGCCACTCGCCGCGCGACGCACGCAAGTCTTTCTCGCCGCCTTCTACGTTCAACAATGATGTGCGCAGACGGCTTTGCTGAAATATAAAAACATATCATTTAACTAGTTTCCTATAGAAAAATTCAGTTACTTCATAACAGGCATGAAATCACAACGAAAATAAGCTGAAAGAATGAGGTAACTAAAACATTTGTATTTCACGGTAGTGACAAAAATAAAATTTTGATAATCATTATTTGATAATTTTAACGCACGTTACTGGATTTTATTTTGAATTAGCAGATTGCGATATCTCAGATAGATTTATATAATGATACCGACCAGCGCGACGTGGGTGGTGACGAACTGTTCGAGATCCCGCGCGAGGCGGCGCATGTCGTCCTGCAACTTGGCCGAGTGCCGCTCCAACAGCGCGGCCCGCGCCGCGTGCCGCGCACGCACCTCCAACAGTCTTGAAACAAATGCAATCATTACTTTCTGTAAGTAGGTACCCAGTTAGAAATGTGTCATCAGAGAAAGACGATTTTTGCTCGGTTTATATAATTAAGCTTAATAAAGCTTGATTCAAAATTTCAAGTGTCAATCTAACACTTGGTTTCATAGCATTCTCAGCTGTTTCGCTCGCTATAATTTCCTTATACGAGTTAGTCAGTTTATGAATGAGTGAGTACCAAAAAAAGTCTGGAAACGCGGTGGATTATCTGCACACAACACAAAGACAGGGCAAAAAAAAAAGCAAGTTACAACTAATTTCAAATTCGATAGAATTCAAGGCTATTAACACAAAATTAGATCTAACGCGCTACACAACACCAAAAGTAACCATTTATTATCTGACCTGTTCTCGCGCGCCAATAACTCGGCCGACATTTCGCGCTCCGACTGCGCGCCCTCCATGTGCGACACTTGCGCGCCGATCGTCTCCACTTGGTAACACTGAAACAATCCACATCATCGTATCAATATTCACATCTTACAGGGGTTCAAACGGGTCCCATATCAACACAAGCTTACAAAAAGATACTGACGATAATGTAAAGAGACTCCTTCACATTCTGGAGGTTTCTGAGGACATCGGCTCGTTTCTTTTCCAATTTACTGACGATGGCTTTTGAAGCTGAAACAATATAGAAAGAATTTTAAAATAAAATTTTCCCCCGCAACCATCTGTTCTTAAGAGACAGCAGTTTAGGCATCATGTAAAAAAAATACCAAGCAACTTTCAGAATATAACAATAAAAGTCCACACTGAAGGTTTGCCAACGCGCTATGGAGCGCAGCATTATAGGTATTTAATTAACCGATCACATAGGAAACACCACGCCGCGCTCTGAAATCCGCATTACTGACGTAGGCGAGAAAACCGCTAGGCTCAAATGGGACTGGGCCGGTATACCGCATACATCCGGATAGGTGGGCTAGCTTAGCCACCAAGTGGATGCCGGTAGAGTAGAGGGACGTGGACGGGGCAGGCCCAGACGAAGATGACGGGATGACCTGGACAGCTTCCTAAACAACTGGCCGGAGGAAACACTAAATCGGGACAGGCGCGGATCCAGCCCTCAAAAAAGGTTGTGGTCACAGCCACTCCAAAATCGGCCAAGTGCGAGTAGGGGGTACCTGATGATTCCCCGACCAATAAATTCGCAGAGGGATCACAAGCGATTTATTTCAGTCTACGAGTATACACACTTAGCGCCACTTGCACCATCCCACTAACCCGGAGTTAACCCGTTAAACTGTTAACCCAGTGTCAAATTGTACTGGTAACCTTGGTATTCTTCTCATATCCTTGCAAATAATTAGGGCTCTGTCTGTATTCAGCTGGAGTACCTACCCTAATGATTCCCCGACCAATTTTTAGCAGATTGTCAATTTGCTTACAACGTTTCGCCGAAAATGGTTTCGTAGAGTCAATTATTCGTAGATGTAAGTTTTGGTCAACTAACTTTTGGTAGACTCTTGATTCACATATCATTCAGTTCGCTTCTGTGTAAATTAGCAGACCAATTATTAGAGTATTTTTCATTTGGTAGAGTAATCTTTTCATCAAGCAACCTTCAGCCGAGTAACGTTTTATAACTTTTTTTAAAGTTTTTGTCAAGTGGCACTCGATCACACTACATATAAGTATACTTAAGTGCTGTGGACGGTTTTACCTGTGGACACTAATACCGGTATTTAAGGCGAAACAGGAGCTGAGTTTTAAATATTTTAGGTAAATATACCCGTCTCGCTAACGGAAGCGGCACCTAAAAGTAGTGCGATAAGGACAAGGCGAAAAATGCTGCGTAAAAATTTCAAAAATCGAGGTTTCGTACTCCTCTGTTTCCTCCTCCAAAACTTAACCAATCGTAACCAAATTTAGAAATCTAAATGATTATGAAATTATCTGTGTCGGACCGTTTTGCTTTTTTGGCTAATTGATATCAGTTTTGAATGCCACGCCTCTCATTGCGGCATAGTCAATTAGGCCATTTTGGCCATTTTTGAAGGGCTCTAGCGCCTTAAAAAACAAAAATATCAAAAAAAGCAAAACGGTCCGACACAGATATTGACAATATTAATCTGTGTTGAAAAAATCATTGCTCTAGCTTCAAAAACCACGGAGGAAAACGTGGAGTACGTTTGTATGGGGAAATGACCACTCCCGTTGGCTCTTAAAGAATTACTAACGATATGCTACCACCGTGGACTTAAAAAAATGCATTTTCTTATATTACTAACAATTAGTTATTCACCATATATATACCGGGTGTGGCCTGTAATGTGAGCAAAAAATTTAACTGTAGGCTGTACTCCTCATACTGACCAACATTTGTTCAGCGACTTTTAAAAATAACTATTGGTTTGATTTTTAATACACTTTAAAGTTTATTCTAAGACGCAATGTATTGCGAATTTTGTTATGTTTAAGGCGTGACAAGCAACGTCAATCACAATGATATGGCGTGGCGATGGCGTCCATTGAAGATAATATTTATTTTGTATGAAAAATAGGGAGTCAATACTTCATAAATTTTAAAAGTTGTTGAACAGAAGTGTCACCGTTTGAGGAGTACAATTTATGTTTTAATTATTTGCTCGTGTTACAGGCCACACCCGGTAAATGTAGAGATTTTTTTGGGTCTGAAAAAAAATTATGTTAATAACTTGTAATTGTATATAATAAAAGTGTTATTATATTAATAACTAAATTTTATCCTCGTAATATAAATGTTTTTTGTGAATTCGGTAAATGATACAAGTGTGTAAAAAAATCACAAAATAAGCGTCAACGTTTCATTGTTGTTTTCTACAGTTTTCGCATTTCGCCTTCGTCTAAAGCTTTGCGTACTAACGATGATTCCGACGTCTTTGTAGACCCGGCCTGGAGACAATATCTAGTCCAAAATAATTGCTGGAAAGTTGTACCAAGAATATTGACCATACGGTACAAACCCTGCCAAATATCATACAAAAATATCAATTTTAACATTTTTTTTATATCTCTGTTTCCTATTTAGCTAACGTGATAAAACTAGTCTGCAATTATATACTATTTAATAATTGTTTAAAAGAAATAAATAAGTTTTTGACATTGTCAATAGTTTATGATTTATGAACAAAATAAGGCCAAAATCTGGATAATGTCCACATGTAGAGCACTTGCCCCTACACTTAAGTGTAGTCGGAATTTTACCAAAAATGGCATGCGATTTTTCGTAAGGTCTATGGAGCCCTTTCCATATCCATAATATCCATATAGACCTGCGCTCTAAAACTCCTATGACAGTCAATTAAAAGCTGAAATTATTTTAAGCAATTGTACATAAAATTCTGAATGTTTAAATTTAAGACTCCATAAGGTAACAATTTAAAAAATTGCTGTTTATTTTGTATCACTAATTTGAGTTGTCAGCTGATATAAATACTTATGACAGCTAAGAGTTCTATTTCACTAAGTACCTAGGTACCGTGTTTCGGCCAATGGTTAATTTACTCGGGCAATTTTGACGTTCACCAAACGATCATTGTACGAAAAGTAAATCTGCGTATCGATCAACTGACTACTCTGCGTAATTACCTATACCTAATGAAATTCTGCCAAATGTTCCTCTGCCAAAGCGTCTGCGAAACAAAAATCGGCGTAATTCTACTCAGGAAATCAATAGGGCATCCTATTAGGGTTGTGGGCATGCCCACCGTGCCCACAACGGTGGATCCGCGCCTGAATCGGGAGTCATGGAATTCAAGGGGAGAGACCTTTGCCCAGCAGTGGGACACTCAAATAGGCCAGGGAAAGCAACTTTCATCAAGGTATGTATTGAATTATGACTCCATACCCAACGAATGCTGCCCAACCACGATTAACAGGCGTAACAAAAACTGGAAAACGCATTTCACAATAAATTCCAAATGTATACTGTTTTTCAATGGCTGTTATAGTTCTTAGGTGTTCTCCCACTGACGGTAGGTTTGGTTCATGTACGTAAACAAATGGAACTATACCTTTAAGGTTCATATGGAAAAGTCTTTCCTCATTTTTGAGCGCCAGGAGTTTCTGCTGCTCGACGAAAGAGCAGTGCATCGCGCGCTGCTGGTTCAACGTCAGGTTACTGGCGTAGCGCTCTTCCTCCTACAACCGAATAACGTCAATCATATCTAGGAATAGTACTGAGCTTACGAGAGAAGTGGGATGTTCCATAAAGTGTCTGAATTGACTGGTTAGTGTAACATATTTTCGCGATAAACTAAATAATAGAGTTGATTCGTGAAAAGCGGGGTGGGTAGTTAAACAATGTTACACAATGGATCGATAGATTCAGCTAGCTGCCCACCCCCGCGTTATAGGGTCAGCAATGACAATTATAGGACAATTTTACACAGATCAATCTAGTCTAGTGCCATGGTAAGCTCAATAAGGCTTGTGTTGTGGGTACTAGACGACGATAAACATAATATATAATTATATATAAATACTTATATACACAGAAAACATCCATAACTCAAGAACAAATATTTGTGATAAACACAAATAAATGCCCTGACCAGGATTCGAACCCGGGGCCTCCTAGGCAGGCAGGGTCACTACCGACTAGGCTAGGAGGCCGTCAGTTTAAATCTAAAACTTCAAGTTTTTTTTTCAAGGCTCATTAAGCCTAACTAAGCCATGTGCGAGTAGTTTAAAAAATCATACTTGAAATTTAGATTACATTAAAATTATTCTAATAGTAATACAATTATAAACTTACCTGCAAAATGGCTTCAAGTTCCTTGGCACGTTGTTCAGAAGTTTTAGTTTTGTCCATTGATTCGTTTAATTTCGCCTTAACCTCTTTAATCTGGAATGATATAGTTTTAGTTAATGATGAAGTTAACATTCATTAACTTAATTTATAATTTTGGTTTATCTGGTCTGAAAATTTATATTATGTAATTAAATATGTAAACTCACAAGGCTTTTAAGATGCTTTCTAAGAGCTTACTTTTAAGAGTTACTTTTGAATTGTGATTTGCTGTCAATCGGTTTCGTTAAAACATTCTGTACAAATTGTACATATTGCTTTTATGTATTCTTGGCCAATGAAAAGTATGTGAAATGGTTGAAAATGAAAATATGTTTTTGGCAAAAATTTCATTTTTGGTACAAGCTTATATCGCTGACTGTAATTTTCTTTCCACAGGCAACTAATACTCATCAAAACAATTCTAACAATCCCAAACACAACTAGTTTTCGTTGTTTTATTACAGAGTTCCCATGGCCACCTTCTGTCTCCATCATCAGATCAGCTTCATGTCATCATAATATTGCCTTGTCATCCGATTTAATCGATAAGTGCGTCAAATTTAGCTACACCTTTAAAATTACCCACACTAACAAAATAACTAACAGGGCAAGTTAAATAAAAGCTTGTAATTAGCTTTGCTTTGAGCACCTTGTTGACAATCTCCTCGATGGCGACGTCCTTGCGATGTTGCTGGTCCATGATGCGCCGGTTCTCCATGTGCAGCTTCTCGAGCGTGTTCCGTAAGTTGTGCAGCTCGCGCTGCGAGCAATGGACCTGGAGACCAACCGGCATACGGTTATTATTCAATATCACTGCTGCTCGAAGCGCACTATACGTGGATAGGGGGACGTCAGTTTTTTTTATTATTATTTATTACTTGAGTCTCAAGTACTCGAAAAATGCAACCCGCCTGTAAGGGTGCAATTTAAAAATTAGCTTTAGATTCCCTTAACCTTGCGATGTCTTCAGGAAACGAGGTAACTATACCATACTATAAAACGTGTATGACCCAAATAGGTTAAGTTATTTGCATAAAAAAGAGCGTACCTCGCCATCAAACTTCACAGTTTGGCGAGTTTTATGTAATTTATAAAATGTATTTTAGTTTATCATCAATAAAAAAATAATAATTAATTTTACGCAGACCTATAAATTTGTTCGACCATGAGTAACTAATTACCTGTGCTATGCTGTATGCAGGATAGAAATACATTTTAAGGCTGTGTTTATTCACCACACGTGTGTCTCTTTATTTGGGTAATGTAATTAATGTAACCTATCAAGCCAGTGAACATTAAACTCAAACTCAAAATATACTTTATTCATGTAGGCCTAGCAACAAGCTCTTATGAATCGTAATTAATCTTAATCATTAACTTTCACTGTGTTACTCCCGTAACCTAGATAGGTCATACAAGTAACAAAGTGACTGATTTTACCCGTACTTATCTGAAAATTAGTCGTTTCAAACACAGCAACTGTATGTACTCTTTTAAATAAAAATTTACTCTTATAAAATAAATAAATTTGTATTTGACAAATACATTATGGTACCAATTCTGTTAGCAGCATAAAAGTGTAAACTCTATATAACGGCACTGAAGGGACTGCGCATTTTACGACGTTATAGAGAGTGGTTGTTAAATGGAGTGAAATAAAAAGGTCATCTTACTATTCTAATGTATCTGTTTATAATATACTTAGGACACATTTTGCACAAGAACATTCATTTCATACAAATAACAACGCCTATAACGTGTAACGTGTAACATCTTGTCAAAAGTCTAGTGACCGAGGTAAACATGTGCAAGTTGATCAAACAAAAACAAAAGAATAATTTTCTTAGAATCTCCGGTACGTCAGTCGAAGTAAACACGTGCTAGATAATAAAACAACAAAACAGCAACCAATAAACGTACAACAGCACACAGCTGCAGGTTTTATCTATTTCGGCTACTTAGAAAGTACTTCTTAATGATGTATTATGCAGTATTGTTGTCGTTAAATAGAGTGAGCGTGACGCTATATAGAATTTATTACTGTATAGAAAACAAGGTAAACCAACCAAAGTCAAGCAATTTCGATGATTTAAGGAGTTTGTCGTTAAATCGAGTGACGTTATAAAGAGTTTACACTGTAGCTGTTTTACCTCTACAAGGGTAATTAACACTTTGGTTCGGAAACTTCGGAACCGATGGTGTAAGGTCTTCCTTTCTTCTAAAAGCACGTACCATAATCCATACTGTTAACTGGCAATAGGGTATTAAGGTGGATGTCTAGGGATGGGATGCCGATTATCAGCCAAAAGATGGCGTCAGTGTGCACGAATTGTGGATTTTCACCGTTTCTCCCAAAATATAAACAGTTTCATAAGATGTGTTGATATTGGCGAAAACAATAAAAAATATTACGTCGAAATCGAAACATGTTATACTCTACAGTGTCTAATCTAAATAATCAGAGAATAAAACTGCAAAATACTGCAATATCTTGCATTCACGCACACTCACATACCTAAAGTCAGTGTCTAATGTCAGTAGATTTGTAAAGTTACAGTAAAGTAACCTAGAGGGCGCAGTGCAGCGCATGAATATTTTTAGGAAGAACAATTTAGAATTTAAATTCTTATTTGAGACATTGACAAGTAACTTAGAACCAACTGATACGTATTTTCAGACGTTGATTGTCATGTGCTTGTGGCACCCACAACATCTGTTTTGAATCAATTTTAGCTAGAGTATCAATACAGAGTAAGTACATACGGTGCTTAATTTTTTTAATTTTTTATTAATTTATAAAAAGTTTTATAGATTATATGTTTTTATTAGTGTCCGACCGAAGGTTCGGTTTCGGTTTCGGTTTCGGCCAGTTTCGGCCAAAAAATCATGTTTCGGCTGTAGTTTCGGTTTCGGCCAAAAAACGGCCGAACCTTTCGGCCGGGCCGAAACTTACGAAATGGTACTTCGGACAAAGACCAAAAGTTGGGAAATAAGTAGGACAACAATATTAATACCTACATATACTGATTCATGTATACGTACAGAAATTAATTGGTTTATTATAAAACACAATTCCACTAATGAGGGCGCCACTGGACGGTCGACGCAGTGTTAAGAGGCTGTCAATACCTATAACGCGCACACTGTCTAATTGTATCGGAGTGAATGAGATAGTACTGTCGCATGTTACTGGGCCCTGGGCAAGAGAATAGAAATCACTTTAGCCTCTCTTTTTACCTCAATTTACCATTAGTTTGTGTTCCACATGTCCTCTACTTCAGCTTAGCCTTTGGCCTCGCTGCGCCATGCTCGGCCTGCGGTCTCGCTTTTTAATACAATGGACATTGGTTGGAGTCTGTGCTCAACTACTTATCCTGAAGCCTGAAGCACGGCTTTGACAAAAAACTTCGCCTCACTGGGGCACTTCGGACTTTTAGGCCCAGGTGAAGATCGGTACCCGGCCTTGCGATATTGTTAACAAAAAATTTCGCGCTCGCTGCGCTCGCGTTTTTTTCCCCTGTATGTACATGTTAACTTGACTGGTGAATGAATAGAGTTAGACCAAGAAAATTCTGCAATGATTTTGATAGCATACGCAGTGCAACTAGTGCAAATGTTATTTATACGTCATAATTTCATAGAAGTTTTGACGTTTAAAATAACACTTGCACTGAGTGTGTTATCAAAATCGTTGCAAAATTATCTTGGTCTTACTCTAGTAATTTTCTTAAAAAACTGCTAAGTAACATAATATGTGTGTAAAAGTGGTTTTATGTAGTGTCCGACCGAAGGTTCGGTTTCGGTTTCGGTTTCGGCCAGTTCCGGCCAAAAAATCATGTTTCGGCTGTAGTTTCGGTTTCGGCCAAAAAACGGCCGAACCTTTCGGCCGGGCCGAAACTTACGAAATGGTACTTCGGACAAAGACCAAAAGTTGGGAAATAAGTAGGACAACAATATTAATACCTACATATACTGATTCATGTATACGTACAGAAATTAATTGGTTTATTATAAAACACAATTCCACTAATGAGGGCGCCACTGGACGGTCGACGCAGTCTTAAGAGGCTGTCAATACCTATAACGCGCACACTGTCTAATTGTATCGGAGTGAATGAGATAGTACTGTCGCATGTTACTGGGCCCTGGGCAAGAGAATAGAAATCACTTTAGCCTCTCTTTTTACCTCAATTTACCATTAGTTTGTGTTCCACATGTCCTCTACTTCAGCTTAGCCTTTGGCCTCGCTGCGCCATGCTCGGCCTGCGGTCTCGCTTTTTAATACAATGGACATTGGTTGGAGTCTGTGCTCAACTACTTATCCTGAAGCCTGAAGCACGGCTTTGACAAAAAACTTCGCCTCACTGGGGCACTTCGGACTTTTAGGCCCAGGTGAAGATCGGTACCCGGCCTTGCGATATTGTTAACAAAAAATTTCGCGCTCGCTGCGCTCGCGTTTTTTTCCCCTGTATGTACATGTTAACTTGACTGGTGAATGAATAGAGTTAGACCAAGAAAATTCTGCAATGATTTTGATAGCATACGCAGTGCAACTAGTGCAAATGTTATTTATACGTCATAATTTCATAGAAGTTTTGACGTTTAAAATAACACTTGCACTGAGTGTGTTATCAAAATCGTTGCAAAATT
This sequence comes from Cydia splendana, assembly GCF_910591565.1. Taxonomy (NCBI): domain Eukaryota; kingdom Metazoa; phylum Arthropoda; class Insecta; order Lepidoptera; family Tortricidae; genus Cydia; species Cydia splendana. Next base: position 16,839,915 of record NC_085987.1, read on the forward strand.
ATCTTGGTCTTACTCTAGTAATTTTCTTAAAAAACTGCTAAGTAACATAATATGTGTGTAAAAGTGGTTTTATGACATTTTTTCAACGATTTTAACAAGTCTACAAAAGTTTCGGTTTCGGTTTCGGCCGAAACTAGAGCCAAAGCCGAACATTCGGTTTCGGTTTCGGTTTCGGCAAAAAAACATGTTTCGGTCGGACACTAGTTTTATGACATTTTTACAACGATTTTAACAAGTCTACAAAAGTTTCGGTTTCGGTTTCGGTTTCGGTTTCGGCCGAAACTAGAGCCAAAGCCGAACATTCGGTTTCGGTTTCGGTTTCGGCAAAAAAACATGTTTCGGTCGGACACTAGTTTTTATTCTTATTATCAATTGAAAATGATGCAATTTATTTTACCTAAAATTACAAAAACGCTTTTAATGTTAGCTTAGTATGTAGTATAAACACTACTAAGTAAGCTGGCGTGTGAGTCACATTTCTGGGGAAGTAAACACAATATAATATTGTGATTATGATGGGATGCGAACTCATTTATTTGCCTATATATGGTTGCACATAGAAGCGCTGGTGGCCTAGCGGTAAGAGCGTGCGACTTTCAATCCGGATGTCGCGGGTTCAATCCCCGGCTCGTACCAATGACTTTTTCGGAACTTATGTACGAAATAATAATTTGTATTTCGCTTAGATCCCCACGTTACAGGCTAAACCTAGTGGGGATCACTGTTGTAGGTACTGCCCCTCTGTAATTCAAGTTGTCAAATAAATATACATATTTAGAATTTTTTGAATTTTAGTTTATGTTGTAGTTAGTTTTAGCTTTATGTAGTTTTTAATTTTAGTTTATATATTTTTTTGTTTATATTACATATTGTATTTCCTACTAAACTTTTCGTATCATTATCATCTGTTTTTCAATTAAAACATTTTTTGTTTTGAAATATCCATTGATATTTGCCAGTCGCATACGGTAATAAAAAGCAAAAAAAAAGAAATAAAATTAATAAATAAAAACATAAATAATTCAGTCTTTGTTCGTGATTTGAACTCGGCAACGCTGTTCAACTTAGACCTTATACTCAATAGCTAGAAGCCACTAGACCATTTGACCATAGTAGATCCGGGCGAAACATGCCTTCTTATTTAAGTAACCCATTACTGTCAAAAATATCAAGTTTGAAATAGAATTTTTCATTGTTGACTTACCGACATCCGAACGTTGCGAGCATGTTGCCTTTTCAAACCATTTGGCAACGTCGCCCGGGGAATAACTAGAAATCTTCTAAAAATGTATGTCCTTTTATATTTTGATATTTATGATTACCTATACATTTATGACGATTTTCTATGCTGCAAATTGATTAAATTATTGAGAGAAAAATGCTTGCAAAGAAAACAAGAAATATCCGTTTTCATTTCTCATGCTTTGAAAGAGGGTCATTGTTATTCTAAAAGTTGTGCAGAAAATGATAAGTTTCTGCACTAGAGCATTTTTGGTTCCAATTCCAAGTACGATTTTTTTTACGATAAGCAATTGAAATTTGGGTATAAATGGATTTTTCATATAATTTCCATTCTGACATTCTGAATTTTGGCTAAATTGTTAATTGAAAGTATCCTAAAAAAATACTATAAAAACTATTTATACTTAGTCATCTTTAAAAAAAAGCACATGCATTTTACTTTCCTTGTATGCGAAGTGTTTAACTCGGGTGAAAGGCATCATTTCTGCCGAGGTGATCATTGATGATTTCGGCAGAAATTATCCCTTGGTTAACAATCTACTATTGTTATGCGCAAGCAGAACATATAGAATCTTGTTTATTTACAAGAAGATGACATTTTGCTCCCAATATATATTTTTGAGAAAAATATAGCTACTTTAGTTTAAAAATCATTGTAAGAATAAATATAGGCTTCCAGAGACCATTATTTATATTTCTGCCGAGACGAAAACAGAATTCACAAGGCTTTTCGGTGGACGACCGTTACGCGAATGATTGTTTGGACTGACCTTTAATTCTATTAAATGTATAGTTATATAAATGTATTTTAATATATAATATAAGTTATATTACATCTGGGAATGAAATTATATAAGAAAAAGGAGACTCTTAAATGAGTATACTCATAACATGCTTTGTGCATTAAAATTATCACCCTCTATTGAGTGAAGATAAAACAAAATACACAGGTAACCTGTGTTCCGGTTTTAAAATGCCATCTGTTACACCTTTGATAAATTAAAAATCATTGCTTGTCAAAGAAGTCGTCATGTTAGAATTACACCCATACTATAAGCATCACTCACACAAACAAGCAATGGGGCAAAATTTTACTAATTTTCAAAGGCTATTTTCTTAAAAATATCAATCAATTTCTAGTATTTTGTTACTTTGGCGCAGTAAGAAATATATATACTACCCAAACATTACGTATTCAAGTGAAGACACCCTACAGAATAGTAGTGAGTGAACAAGAAAGTTTGTATGAAATTCGAGCAAGTAGAACCACCTTAATATACTGTATTTAATAGTACATTGTAGGCAGGGGCGTATTTAGAAATTTGGCGCCCCGGGCCAATAAGTTTCGCCGCCCCAGAAGTCAAGGCAAAAAACAGGCCAAGTGCGAGTCGGACTCGCGCACGAAGGGTTACGCAATAAACGGCAAAAAAAACACGTTTGTATGGGAGCCCCACTTAAATATTGATTTTATTATGTTTTTAGTATTTGTTGTTATAGCGGCAATAGAAATACATCATCTGTGAAAATTTCAACTGCCTAGCTGTCAATAGGGTCCCGTTTTTACCCTTTGGGTACGGAACCCTAAAAAACAATTTAAATAAAAAAATAACCGATCAAGTGCGAGTCGGACTCTTGTTCCAAGGGTTCCGTACATTACCCAATTTTTAACAATGTATTTTTTTATGTGGAACGTAAATGAAATGACTTTAAAAACCCGTAGGGGTCAGATCAAAAACTAAGTAATTAAGTCCGACGCACGCTTGACTGCACATTTCTAATAGGTTTTCCTGTCATATCTATAGGTAAAAAACTATTTTGTGTAGGTATTTTTTTTAGTGTCCGACCGAAGGTTCGGTTTCGGTTTCGGTTTCGGCCAGTTTCGGCCAAAAAATCATGTTTCGGCTGTAGTTTCGGTTTCGGCCAAAAAACGGCCGAACCTTTCGGCCGGGCCGAAACTTACGAAATGGTACTTCGTACTATGAAACTAAACTATGTGACAAAGACCAAAAGTTGGGGAATAAGTAGGACAACAATATTAATATGTACCTACATATACTGATTCATGTATAGGTACAGTAATTAACTGGTTTATTATCAAAACACAATTCCACTAATGAGGGCGCCACTAGACGCAGTCTTAAGAGGCTGTTAATACCTATAACGCGCACACTGTCTAATTGTATCGGAGTAAATGGGATAGCACTGTCGCATGTTACTGGGCCTGGGCAAAGGAATAATAAGAAAACTCATCATCTTCCTCGTGTAATCCCGGAATTTTTGCCACGGCTCATGGGAGCCTGGGTCCAATTGACAACTAATCCCAAGAATTGGCGTAGGCAGTAGTTTTTACGAAAGCGACTGCCATCAGACTGACCTTCGAACCCAGACAGTAAACTAGGACTTAACGGGACTAGTCCGGCTTCCTCACGATGTTTTTCCTTCACCGAAAAGCAAATAGTAAATATCAAATGATATTTCGTATAAGTACCTATAAGTTCTGAAAAACTCATTGGATTCGAGCCGGGGTTTGTACCTGCGACCTTCGGAATGAAAGTCGCACGCTCTTACCGCTAGGCCACCAGCGCTCAAGGAAATATCTCGCTTTTTAATACAATGGACATTGGTTGGAGTTTGTGCTCAACTACTTATCCTGAAGCCTGAAGCACGGCTTTGACTTCGCATGAAAGTTCGCCTCACTGGGGCACTTCGGACTTTTAGGCCCAGGTGAAGATCGGTACCCGGCCTTGCGATATTTTAACAAAAATTTTCGCGCTCGCTGCGCTCGCGTTTTTGGTTGACCCTGTATCTACATGTTAGCTTGACTGGTGAATGAATAGAGTTAGACTAAGAAAATTCTGCAATGATTTTGATAGCATACGCAGTGCAACTAGTGCAAATGTTATTTATACGTCATAATTTCATAGAAGTTTTGACGTTTAAAATAACACTTGCACTGCGTGTGTTATCAAAATCGTTGCAAAATTACCTTGGTCTAACTCTAGTAATTTTCTTAAAAAACTGCTTAAGTAACATCAATTTCAAGGACATTGGGTGTTGACAGCTCCATAATATGTGTGTAAAAGCGGTTTTATGACATTTTTTAAACGATTTTAACAAGTCTACAAAAGGTTCGGTTTCGGTTTCGGTTTCGGCCGAAACTAGAGCCAAAGCCGAACATTCGGTTTCGGTTTCGGTTTCGGCAAAAAAACATGTTTCGGTCGGACACTAATTTTTTTCAAAATTTTAGATCCAGTAAAAAAAAACCAGATGTAATGAACCTACGACCCCTAGTGTTTATTTAGTAATTACTCATCAGTCCATTAACCGATTCTGGCGAAATTGGTGTCATTCGATAGATCTTATTCAATGTTAATGAAATTTATAAAAATAAAATACGAGGGATTATAATAAACTGTAAATAACTAAAAATGTGGCATTTTTTACAGAAATTTTACGACTGCTCTTGCTTGAGGCCAAGGTGTGCGAAAATTAATGCACAAAACTGACGCAAAAAACCTCGGATAGAAGGATGAAGCAAAAACAGTTCTTTACGGTCCTTTTTAACCCTCGTAGAACATGTGCATCTCCTAAAATAATTTGTAGGAGAGGACGGAAAACCGCTAAAAGATGGACGAGTGCGTTTGAGGGCCGACACGTTAGTGGAGGCCCTCAAATAATACGAGTCCATCTTTAGCGTTTCCGGCCGAGGCATTACATAGTGCTTTTCACGACGACTGCGAGGAAATAAGAAAATATTTGCATAACCATAAGTACTTGCCCGCGATTTCTCTGGTAGCAATTTTTTAGCCACTGCCTGTGCTGTCTCTTGAATTTCGGTAGGCGTAAGCGTAAGAATATCATTTTCTTCACTAGAACTCATTTTTATAGCGAGCGTAGATACGTGTTTCTTGTATTTTTAGTCAAACACAATTTACACTATCCAATTTAGTAAATATTTTCAGATCCCGCCTTTTTTACTTTTTTTTATCACTTTTAAGAGGCGTTTTTCCGGGTTCCGTACCATATAAGAAAAAAACAAAAAAAAAATCAAAAAAAAAACGGTCACCCATCCAAGTACTGACCACTCCCGACATTGCTTAACTTTGGTCAAAAATCACGTTTGTTGTATGGGAGCCCCATTTAAATCTTTATTTTGTTCTGTTTTTAGTATTTGTTGTTATAGCGGCAACAGAAATACATCATCTGTGAAAATTTCAACTGTCTAGCTATCACGGTTCGTGAGATACAGCCTGGTGACAGACGGACGGACGGACGGACGGACGGACGGACGGACGGACGGACGGACGGACAGCGAAGTCTTAGTAATAGGGTCCCGTTTTACCCTTTGGGTACGGAACCCTAAAAACGCCTTAAGCGTGAACTGAATGGATAATTGTTAAAAAAATGAACTGAATGGTTTTGACATTTCTTTTTTTTTAACAAGAAATTGCTCCTATAAATAACCTAATTTTATTTTTGAAGGAAAAAGTTGCGCCAAAAAAGACCTTTTATTGATTTTTATGTTTTAAATGATACTCATTGCTGTAGCGAACCGTCACCAATGACAGATGATGATAACAATGAAACATTGTAGTAGTGGTGATTCAGGTGCTACAGCTATTGCCTACTTTCCAGCTTGGTTTTAGACCATCTATTGCCACATTTCCGAACAGTGGCGTGAAAAATAAATTATTTTACAGTTTACACCATGTATGAAATAAAGCACCAGATGATTATTAGAAAAACACAGATAGGAGTTATTTTTAAACACAAGTTCTATTTAATAAATCAGATAGAAATATAAAAAGTAGGTGAGTTGACCGTGAGGTCACGATGTAATGTTTCATATAAATTCCATATTAGCAAATCGTTTTGACAGTTCTAAAAAAGTAACTGATTTGACTAGTAGGAAAATACCCTATTGCTAAACCTTATTGTAAAAAGATAGGGTACACCAATGGTCAGTCAGAAGAGTGTTGGTCTTAGAAATGCGGTTAATAGGGACTCACGTTGCTATGCAGAGTCGCGTTAAGGTCCAGCAGCTGCTGGTGCGTCAGCCGCAGGTTGGAGAGCTCCTGCGCCAGGCCCGTGTTGGCCCGCACCGCCTCCGCGTTATTGCTGGCCTGCTGGTCGCAGAACCTCTGCTGCTCGCGACATTTGTCCGTTATGTTGTTCGCCTCCACTTGTAACACTTCGTAATCCTTTCAAAGTAAATATTTAGATTACCTAGCTACCCAAACCTTAACAACAATAACTTGCAGACAGATTTTATAATAAACGTTCCAGGGTGAAAGCAACTGGTAAAGAAGCCAATTAAATGACTTGCTATCTTCAACACAATCGCATTTTGTCTTGAAATGGGCAGACAAGTTAAAGGACCTACCTCTCTGATGTGTCTAATATCCGTGTCCCGTTGCCTTAAATTTTCGACAGCAGATGCCCACATGACCATCATTTGCCTCCTTTGCTCCATACCTTCCATCACCTGAAAAAAAAGACAATGTTACATGAAATTATGATGTAACGTATGGTTACATAGGTCTACACTCTACAGAAAAGAATTTTAGCTTCGTCACATGCCAATTATACTTATATGATATAGGATTGACGCCATATTAATAAATTTGAAACTTATTTCAAACAAATGTAAGCAGATTATAAGTATTAGGTATAACAAGAAAATCTGGGGACTTAGGTACACATAATTTTTTTAGGAAATTAAGATCAAGATTGACTTAAAGCCTAGGAGATAATAAATATACTTACCTGTACAGATATTCGCTCACACGCCCTTTCTTCAGCACTCAGATTTGACACAAGCTGGTTCAGCCGATCTAGCATATGGTCATGTTCTACTTTTAACTTCTGTCTCTTAGTTTCCAATGCCTAAAATCAAATTAAAATTGAAGTCAGTAATATAAATTCATCATCTTATTTTTTTAATATAGAACTGAAGCGCTGGTGGCCTAGCGTTAAGAGGTGGGACTTTCAATTCGTTATCTGCCTCTATCACTATCACTCAAGCAAAGAATACAATAGAGAAGCATGGCGGGAAACAATAAAAAAGGCCAGTTAGTGTATACACATGACAATGGGTGGCACGTGCCCTTTCACTGGCACTGGCTGGCTGGCTCACTAGCATAACAGCTCCTTCGCTGTTATGCTAGTGAGCCAGCTAAAGGCATGTGTATTTCAAGCTTTAAATTCATAAACTTAAAACACTTCTAATCAGACTGACAGACAGTTATGCTATAGTCTGCAAATTTGTTACTATCTTAGAGAATAATTCAAATTGGAGATCTGTAAGATACTATCTTTCAGAAAAAGGAGGGACTTTATTTATTTGTAGCCTATTTATATTGCGTAAATACTTTTGCTTTGGAAATATCTTGCTTGGTGAATTGTTCAATAGCAGTGATGTCTCCGTGGTTCCGTTCCAATTGCGCTCGCCATTCCTGCAGTGCCCCTTGCTCCCCACAAACTTCGCTCTTCAGAGCATCCGCTTTCTTTAGAAGGCGTGCTATGCTAGCTGTAAACCACAATTTTACTATTAAGTAAAAAGGAAAGTAACACCAATCATGGATACATGCAATACATTATACAATTTGACATAAGTATAAGCTATAATCAAGCTTAAAATTTTATGTTAAGTAGATGATACTGATGACACTGACGTTACAACACTTATTTATGTCAATAAATAATTCTTGCGTATTATTGAATATTTTATTTTTATTAATTAAATAACTACACCCTAGTTTTGTAAATTCTTTAAAGTTCAAAATTAAATGAAAGCAGGGAGATAAATAAAAAAATAAATATTATAGGACATTTTTACGCAAATTGACTAAGCCCCACGGTAAGCTCAAGAAAGCTTGTGTTGTGGGTACTCAGACAACCATATATATAATATATAAATACTTAAATACATAGAAAACAACCATGACTCAGGAACAAATATCTGGATCATCATACAAATAAATGCCCTTACCAGGATTCGAACCTGGGACCATCGGCTTCATAGGCAGGGTCACTACCCACTAGGCCAGACCGGTCGTCAAAAGATGCAAAAACGAGCAGGGTATCAATCTGCATTATTCCTGTTCATCCAGCAATGCAAAGAAATTTGTTTGCAGGGGGGGTGAACTATCTCTGCAGCTTACTGTACATTCAGGTTTTCACACAACTGTCAAATAGAGTCCTAGGAGGATAATCTGAGACCTTGGTATTTATCAATCCGCTCAGAGATGTCCTTGCTCTGCTTGTTGGTTGCAGTAATATCTCTGTCGAGGCTGTCAGAATCATTGACGGACAGTTGGCGGAGCTTCACCTCTTGCTCCAGCTGCTGCTTGTGAGCAAATAGCAGACGCTGAAATTTTAATACAGATTTTGAACTAAACACTCTAACTCAGTATAAACATCAAATCTAGAATAAGTACAGTCTCTTTAAATATAAATAAAACTTAACCCCTGAGACTAAATGTACATTACAATGTACATAATCGTGCAATCTAATTTGAACCTTTCATGAACCAAATAAAGTAGCATTTCTTTTGTTTCATTGCTTTTTAAAACAAACAACATTCGTTCTAATTTACTTATAGAATAAGGTTCAAATTAAAATTTATAAACTTTATATGGTGGGTCTTATGAGGTTAAGAGTAATTATTCTCTTCAATAGAGTAATCAATCTTGTTTAGCATAGAGTTAAATCCAACCATAAAAAAACTGAGAACTTGAAATGTTTTGGCATTTGCTAAGATCTTATGTAGAAGATTAATTTATGCCCAGTAAGTAATCTATGGTGTAATTTAAAGCAACTTAGCAAATCAAATAGTAAATATATGTAGCCAGTAAACTATTTTGTCACAACACTATGTAAAAAAATATATATAAACTAAATACTAACTGTATTTTCCTGATACTCAGTAGTCACATGTTGCTTGTAGTTATTAAGATCGCCGGTTTTTTGATCCTGAAGCGAAAGAGCCTCCTTCAGCCTCTGTATCTCATTTTGTCTGCAAGAAATACAACATGAATTGTAAACAAATAATAGCCAAACAATAAGCCTGTAGTCGTGTGCGTAAATCATTTATATTCCTATTTACTCACCTATCAATTAAGAGGGTTTCTAGATTTTGGTTATCAGGATTTGCTAGAGGAATTCTTGTTCCTTGATTCCAACCAAGTGCATCCAATAGTTTAGTCATGTAGCGCGGCGCTTTCTGTTGGTGCGCCATTGTCAAGACTAGAAAATCACTAAAGGACTAAACTAAATTAGTTTCTAAAAAATATGGCAATAGTTAGATCGATATTGATTGCTTCGTAATACCACGACAACCAAACAACATCTCATAAATAGCAAAGTGTGTATTTAAAAACAAATATGACATTGACGTTTGACAATTGACAATTTTTATTTTGGACCATAAAAGGTAGGATCCTATAGAAGTGGTAGACGCGTGCCTCCGTAAGGGACAAAACATAGGCAAAGCGACACTATGATTGGTGGAATTTATTTGTTGCCCACTATAACCCATACTAATTTATGGTGGGGAATAAAAAAAAATGTGAGTCTGTGATAAGGACAAACAATAATAGCGCTTTCGCTGCTACTCCTACTGAAAGATACAAAGACTAAAGTCAGACCGAGAAAAGTCTGCAGTGATTTTGATAGCACACGCAGTGCAAGTGTCATTTTTAACATCAAACATCTATGAAATTATGACGTATAAATAACACTTGCACTGCGTGGGCCTTCGAGCAACACGGAAGGGAGGCGGCATTCGCACTATTTCCCCTTGCCGAGGTACAAGATTAGCGCGTCAATCTAATCTAGCGCGGGTAATAAAACTAGTTGCATTTGGATTTTTCACTAGACCGAGTCCAGACGCGCGCGTGAACACTGCTGCACAAAAATGCCTGTTTGCTCGGTTTTTTGTTATGAAAAGAGGTCGAGGACATCAAATTTACAAAAAGAAAGTGTTACATTTCACATGTAATATTTTTTTTACATATCATACGTTTAATTACATTCAAACACAATTATTATATTTTAGTCTCATGTAATTGTTGGATTTATCGATTTTGCTCGCTCAGTACAAATTGCGGATCGGTCGAGCAACAAATCCGACTTCTCATCTCTCAGAATACAATAACATATTTCAACGAAAATGTGTTAGTGTTGCGTGTTGTGACACTTGTCACTCGTCCGTACACAAAAAGAGATCGAGGTTTGCAAGATTTGTCTTTGACGTGTGTCATTTTCTATGTATTTGTGTCGTCATTACAGATTGGATTTTGTATGTAAGTGTGTGAGAAGTGCGACTGTGTGCACCTTTCCCCCCGCGAAAAATGGCAGAAAGATTTGTACGGTGAGATATCGCTTGGGCCCCTCCCTTCCGATGTGTCGGAAGCCGGTGTTGCTCGAAGGCGTGGGCTATCAAAATCGCTGCAGACTTTTCTTGGTGTAACTCTATCTCGTTCGATCATTTCTCCCACCCATCATGCCTTATCCAGTTAAAATACTAGATTCATGTTTTGGACAATTGAAAAACAATTTAAACAAACAACAACCAGTGGCCTATTTTATAAAGCTACAAGTTACAATTTACAAGCGGAAGTCTCGTTCTAACACATAGGGTTAGAAAGAGACTTCCGCTTATAAATTGTAACTTGTAGCTTTATAAAATAGGCCATAGCAGTAAAGTTGCGTTCGGGAACGGTTTTGCCATAGAAGGTAGGATCCTATAGAAGTGGTATACGCGTGCCTTCGTGAGGGATAAAACATACGCAATGCGGCCAATGCGACACTCTGATTGGTCGAATTTATTTGTTGCCCACCATAATTGATACTAAATTTACGGAGTAGCAAGGAAAGAGCTATTATTGTTTGTCCTTGTCACAGTCTCACATTTTATTTGTTCCCCACTGTAAATTTAGTATGGATTATGGTAAGCAACAAATAAATTCGACCAATCATAGTGTCGCATTGGCCGCATGCGTATGTTTTGTCCCTCACGAAGGCACGCGTATACCACTTCTATAGGATCCTAAATACACATGTATCCATTTGTGTCATTCAAACGCTTTTTTAACGCGCGTTGTAAAAGCGCCCGTGGTAATGGGGGCTTAGCCCGCTCCACACTCATGCACGAATTGCGGCGCGAAGCCGCGAACGCGAGTGTATCGTCGATTTCGCAGATCTGTGATATTGACAAATGGATAACCCGAGTGGATAACCATGTATGTACAGTGGGGAGACACTCCTGACTTCGGTCGAACTCGGCTCCGTTCGGCTCGGCATTGCTCCGAGCAATTATTAGGGTTGGCACCACTTGACTTCTTTGTTCGTGCACGAGCACAGATAAGATAATCACTTGAATTTTGACAACCCTAAATAGCCGAAAGGGATAGTGCTATATATTAGAAAGGGATAGCATGATTCGACCCTGAATCGCTGTCAAACTTCGGGTTTGTAGGAAGTGTCCTTTCTGTACGGTAGTACTATTATTTCTTCTGTGGTATGTATTCACACGACAGCGGTGGCGCTTTTTATCAAGCGTTGTTGGATTTTCGACTTTAAGCCTTGGTCGTCAAATCGAATTTAGAGTGCAGACAGATTCAAGCGCTTTTTTATCGCGCGTTGAAAAAGCTCCCGTGCTAATGGGGGCTAAAGATAAATCACTAGCTTAGATGGTAGGATCCTATAGACGTGCTACAAGTTCGCGTGCATCCGTGAGGAACAAAACATACGCAATCCGACCCTATTACCCGTAACACACTACCGGACCGCACCAAGGTCATTGTAGGACGCATCCATAAGTAAGAGCTAGAAAGCGATATCTCTTTCTCCCTCTTACTTATGGGTGCGACCCACAATGACCTTGGTGCGGTGCGGTAGTGTGTTACGGCTATTAGATTGGTCGAATTTATTTGTTGTCCACCATAATCGTGGGGAATTGTCGGTGGGGAATAAAAAAATTGTCTGTGACAAACAATAATAGCGCTTTCGCTGCTACTCCTACTGAAAGATAATAAGAATATTCCGTTCGGTCATTTCCCCTCACCCCTCATGCCTGATCCAATTATAATAGATTCACTAGTCACTGTCATTGGTCAGTATAATATTACTAGACGGGCCCGCAGCTCCGCTCGCATAAATGAAATAAAGAGTGTGTCAACCCTGCCAGGGTTCATAACGGTCATGGTATAATAATATACTCCGCCTGGTACTCCATTCCCGTCTTTTCTAGGTCACCTAACTGACACGGGCCTACGTCATCATGCGACAGCGCTATATGATAATATGCGATAGCGCTATATATAGCGGCCATGTTGTTGTGACGTAGGCCCGTGTCACTCTGGGAATGGAAGACCATGTTTTATTAGACTATGATAACGGTGATAGGGATTTCTTATTTGTACCCGTTATTTGGATAACTTAATACGCAAAATATCTGAAAAAAATTATGTGATTTGATAAAAGGCAAAATTATACTTTTTCATCTACGTAGTTATTTATTTAAAACTCGTTTCAACATAAAATTATTATTTATTTTTATAAGCCTAATTGCAAAAACGTTCATTAGATTAATTTCCGCCTTAAGACGAATATGGACGACCACCGCCCATAAGTAAATCGCCTTTTGGTACAAACGTACGTACTCCCCCCATTTCCCTTTCTGAATACTAACATTACTTACTACGGTTATGTGAATCCTGGCCTCGAGAAAAGACAAAACAAAACACACCATGTTTCCCGGTCTTGCGATAGCTCTCGCCAGTCCCCATGGCCGAGGATAAGCAGATCTCGAGCAACTACGTCGTTCCAGCGGTAGGTACCTATGACGTCCAATTGGGCGTCTCCCATTTCGTTGTCCCAAGTACGCTCTCGTTCCGGCACGATCCTCTCCCATTCTCTCTAAATGTCCGAGCCAATGTAAGCTTAGCCACTTTTGTCTCTCAGTATTCCGCCAGTATATCGGAACACATCCTTATTTCTATAGCAACAGAGTTATATTACGATATTTGGCCGACTGCTGACTGTACGTTTGCTTATTTTCACCAGGTCGTTTCGCTTAAAAATCTGAACATGCACTTAAATTTTATCTACCTACATTATTTGCTATCAACTTTGTATTTTTGGCCCATCTCGGCAGCCCGGTCCCCGGACGAATTTGTTTGCCGAAGCTGTGAAAGTAAATCTGAATAACATAACTCAAAAAGAAATTTAAAACAACAAAATACAAATTACTATTGATATTGATAAGTCATTATCAGTCATTATATGGCATGTCACTCGTATGGGCATAAACTAAGGTAAAAGGTTGAGGTTGACAGCACTTTTTATTTTACTTCGAGTAAAAAAGGCCGAAATCACTGCATACCAACATAACAAACATAATTTTGGTTATTTGAAGTTCGAAACGAAACCAACCGAGAGTTTCCGAAAATAGCCGATAGTCGTAAAATGAAGAATGTTATGAAAATTTATTTTGCTTATTGTAAATTAAATACGCATCGAAAGCGATAGTTTTCATGCTCTAGTTATATTCTCATACTTAGATAATAGATTAGAACAGTTTTTTCTTATCATACGTGCGTCGTATTTGAGAAACGTGTCAAAAACTTTTTTAGAAATTTGTAAGGCGCCATCTCGCTTCTTCCCACGTTTTTTATCCCGTTCTGGTTTTTCAATTTTATATATATGATGATGATAGTCTCACTACCGTCACTACTACCTAGCATTGGAAACGGGGGCGTCCAAATAACTCGAATCACACCGACTTGCCTATTTCGGGGTAACTGACTACCTTAAACTAAACTACTACAATCAAAATCAAAAGCAAACTAAATAAACTCCGATATGTCCGCCTGGTATAGGGTGGTTATGATATGACTTTAAATATTTTTTAAAGAACTTAATAAACATTAAAACTACCATTAGACTCGTGTTGGCACGCATGCCTTTAGCGACCAGAGAGCCTAGGGGCTATTCATAAATTACGTCATTTCAAATTAGGGGGGAGGGGGGTCTGGACATCGGATGATGGTAGCATGACGTAGGAGGAAACGGGGTCATTCGAAGCATGATTTTTGGATGATTTTAGGGGGGGGGGGATCAAAAATCGTCAAAAATCGATGGCGTAATTTATGGACAGCCCCCAGTACCGTGAAGAACATCGGAAATGTCCAAATGTGCGAAAATGGCCAAAAGAACGATACAGAGACAAGTTTCGATTTTCGTAATTCATGATTGAGTAGACAAAATAAAAGAGATAATTTATTAACAATTTTGTAATTTTCATTGAATTCTTAAACTAGAAAATATAACTTTAACTTCTGTTCTGACATATAAAGCGTGGCACATAAACATCGCTTAAATATATCATATTATGTGCCAAACTTGAAATGCGGCCAAAAGAATATGTGCGCTGTTTTCCCAAAATAACTCATTACAAGTTTAGTTTCGCGCTGTCTAACGCGGCATACTGCCGCCCCTGAACAATAAAACGAATAAATCAGCAATTATCTGGACTATGAGTGCTGATGCTGCATCATTGCCCTGTCCGATATGTTTGCAAAGTGGCGTTTTCGAGTCGGTGCAATTACTTAGGGACCGATTAATACACGTGTCCACTAACAAAATCGTATGTCCCGTTTGTCAAGAAGAGATATGTGGACTGGACAAGTTGACTATCCATTTATTTACTCATGTAAAGTTAATTAATACAAGAGATTTTAGAGAGAAAAATAATGAATTTCCGGAAACCTGTAAGTCAAAAGCAAACATTCCAGTCACCTCTACTAATCAGAAGAAATCCAGAACGTCAACGGCTAAAAATAAACCAACAACATCTACGGCAACTGCACCCGTGAAATTCGTCAAGATATATCCAAAGTTGCCAGTAATGCCAGCAAATACGGCGCCAGTATTATTAGACCCATCACGCGAACCGGCTAAAGGTGGAGTTCAAGAGGAGGCTCTAAAGGTATCATCTGTTAAGAAGGAAAAGTCGCAGTTGCAAGTCAATACAACCTGTGATATTTGCGGTGTCCAATTCGTGGACGAAATAATTCTGAGAATGCATCGATGCCTTATACACAATATAGATGATGATTCTAATCACAGCATTTCAAGATACCAATGTCATTTATGTCCAAAAAACTTTAAGATGAGAGGATCCCTCATGGTTCACTTGCGAGTAGCACATTACGGATTTCAATCCGATACCAGCAACGCGCAAACCGACTCAGCAAATGAAGCTGGCTCTGGCAGTCAACATTTTCCTGCAAACGATAAACCCAGCAATTACGAGAGGAATGACAATAAACAATGGCAGTGTGATGTTTGTCGAAAATGTTTTACTACAAAATATTTCCTGAAGAAGCATAAGCGTCTTCACACAGGTTAAAAATTAATTGGTGTTAGTTTTGCGAGGTAATTTATACTAACATGCGAGAATTTACATGTGTAATGTGTTATTATATTTGTATTGCAATGCAAACATTAAGTAAAAACTTGTGTACTAATGTTTTTTCTTGACTTCATTTACTTAATTGCTTATATGCATTAACTATGTTAATTAACTAAATCATGACATTCATGACTAAATCTTGACTGTGCGATTCAGGTATGTAAATTAGGTAACTTTACATAATAACACAATCTCACTTGCTATTCATAATTTAAATAAAAATGTGCATAATGATATTAATGATAATCTTAAAAAAAAATATTTTTAACTGCGATTCATGGTTTTTTACGACACGTCGTAGCAACGTGTATATATGACAGTTATACCTATCTAATAATTATAACCGCATGTTTGTTATTGACGATTTTACATCATCCTGGGCCTGCCACGTTTTTCCACAAGCTGCTGTTTCTAGTGCAGTAGGACTAGGCCTATTGTATACTATTAAATTAGGTAGGTACTTATTACGAAATATCATTTGATATTTATCATAATTTACCTACCAGTCACTTTTCTGTGAAGGAAAACATCGTGAGCGTGACGAAACCGGACTAATCCCCAACCAGACCTATTGTCCCCTCTGGGTTGGAAGGTCAGATGGCAGTCGCTTTCGAAAAAACTCGCGAATTCTCGGGATTATTTGCCAAGCGGACCCGTGGCGTAGCTAGAGGATATGGCGCCCGGGGCAAGCACCAAATTTGCGCCCCTAATGGATTCATTCTAGATCTCAATGTATGGGGAACACAGCAAAATTTGTAATTAAGGTTTATTGCTGCTGTGTTATACCTTTAGGTGAGTACATTATAAAACACAACTCTCCCGCCCCCTCCCCCGTTGGCGTCACCCCGTCCCCCCTTGGAAAGTGTCCCATTTTACAGATTTACTCTATTTTCAGGAAAACGATACAAGCTAAGATATATAAAATGGTCAAAGACTAAATTATTACTAGAGGAGATATAGCCTTTGGGGTCAAAATAATTCCCACAAAGACGGGGTTCGATGTTTTTAGTACTTTGTGTGTATCTTTTTGACATACTAAAAATATATCAAAATATATGCGTGCAAAACGCATTTATTGACATTAAAAAATTTGAATAATCAAAAAATATAAGTATTAAAAATCGTGTGTTGTATCAAATTACTGGAAATTACATGCTAAAACAGGTTATGAGGTTGATTTTACAAAATAAAAATAAAAAACAAAGTGGTGGCTGAATAACTGAATTTTTTTTCAATGTTGAAAATTATTCCCTACATTGAAAACTAAACTAAACTATTATAGTTTTACACATCAAAACACATTTTGTAAAAGAAAAGAATATTTGGTCATATTTTTGTAAAAATCGAGTTCCTCTGGCAAATCATATTATGTACATATTGGCAACCGGGTTTTTAGGGTTCCGTACCCAAAGGGTAAAACGGGACCCTATTACTAAGACTTCGCTGTCCGTCCGTCCGTCCGTCCGTCCGTCCGTCCGTCCGTCCGTCCGTCCGTCTGTCACCAGGCTGTATCTCACGAACCGTGATAGCTAGACAGTTGAAATTTTCACAGATGATGTATTTCTGTTGCCGCTATAACAACAAATACTAAAAACAGAATAAAATAAAGATTTAAATGGGGCTCCCATACAACAAACGTGATTTTTGACCAAAGTTAAGCAACGTCGGGAGTGGTCAGTACTTGGATGGGTGACCGTTTTTTTTGCTTTTTTTTTTTGTTTTTTTTTTGCATTATGGTACGGAACCCTTCGTGCGCGAGTCCGACTCGCACTTGCCCGGTTTTTTAACCTAATTAGACCCCGCTGAATCCGAATTTGCTGGTTGCTTGATCGAATTCTTGAGCGGAAGTGAGATATGTGATTTTAAAGGTCCCTTTTTTTAGTTTTTCGTAAATAACTCTTAAACGGTGGCGCATAGCAAAGAATGTTCTAATACATAAGTAATCTGCATAAAATTGCCTTCAAGTAAGATTCAGTACAATTTTTCGCTAGGATCAATATTCAAAGAGATATAACGCGGGAAAGTTAATTATAATCACTTCTAAGCTCCCTTTTTTTAGTTTTTCGTAAATAACTCGTAAATGGTGGCAAATATTAAAAAAAATTGTTAAACGTTAATAATCTACACAACATTTTCTACAAAAAAGATTTAGTACACTTTTCGCAGGGATCAATATTTAAAAAGATAATAAAGAGGGAAAGTTGAGTATAATAAATTGTAAGGTTCCTTGTTTTTATTTTTTCGTTAATAATTTGAAAAGGATGGCTCAAAACGGAACCCTTATTGGGAAGGTGCGAAGTCGGTGGAGGGGGAAGTGGCGCTGATTGTCACAAACACAGGAAATCTTATGGAATGTCCGACATTAGCACTAGCGGCAGCCGCTTGGACTAATTTTACTCCATAAGATTTAAAGTAGAAAGTCCGACAAAATGAGGGCAGCACCAGTCATGCACATAGCGAATAGGATCACTCGTGCGTCTGTCTGTCTGTCTTTCTGTACGTTTGTCACAGGCCATTTTCTACAAAAGTACTGGACCAATTAAGTTGAAATTTGGTACACATATGTAATACGTGACCCAAAGACGGACATATTACGTAAACAAATGAATTTTGAACATGGAGGCCACTTTTTAGCCAGGGGGTAAATGAGAAAATTTAAAAATAATGTTTTTTAAGCTATATCGTGTTATATATCAAATGAAAGAGCTCATTTTGAGAATCTCAAACATATTTTTTTGTAATTCTAAAATAAATAGTTAAGAAGTAAATAAAGAAGAAAATAGCTAAAAATGACCATTCCCCGCCCCCTTTATCTCCGAAACTAAGGAGTCTAAAATTTTGAAAAAAAATATACAAAATAGTTCTTTACCTATAGATGACAGGAAAACCTATTAGAAATATGCAGTCAAGCGTGAGTCGGACTAATTACTTAGTTTTTGATCCGACCCCTGCGGGTTTTTTAAAGGCAATTCACTCTGGAACTGGAATTGTACTGCAGATACGGTTCATATTAATCATAAAATGATACGTAATATCCATATATCCAACGGGAAATACCTTTTTAACCTTTTTACTGCGCCTTTTCATCAGTTGGTATAGTTTGTTTAGTTTTTCATACAAAACTATACCAGCTGATGAAAAGGCGCAGTAAAAGGGTTAAAGAGGTATTCCCCGTTGGATATATGGATATTACGTATCATTTTATGATTAATATGCACCGTATCTGTAGTACAGTTCCATTAAGTCTCGTAAAATAGGTACTGAAGTAGGACTTTATCACTTAGTAAAATTGAAAAATTAAAAAAAAATACTAAACTAGTAGTTCGCCCCGAACTGTGAACTCACGGTTCGCCAAAAAGATCAATTGAATGTAGTGCTACTTAGTCCGAGATGGGCATTTCGTAAATGATTCCTGATTCCACGATTACTTGAAATTACTTTGTAATCTGATTACCGATTCCCAGATTACTTTGTAATCTAACAATACCGAATTACTAAGTACAATTCCATTTGAGGAATCAGGAATCAATTATTCGAATATTACAATTACTAGTAATTGGAATCAATGTTGATTCCTCATTACAGGAATATATTACTTGATTCCTTTCAGATTACATTTCGTACTACTACTATCAAAAGTATATTTCGATAGTAGATATAGATGTTTTTGACTTACTAGGATGCATCTACCTATACCTTATTTGAAACAGGTGTGCAGATTTCGAAAATGATGACCATGACCGATAAAACCACATCCATGACGACTTTTATGACATAGTGCATGGCCGCTATTTTGGAATCCAAATTGGTCATCATTTTCGAAATCTGCGCCTCCTAAAACCTATAAAACGACATCCATGACGACTTTTATGACATACTGCATGGCCGCTATTTTGGATTGCAAAATGGTCATCATTTTCGAAATCTACGCCCCCTAAAACCTATAAAATGACATCCATGACGACTTTTATGACATTATGCGTGGCCGCCATCTTGGATACAAAAATGGTCATCATATTCGAAATCTGCGCCCCCTAAAAGCTATAAAACGACATCCATGACGACTTTTATGACATACTGCATGGTCGCTATTTTGAATTCCAAAATGGTCATCATTTTCGAAATCGGGGCCCCCTAAAACCTATAAAACGACATCCATGACGACTTTTATGACATAGTGCATGGCCGCCATCTTGGATTCCAGAATTGTCATCATTTTCGAAATCTGCGCCCCCTAAAACCTATAAAACGACATCCATAACGACTTTTATGACATAGTGCGTGGCCGCCATATTGGAATCCAAAATGGTCATCATTTTCGAAATCTGCGTCCCCTAAAGCCTATAAAATGACATCCATGACGACTTTTATGACATAGTGCATATAATATTAGTCATAATTTTTGAAAAAAATCTTAAATTAAAAATCAATAAGTATTATAAATGTGTAACATACCAAGCACTTTCATTTGATACCAACGTCGACCATACTTTTTTGCAATTAAAATGACCAGAATAGCAAGACCCCTCACAAATGGATTTTTAGCATTTTAAGCTCTTCTAGCTCAATAACCTCTTGTTCGAGCCTGCTCAAAATTTAATGACTAAAATATAATGCCCTCAACTATACGTTCATCCAATTTCATTTAAATTAGAACAAATTTACTTAAGTCATTGAGTATCAAACTATCCTCTGATAGTTCATCTTAAAAACATCGAAATGCCGGGACGTGCCCCTAGCCAGCCGTGTGTTCAAAGTCGAATGTAAGAACTTCACTTCGCTTCGCTCGCTCGTTCGATGAAATTATTCTTGAAGTTGGTTTTTTAGGGTTAGATATGAGGATATCACGTATCATTTGTGGTATATTGTACAAAATAAAACTTACTTAGTCATATCGTATCTGGAGGAGCCCATACTTGGCACCACACACGATAGGTTTCTGAAAAAAAAAATTCCCATACAAAAAAAAACAATGACTCAGCACTCCCCTCCTAAGGGATTTTTTTTTAGGAACTGGCGGTCAAAAATTTTTTTTGACCTCTAGTATGCGTGTGCCAAACGGCTAGCCTGTACATCTTTTGCGGTTTTTTAAGTGAACAGGTTAGACTAAAACTTTGGCGCACCATAGCTTGAAAACTATAACTCGTATCAAAATGAATGTTAGTACTTATTTGTAGGAAATTTATTAATAAATAATTTAGTCTTTGACCATTTTATCTTAGCTTGTATCGCTTTCCTGAAAATTGAGAAAATCTGTAAAATGGGACAATTTCAAGGGGTGAGGGGGTGACGCCAACGGGATAAGGGGCGGGACAGTAGTGTTTTATAATGTACTCACCTACAGGTATAACACAGCAGCAATAAATCTTAATTACAAATTTTGCCGCGAAAAAATCTAGAATGAATATATTACCCCCCCCCCCCCCACACGAAATGAACTAACGAAATACAAACGTACTCCTCGTTTTCCTCCGTGGTTTTTGAAGCTAGAGCAATGATTTTTTCAACACAGATTAATATTGTCAATATCTGTGTCGGACCGTTTGCTTTTTTTGATATTTTTGTTTTTTAAGGCGCTAGAGCCCTTCAAAAATGGCCAAAATGGCCTAATTGACTATGCCGCAATGAGAGGCGTGGCATTCAAAACTGATATCAAGTAGCCAAAAAAGCAAAACGGTCCGACACAGATAATTTCATAATCATTTAGATTTCCAAATTTGGTTACGATTGGTTAAGTTTTGGAGGAGGAAACAGAGGAGTACGAAACCTCGATTTTTGAGATTTTTACGCAGGATTTTTCGCCTAGTCCTTATCGCACTACTTTTAGGTGCCGCTTCCGTTAGCGAGACGGGTATATTTACCTAAAATATTTAAAACTCAGCTCCTGTTTCGTCTTAAAGTTTACTTTTAATTTAGACAAATACAGTGTATATGTGTTTTTCTAGTACATCGGTGGCTAACAAGCTTACGACCCACCTGATGGTAAGCGGTCACTGCATCCTATGAACTTCTACACTCCAGGGGTGTTACATGCGCGTTGCCGACCATTTTAAAACTTATACACTTCTGTTTTGGAGATCTCCATATTGTACGAGTAGCCTCTCGAGAAAAGGGAACTTATTCAACTTATTGTGGAATAAGCAACCTTTTCTCGAAGAATTTCCTCCCGCCCGCTGCTGGCTGTAGAGGAAATTCCTCTTAAACCGCACAGTGCGTGACCATTTAGGTTCTAGGGTGTGAGGATAAACACTCTTGCCTACGCCGAGCGGTGCAGTGATGGCAAGCTGTCACCGTTGGCAACTAGGCAGCATGTCAAACATTGTACCTACGAGCGGTAGAGAACACAGACAAGGAGGCAGTCTCCTTAGACTTAAAGGTTCAATATCGCTTGTGAGTTTGGGATCGTAGACTATTCATAGGTACAGTGCGCCTTTGGACTGATTCGAAGGGTCCAAGGTCCAAGGTGGCATCCAGGTGCTCCTACCCAAAGGTGACAGCAGTACTCAATACCTATATGGGATCTGACTTGCGATGCGACTTGATTACATAAAATACATATAGCAGTCTACCCCAGAGTAAAGTACTGCCTCCCTATATTGAGCACACAGAGTTTTTTTGGATACGAGCGCAGCCTATCCTGCAAGGTGGCTACGAAATTATTGGACCTCACTGATGGAGATGTCAACACCGAGGCTCCCAATACTCCCTGACATGGGAAGGGTTGTGCCTTGAAAAATGGGGTTTTCTTAGCGGTAAACGCGCAAAATTGAGTCTTGGTGGGATTGAATGGGACTAAATTGTCCCGATCCCACACCGAAACTCTCCGGATAGAATGCTCTCGATACCTGACACAGGTTTTTCACGACATTCTAGTATCGCAGAACGAGGGATGTTGGCACGGCCTGTGTTATACAGGTTGGTCCAAACCTTGACGTCCAAACATTTTTTTAGATTCCACACGCTGTGGGCTAAAGGAATATGTATGTTAGCCGACTTTTCGTATTAGTTTTCGAGTTATGATTTTTATTACTTTTAACTTTTGTTAAAAAATTCCGGGGTGAAGCAATTAATTTATTTAAAAAATATATTGAACTTTTTTTAATGTTTCTTTTTGTAACCTAGTCCTTGACAAACGGCGCAGTTGCTAAAAAAAATCAGCATCCTCACTTCGCTGAGTTGGAAAAATAAGACAAAGTTTTACGTTCAAGCATGTCATCAAGCTTAGATGTTGCCCTTACCTAAATAGATCAAAAATACAAGCGATTTCAAGGACTTTTGGTTATTTTAGAAACTGCTAGACCCTAAGTTTTTTAAAAGGTCAAAAAAGTCATACTTAACTAGGCGGGCCCGCGGCTCCGCTCGCGTAAATGAAATAAAGAGTTTGTCTTATGTTTCGTTAATTACCGACATTATTATGTACCTATTCAACCTTGCCAGTGTTCATAACTCTGTGATAGGGACTTCTTATTTGTAACCGTTATTTGGATAAATTAATTCGCAAATTTCTCAATAAATGATGTCATTTGATAAGATAAAATGATGGCAAGATTGTATTTTTTTAAATTATTATTTATTTTTATAAGCCCAGTCCAGTCAGCAAAAATGTTCATTAGATTAATTTCCGCCTTAAGACGAATTTGGACGACCATCGCCCATATATCGCCTTTTCATACAAACGTAGGTAGTCCCCATTTTCCTTTCTGGACATAACAATACTTACTACGGTGACGCAACGATCCAAAAAGAGTCCTGGGCTCCGATACCAGATCACGCCATGTTTCTCGGTCTTGCGATAGCTCTCGCCAGTCGCTATGGCCGAGGTTGAGCAGGTCTTGAGCAACGACGTCGTTTCTGCGGTACCTAGGACGTCCAATCGGGTGTCTCCCATTTCGTTGTCCCAAGTACGCTCTCTTCACGGCAAGATCCTCTCCCATTCTCTCTCTGTGTCCGAGCCACTGAAGCTAAGCCGCTTTGGTCTCTCCAATACCCAAATATATCGGAACACATCCTTATTTCTATGGAAACAAAGTTATATTACGATATATTTGGCTACTTTAGCCTGATCTATTTCATACTGACTGTACATTGGCTTCATGAATGTGTAGTTGCCATTAGATATATATCGTAGCCACCAAGGTCGCTCAAAAATATCTGAACATGTACTTTAAAGTTACATTATAATTTACATTGTTCAGACTTCAGATATTTGTGAATACCTCATCCACTCCGATATATCTGATGGTGACTTTCAGCAAGAAGAAAAATCTTACCTGGTCGAGTCGTATCGTATTACGCGAGAAAACAGTTTCCAAATTGATTAAGTATACCTATCTCTAAAGTCATCCCTTGAACTGATGCACTTCATATTAACGTATCCACTTTGTATTTCTGGCCTATCTCGGCAGCCCGTTCCCCGGACGAATGGCAATGTTTGCCGAAGTCGAATTTCTTTTTGACTTGATTGACTGTGAATTCAAATTGACTCCGAATAATATAACTCAAAATAAATTTAAAACAACAAAATACAAATTATTAATAATATGATAATATTAATTTGATTGATGTCATATTTGGCATAAGTCACTCGTATGGGCGTACACTAAGGTTGAGGTTGACATCACTTTTTATATTACTTCGTATAAAAACACGTAGGAATAACTGTATACCAACATGACAAACATAATTTAGATTACTTTACACCGAAACGAAACGAACCGAGAGTTGCCGAGAAATAGCCGATGTTCATTCAATAAAGATTGTTATGAAAATTTCTTTTCCTTTTTGTAAATTAAATACGCGTCGAAAGCTGTAGTTTTTACGTTCTAGTTCTATTCCCATATTTAGATAATTGATTTGAA
This sequence comes from Cydia splendana, assembly GCF_910591565.1. NCBI lineage: Eukaryota > Metazoa > Arthropoda > Insecta > Lepidoptera > Tortricidae > Cydia > Cydia splendana. The sequence continues at coordinate 16,864,495 of NC_085987.1, forward strand.
CAGTTTTTTCTTATCATACGTGCGTCGTATTCGAGAAACGTGTCAAAAACTTTTTTAGATATTTGTAAGGCGCCATCTCGCTTCTTCCCTCGTTTTTTATCCCGTTCTGGTTTTTCAATTTTATATATATGATGATAGTCATAATTTGTCAGAGTCGCCGGTCAAAGGAACTGAAAATCCTCTTTTTAACCGACTTCAATTTCATAGAAGGAGGAGGTTCTGTATTCGGTTGTGGCTATCTTTTTTTTTTCTATGTACGTTCACCGATTACTCCGACATCCGTAGTCCGATTTGAGTAATTCTTTTTTGTTTGAAAGGAGCTACCTCCGAGTTGGTCCCATTTTAATTTGGTTCTGTTCTGATGATGGGATCCATGAGGATTTTTTTTTAGCAAAAACGCTTCTAAGTTTAGAGTCGGTTTGAAGCAAATAACAGAAAAACGCCTCTTAAAAGTGATAAAAAAAGTAAAAAAGGCGGGATCTGAAAATACTTACTGAATTGGATAGGGAACTCCTCAATTTTTAAAGGCACATGCATGGTGTTTTGGGCGTTTTCTTAAGCAACTCGAGCATTTTCTCCCGGAAACCACCAATTTGATGAAATAGACCTGATGATGATGATTATTTTGATGATAATGATGATGATTTCTTTAAATGTAAGTATGTTCAGCGATTACTCCGGCACCTGTGATCCGATTTGAGTAATTCTTTTTTTGTTTGGAAGAAGTTACCTCCAAGATGTGTTTCGTATTATTTTTCGTTCTGGTCTGATGATGGAATCCATGAGGAATTGAGGGAACTCCTCAATTTTTAAAGGCACGTGTTAAGTGATTTCGGGGTTTTCTAAAGTAACTCGAGCATTTGCTTCCGAAAACCAATTTGATGTACTGCAACTGTAGCCTTACCACGAGTTTGACATTGACATATTCGCTAACGTCTTATGCATCTAAATGTAACTTTTTATGCATCTCGTTCACACTAAGGTTAGTACGAGCGAGATGCATAGGAAGTAAGTTACACACATGCTAGCGAATATATCAATGTCAAACTCGTGGTAAGCTGGTAAGGCTACTGATCGGGGGTTAGGGTTAGGAGTTAAGGGGTCGGGGAATGGCGGTTGAAGGGTTGCTGGTTCAGAATCGAGGGGTTCCTGGATCAGGGGTTGATGTGCTGTGAGGTTGAGTGATCGGGGGGCTGAGGGATTGGGTCAGTGGCGGGGCGGGCGGATGGATTTAGTTGACAGGAATTATAATTTCCCAGACGGACTCGAGAAAATTCCTGATTACATATTTACTAAAGTAATAGGTACACGAATTTAGTGTTAAACATGATCTTGTTTTTCATTCATGCGTCGCGCTCTTAACAATGCGTTAAAACTAAAAATGGTAAAAAAAAACCTTTTACAAAAAAAATGAAACCGACTTCAAAAAGGATGAAATAAAATATTATAATTTTTTATGTCTATGCGTTACCAACTGATATGTTTGAAGTCAGTGCCAAGCCAAGGGGCTGTCCATAAATTACGTCATCGATTTTTGACGATTTTGGACCCCCCCCCCCCTATAATCATCCAAAAATCATGCTTCAAATGACCCCGTTTCCTCCTACTTCATGCTACCGTCATCCGATGTCCAGACCCCCCCCCCTAATTTGAAATGACGTAATTTATGAATAGCCCCCAAGTAGTAACAATACCAGTCAAAAATAATCAGCTTTATGGCTATAAATCCCATTAGAACTGTACTAATAACTATTATAAATGTGTAAAGAATTCAGTCTGCCTCTTTGTCGCCTTTTCATGGCTAAACAACTGAACCGCTTTAGGTGAAATTTGGCAAGAAGGTAAATTCCTTGAATTGTTTTATATTTTGAAATGTAGTCCTCTGGATAAGGGACGGGAAATAACCAGTGCCGGATTAACCAATAAGCAAAACAAGCACGTCCTTAGGGCACCACGTTCAGGGGGGGGGGGGGGCACCAAAATGCCAGGTTGAAAAAGGTGAACTAATTTTAAAATTAGGGACAGACACATCGTTTTTACCACACAATTTTTTTTAGCTGTCCAAAAGCTAATTTGCAAAACTAATGGCGCGTAATTCTTTGGGAAACAATCGGTACCTAATTCACAACGCTTACTAACAACCCGTCTCGATTTGACCTTACGCGGAGGCCCTTATTAAAGTCATGGAAAAAAATCTTGCTTTCGGGCTTGCGGCCAGCCGAGTTTTTCGACATAGGTTACCGATTTTATAGCGAATTTTGCTCTCTTGCACGCCAGATTTGTCGGCCAAGCCGAGTTGCTCCTTAGCCGCGATCCTGGCCGACCGACCGAACCTAACTGTCAAAGTGTTATAAGGCGCCCCGTGAAAGCCGAAAACTAAAAGCATCCTATCAAGTAGCGCTTTCGAGTGAAGCCAAAGAGCGAGCAATAGAAGAGTCGTGACTACATGCATAGATTCGATTTCAAGCCACTCTTTTGCAGAGTGGCGTAAGGTCTTATGCGAGGTCTTCTGCCTTATGGCAAAGTTGATCAACTGCCTTAGGTAATTACACTTGGGCGTGGATCCAAATCTAAGCTTTCCTCTTTCGCAGCTGGGCCTTCTGCCTTACTCACACTTCACATTCACTTGGTAAATTCCAAGCTCTGCTTTCTTGCATCTTTTCTGTATGAAAACAACCTCGCTGAAACCCTTAAATATCGAGCCCTATGCGAAGCTAGGCCGATAGAAAACTGTCCCATCCCTTCTCTGTATGAAATCCTGGATTCGCGCCTGGTTGGAACTAAAGTAAAAATTTACAAAACTGTCTATTAAATTGCGTTTTTTATATCGAAAAATTTTCGCGCTCGCTTCGCTCGCGTTTACAACACCATTATGAGATATGATAAAGGTGACATTCGGGTGGCGACTGCAGCAGCATTACTCTGTTGCAACGTTACTGCTGCATCACTGTCAATTTTCGTAATAAAATGATGAGACTGATTTCCATACTAAAAGTAAAAAAGTACAACTGTCTATCAAATTGCGTTTTTATATCGAAAAATTTTCGCGCTCGCTTCGCTCGCGTTTTCAATAACATTCTAAGATATGATAAAGGTGACATTCGGGTGGCGACTGCAGCAACATTACTCTGTTGCAACGTTACTGCTGCAGCATTGTCAATTTTCGTGATAAAATGATGTGACTGATTTCCATTCTCAGCTGTAATGCGGCAATGAACGTCACTCAACTTACCAAAAAATTCAATGTAATCTCGATGACCCTACGGAGAGGGGCACCATGGTCTAGAAATGCTTAAGGCATCAAAATATCTTAATCCGGCACTGGAAATAACTCAGTCCCAATCCCACACTTGCGTGCTATAGACTGTTCGAGCATTAGTAAGAAATGCTCTTTAAAAAATACGCCGGCAAAAAAATGTATTTATTTTGTTACACTAATGTGCCGACAAACATGGTACGGACTGCGCCAAGAAGGTTTGATCGTGTGTTCTGAGGTGTGTTCTTAGGTCCATTCGACGTCAATGATATGTTTACACTTTTGCACCTTAGTCCTTTGTAATAAGGCGAAAAGTGTAAACATATTTTTAACATCGACTGTACCTACAGAAAATACGTTCATTGTCGTCGTGTAAGGCAATCCAACGTAGGTGAATCCTTATCGAATCGCACCAAAGTCATGGTATGCTTCAAAATTTGGCTTGGCACCGACTTCAAACATATCAGTTGGTAACGCAAAGACATAAAAAAAAAATATTTTATTTCATCCTTTTTGAAGTCGGTTTCATTTTTTTTGTAAAAAGTTTTTATGTTATTTCTACTATTATTTTATGGGGTCACTTCCACATCGCTATTTCATGTTATCAGTGCAAATACCACCGGAATTTCATAACAAAAGTTAAAAGTTAATAAATTCATAACTCGAAAACTACGAAAAATCCGCTAACATACATGGGGTATATTCTGATAACCACGACGAGAGGATTCTAAAAAAATTTTTTAGCGTCAAGGTCGGGTGTTTTTTGCGATTTCGGGGTTGGTCCCATAGTAGAAGTTGCTCAGTATAATCCCAAAACCTCCCTGGCAACGGGAATGTAGTTATTTTTTAGCCACTCTGTATAGGAATCCCAGTACTGTGTTCCGCATATCGATGAATGTCGTCGAACTCGTCGATAGACAACATGTCACAGATATGCAGCAGCAGCTATTGGAGCAGGTTCCGTCTACTACGGCTCATATGCGCCTGCCAGACAAAGGGCTAGCGATCCATTTGCAGAGGTGCCTAGTCTCTTGCATGGACAGTCCATAAGATGGTAACTTCGATAGGAGACCCATAGCGGAAAAGACGCGCTAACACGGGACACAACTCTGAAGCACTCGGCCCGCTCGCCTTATAGAACGAAAGCATAGCAACTCCCTCCGAATATCCCTCTGCTTGATAGAAGTTTCTGGCATAGAGTATTCGCACTTCGGGATGGATGGGCGGAAGGGCGCTACCCTCGTCTTTCAAGGTCGAGTTCGAGGAAAAAAGAGTAAGTACGTAAAAGATCGGGTTTCTCTTTTGCGTTGTGGGCCATATTACCATCCGCATTTTACACTTCACAGTGGTGGTAAATACTACTGACAAAAGTTTCTCACTGCCTTTGGCAAGACGGAGAGGTAGTCTTTTAATCGCCTCCCAGTATGTCCAGTATCCTTAAGACCCCAAGGTCCTATCAGTAGAAAAATGTTTACGATTGCCCCAAGATGATCAGTGCGATGAAAGCTACTAATAAAGTAATAAATTTCCATTTTCAGGTGAAACGCCATACGCCTGCTCGCAGTGCAACAAGACGTTCACGTTCCAACAGTCGTACCATAAACACTTGCTGTATCACAACGACGAGAAGCCGCACACGTGCGGTTACTGTGGTCGCGCTTTCAAGGAGCTCTCCACTCTGCACAACCATCAGCGGATCCACACCGGCGAGAAGCCTTTCTCTTGCGAGACATGTGGTGCGTAACAAAACGTTCAAGTAGGACATTTTTATTTTATGCTGACTCCCACACTAGGCATAGCCTGTCCTGTGGGAAAAATAATGATGTTGTCATAAAATCTCGATTGTTGGATTGCAGGTAAATGTTTTCGGCAACGAGTGTCCTACCTCGTCCATCGACGCATTCACACTGGTGTTATGCCATACAAGTGCACAGCCTGTGACAAAAGTTTTCGCTATAAAGTATGTATCCACTAATTTTAGACACCGACGGGTCTGCATTTGAGGTACAGTCAAGTGCGATTGTACTGTATACTGCATACTGACTAGCGTTGCCAGATTATTTTTTGAGATATATAGTATTTGGCGGTTTAAAGGATCATAAAATAAAGTATACACAGAAAAATAAAGTATTTCTTTATTTCTTACATATTTTTTGCTTGTTAGTTTCAGTTTAAAATAAAGTATTTTAGCATACTTTATCTTTCGTATTTCATAAAGTATTCTGAGGCCAAATATAGTATAATACTATATATTATAGTATGTCTGGCAAACCTAATACTGACTGCAGTTTCCATACAAACAGATCTGGGAGTGGGATGGGATCACCTGAAATTTGGGATGCAGCCCGTCTGTGTAATTCCTAAACATTGTTTGACCACGGCTCGCCACGACATGTGATCGGACTATTCATGTATGCTTTTAGGTATCCCAGAGAACTCATAAGTGCCAAGCTCAGCCACCGGGCACGGTGGTACGACAGAGTGGTGACCTAGTAGAAAAATTGAAAAGAAAACATCCTGAGCCATCCTCATCCCCTTCAGGCTCTCCAAAAGAAAGTTGTGAAAATATGAAATACCACCAAGTTTCGGAAGCAAACGCAGAATTAGTACGGACGGGGGCGAAGCTTTCGTTAGAAGATACAGAAACTGATAATTTTACTCTAATTGCTGAAGCATTCAATGATAATATTAAAAATTCTACGAAACAGGTAACTGATGAGGACAATATAATGTTACCTGAATCCAATAGTCCTGTATTAGACACGAATATTCCTTCACCATCAGAAACTTTCAAAAACTTATGTTTGTCTAAAGAAGACGATTATAATGGAGTTCAGCAAGAGAAATATGAAGTAGGGGAGTTTTCTATGTATAAAGAATTTAACTTATTCTTGTAATGTGTTTAATAGAATACAATTCTATCATAAAATGTAGCGTAATCTATCTGTTTTTGTTGCCCAGCCACGTCCGATTTCCTGTCAATCAAAAGTGCGACCAAACTCGCAATGATGTCAAGTGTCATGGAAGTATGTACGTAATATTTGAAATAATTTAATAGAATATCAGAAATTATATTTGCTTTTGTAACAGTATGTTCAAACTGGTTCCAAGATATAATCGCACCACGGTACTCCTGAATACAACTTTTCGTATTTTCCAGTCAGTTAACCTTTGGTACATTCATCCGGCCGCTGACGGCCGCTATGAGGCTCGAAAGTGGTCACGTTTTTTCATTTGTAGTCTTCACCTTTCTCACTCATGAAATGTTGATTATACGTGATGGCTTTCCTTTAAAATAGGATACTTACTGTCCCCTTTGCCTTGGTTGCGTGACTTGCGTGTGGCGCAACTATCGATAGTGTGAAGATGGTCGCTGTACGTGCGTTAAGGACGCAGCTATACGTTAGAGTGCGGTAGTCTGTTACGGCTTTCAAATCGTCCAGTTTGACTAAAGGCTTCTACAGACGTTGCAATAAATGGCATGCGATTTAAGATTATTATGGGCTAACTAGGAGCAACGAATTCAATCGGAATACTATGGATCGACCAAATGCTGCAATGTATTATTGCAAATAGTGTGCAAATCACATGCGATTATCATTACATTTGTTGCAACGTCGTCTGTAGAAAGAAGCCTTTGTCAAACTGTGAATGTTGCCACAAGTAATCATTGGACCTGCTATGTTGGTAGTAGAAAATGCGAAATGGTAGAAAAATAATGCATTTGTCTGTCGTACCATTGCGATGCTGTGGCTGGCACTTGTAGAGAGAAAAAACATGAGATACCAGCTGTTTTTGTTCTCCTCGATCGAGTACTTGTAAAATCAGTATGGATCTAAATTAAATAGTGTCGTTCATTACATCTCGGTAGTGACCATTTCTTAACAGTGATTATGTAATTTACTTCGAAATTGGTGTAAAGTAGATGAGACTGAGAATTTGTCACAAATGATACATGGACTGCGTTTTGCGATTTATTACGTCTTATTTATGGTACATGCGATGTGTTTAAATTAGGCCAACAGGCGAGGCCAAAGTAGATCGCTGCTTCTGTATCCGGGGGACACATTAAAACTGTAAGTAAATTGATACTATACATTGTTAAGATATTAAAGAAAACGAGTGTTAGGTTTATGGTAAGATGATGCAACTCAAGTGTCGAAACATGTCCACGTATTATTTATTTGTTGTCGAGGACAACCTACGCAAGGTATTATGCGCCATCCTTGTTTATTCATGCAACTAAAGCCTATGCGCCAGTAGAATTTTAATACAAATGGATGCCCGTCTTGCACGCTACTCTGCAGTGATTACGGTTTATATTTCTTAATGGTGCTATTCCTCACGCTTGTAGTAGATGCGCCTATTTTGTTTCTGTATGTATATTTTGATGCTGAATATTTTCATCAGTAAGATTTTTTTATAACTCTCCTTGGTACTGCAGGTTAGTTTCTTGGCAAATAAGTCTTGTTGCATATTAGTAAACACTAGATAGGTATAGGAGTTAGGATTTAATTTAATGCCTTAGATTTTATATATCTGCAAAGGGAAAACCTTTGATTATATTATATAGTTTGGTCTGGTCAGTAAGCCATATTCTACATTGTAGAACTATGCTGAGATTGCTGAGACTATAATATTATGCTAACTCTTTGTTATGGTAGTACTCTTTCCCCAAACTTAGGAAGCAGCAGTGCTGGTTTTGCATTCTGTAGGGCCACTTGCACTATCCCACTAACCCAGGGTTAAGCAGTTAAACCGGTAACCCAGTGTCAAATTGTACTGGTAACCATGGTAACTCCAAGTTTAACCAGTTAACCCCGGGTTAGTGGATTGGTGCAAGTGGCGCTAGCATTTCTTAAAAAGTTTTTATGCTAAACAAAATAAAATACTAGAAAATTTACAATTTTAATTTAAAAAAACAACAGGTTGCACTCCGCGAATGCCGGCAGAAGTGAAAATATAATATTAGTACCAGTTAGAGGGAAACTCACTAGATGGCATTTAAATCAATAAAGAAAAACTCAATGACATTGTAACAGTTTTTCGATCAGGTCACGTGTCCGTCTTACGTCTTACGAATCTTACCTGTCGCGAGTTTAACATTTTTTCCCCATCACAAAAAGTGCACAGCGTCGCTAAAGAAGTTTTCACTTCAAAAATTATCTGTTGATATCAATACTGTTAGGGTGTTAGGGAATAATTATAACAGTTTGCTAAAATAATGAGTTTGTTTTTACACTGTAGCCATAAAAGATCATAACAAAGAAACTATTCTTATATTGCTGAGTAGCTATTACGTTTAGAAAACAGTTGTGGGATATTAAATTTATAATAGCAAAAAGTCCATGCTATAAAGATAATAAAAGAAAAAAGACCTATACTCAATATCAAAACAAGACATTATTGAAAAATAAAATATATTTGCTGGAGCAACATATATATTTTATATTATTGAATATCAACATGTAAACACCAACTCTCAATATATTTTTAACTCATTAGTGAGTTCCAAGAGTGCAGTGTGAGATTGTAAGCCCTTACAATCTCACACTGCACTCTTGGAACTCACTAATTAGTTAAAAATATTTTTATGCTAACGAATACATATTTTATATGACCTATGTAATAGTATTACTATTTATTTTGTACAGTTAGCAGCAGATTTTGCGAATGCAATGTCCAATGTGAAATAAACACAATTTTATTTTTAGTATGTAATGTAACACATCATTTTCAACAACTTGCCTGCTTAGCAAGTTCTGTTGCTTACTGTGTTGCTACATTTTGATTTTATACTATTCTTAGTCAGGACTGCTGCATTATTGCGGCATTGGGTTGAAGGACGCCATACATAGTATGCCTAACTAATTATAAGTTAAACAAGATATCAACCTCAGCGAACAGTTCAACAGGGAAAAAAATTACATAGGTAACTCCAAAGAGAATAGATAGTATAGAGGGGTCCTGTCATATTAAATTTTGTAGTCACAGTAAATTTACTGCCATCTATCGACACACGACTAAAACACATAATGAAAATGTATAAATTTATCAAAAAAATGTATATATATGGATAAATGATTTCATTATTTTTATATCATTTTGACCCATGTTCATTCACTGATATCTATGTGTTAAAATTGTTAAATATGAAACGGTGTCGTCACGCCATCTAGCCGACCATAGGCCAAAGGTGTGTACGCCATCTATCCGAGAATGACTTTTTCTTGATTTCCGAGGCACGTTTTTTCCTTAGACTTTATACATCTTATACGAAGCTACATATGTCTTTGGTAACTCTTAAAACAATACAACTATTAGGGAGACAAAATATAATAATAACATTAATAACAGTAACTACTTATTTCTAGAGGACAGCAAAAGAGTGTCTTATTATATCATAGAAGTAACAACTACAACTACTGCTACTGTTTATAGTAATAAACATTTATAGTAGCAAAGAGAATTTAGACTAGCTAGAGGAATATTGTCAAAGTGAACTACATAATTTACTTTGACAATATTCCTGTATTTCATAGTAATAGTATAGTAATAGTATAGTAATAGTCCTGTATTGTCGTAGAACTCGTAGACTAAACATATTGGGGGTGGTGGTAACAAACATACCCTTCTAACATAATCTAACTAAGCATGAAAACTCAGGGCCCTAAAAACAACAAATATATAATAAACTGACGCCCAATTGTTGATTGTTTTCAAAATGAGCAAATTGAAATATATTTATGGCGAGGGCGTACATTGAAACCTGAACGAATCGAAGTATTCTACAAACACATAGTAAAGCCCGTCACAGACGGAGCGATAATATATCGACAGATATATTTGAAATCCCACTGAAACACGTCAGAGCGTAGCGCGTAGGTTTAATACAGGTACACTGTAAGCTAGTACACATTGTACACAGGTACACAGTAATACGCTCATCTGCCCATCGGTAGACCTTATTTCTTTGCAATAATGTTTACGATTCTTCAGTCAACGGTCTGGATGATGGTAAATTACGCAGCATATGTGGATATGACTGACCACACTTGCTACACTGCGCTGACACCGCTGGTGGCATCATATACATTCCCTATTTTATATACATATTGGTGTAATTACACTAATTGGCCTGATGACAGTAACAATAGAATCATGGAAATAATGGTTTCAAAGAAACATATATGTTAATATGAGTCTAAAAAAAGGCCAATCTCAGTATAAACATTAATATTATTAATATTTTCAATACAATTAAAGTGCAAAATTCTCCAATCGGCCATTTTGACAACACCAATCAGAAGCGAGCCAACCCGTGACGTCATCAATCCATGACATATACTCAGGTATGTAAAAACAAGAAGAGTTTCTTTAAAATAAGGTCTAAACCTTCAGTTCATTCCAACAGTTAATTGCGAACGATACTAAGTGTCCCATTATGTGTCCGGGTGTCCGTGATTGCCCGACCAATATCAGGTAATAAAACATGAACACCAGAGTTTCTGTTTCTGTTTTAAAAGTTGATTAAATAAGGATGTTGATTGTAGTAGTTTAAAGTACGATAATTTTCCTTTCTGGAAAAGCTATAAAAGTTAACCTTTTGAGTTATTTCAAAATTTCCCCTTATATTCAAAATACTATGGAAATGTAACGGAGCATGTTCTCATCGAAAGCATACCCGAGAATGTTCTCGGAAATTTCCCGAGAGTAAAGAGAATTTCGCCTTTAGAGTCTTCTGTTGCATTTGAATGCATTGCGGATATCTATCAATTATATAAATAAAGCTAAACTAATATTAAAATTCTTTATTGCAATTTTTTTATAATTTTCTCGGTAATTCTCGTCCCAGAGAACGTTGTCGAGAAAGTGCGATAATTCTAGAGCAAATCAAAATCACTACACCCTACAAAACAAAGTCCCCCGCCGCGTCTGTCTGTTTGTTTGTATGTTCGCGATAAAGATTAAAACTACTAAACAGATTTTCATGCGGTTTTCATTATTTATCAAAATAGTGATTTATGAGAAAGGTTTAAATGTATGTATAGTGTGTAGCTTTCAAATAGAGTTCGACGGCTAATCCTATTGTCTATTGTTAAGTAAAACCGCACGCGCTACTTACCTGCAAAAAAGGGTCTTAGTTATTCTATTTGGCACCAGAGCGCGGGCTAGTCCAACGCTCAAAAAACCAGTGTAGGTGCGCTCTCCGATAACGCGCCTTTGTTACTCATCTCGATGACACCTTTTAGACTGGTTCTGTAGCGTTCGACTCGCCGGCACTCAGTAACCGAAGTACGCATTTTTTATGATTTGTTAGACCTGTACCCCAAAAGCATAAAATTGTTGTAGTAATTCACCTCGATCTCATATTTAATTTTCGCATTGTGTCTCAATAGTTTTTTTTTCTAGTGGCTATAAGTTTTAGTCGCATTTCACCTCGATCGTGCATCTAAATATCGCGTTGTGACTCAATCGTTTATTATTTTAGTTGTTATTAGTTTTAGTCGCATTTTACCTCGATCGTGCATTTAACTTTCGCGTTATGACTCAATCGTTTATCACTTTAGTCGCATTTCACCTCGATCGTGTATTGTATTGGCGACGTGATTCAACGCAACAGTATGAAAATTGAGTAGATTGATGATTCTGTAGACTTGGGTGTAATTCTTAATTTCGGATCATTGGCGTTAAAGAAAGCAAAACAAATGATCTAAGACACAAAGCTGCTTTATTACTCCTTAAAAGAAACCTTATAATCTTCTTAAACTAACACAAATTAGATATCCCAAACAAACGTAGATCGCGGCGAAATGCGTCTACGGTAAAATACTACACAAAAAATGTAATACTACAATTTAATTATACTAATGTCAAAAGCTACGCAAAAAAGTGCGTCAAGTAAATAAATCTAGTGATATCTTTTTCATTCAAGGTGAAATGCAATTCGGTGAATTACTACAACAATTGGGGCTATTCATAAATTACGTCATTTCAAATTAGGGGGGGGGGGGGGTCTGGAAATCGGATGATGGTAGCATGATGTAGGAGGAAACCGGGTCATTCGAAGCATGATTTTTGGATGATTTTAGGGGGGGGGGGGGGGTCTAAAATCGACAAAAATCGATGACGTAATTTATGGACAACCCCATTTTATGTTTTTGGGGTACAGGTCTAACAAATCTTTTTTATGCAGGTGGTTGTGGCACGTGGCACGAGCGGTTTTACTTAACAATAGACAATAGGATTAACCGTCGAGCTCTATATTTGAAAGCTACACACTATACCCGTGCGAAGCCCGGGCGGGTCGCTAGTATTTTTTTATAAAATAATTTGATATGTTTCTTAGTGACTTCCCGTCATTATTAAATTCACTGATATCTTGAATACAAAATGTTTTAATCAGGGTCAGACATGTATTATCGGACGTGTACCCATTATATCGAGGTCCATAGAATTAGAACGTGGATCCGTTGAACAACGGTACCCACAAAGAGGTGCAGGCGGTGCGGGGGTCTATGTTAAATTGGCAAGGGTACAAGAGTGTAGGGCATCGGGCAGGCTCGCATCTGTATCGATCCGCCGTCGGTACGGTACCGGCGGCGCGGCCGCGGCCCGCGCGCCCGGCCCTGCCGCTCTGCCGCGGCTGCCGGCCCAGCGCCACCTGGATCTCTACCCATATTGAACTAACCAATCGCGCTCCATCATCCAGCTTCCATTACATGTATGCCGTCAATTTGTAATGAGGTCGTATGGCTAACACATCACTTCCAGTCGACTTACATGTTTTTAACTTGTAACTTTTAAGACGGTTACAATTTTTCATAATAAAACTATTCTTCCCTTTAGTTTTGATCATTGATATTTACTAAAAATAAACTACCTAATTGGAATTCATAAATTATTATACGGCCACAGTAGAGTACCTGTATTCGCAAAACAAATTGTTTTAAAAGCAATGAGGATGTTTGGCAATATTCTGCCAGCATTTATTGCTGTTACCGAATTGAATTTGTGAATGCTCGAGTCCCCTTTTTAGGCGCGCAATGGCATTAAACCAGACGTCTAGTGTAAGATCATAGGCTAGCTGAAATCCTTTCTCACGGATGCATCTGATTTTAAACCCAGCTTCATCAAAGCATTTGCCAATTGGCTGTTCGTTCACTGCTACTGCTGAATACCAAAATCGGAACCAGACTGAAAACTTTATCAGTGTTTATTTTCGGAATTCGCCTTTTAATTACCTACCTCAGTACCTACATTTCAGTCAAAAAACGAGCTTTATGAATTGAATTAGTATCACTGCAATGATCATAAACATCATCTTCCTCGCGTTGTCCCGGCATTTTGCCACGGCTCGTGGGAGCCTGGGGTCCGCTTGGCAACTAATTCCAAGAATTGGCGTAGGCACTAGTTTTTACGAAAGCGTCTGCCATCTGACTAGGGAATGCAATAACCGGCCAAACTTCATAACCGGTTTCGGTTACGGTTATGCCGAAAAATAACCGAATATCGGTTATAATCGGTTACGGTTATTTTCTACGAAAAATTTTAAATTTACAATGAAATAATTAAAAAAATACAAAAATCTTTACTTTAGTACGTACTGTATTAAGGAATGTGAGTAAAAGTCTTCGTTTTTTAATAAAACACACCAAATACAGTAAAAGTAAAATATGGCCTTGGACGTGATACAATATTCGATAAAAATATTTAATAAATAAGGGTCGTAAATTTGGTATATTTTAGTTATTAAAGTCCACGAATGACAAAAATTATAGTCACAGGCGTCACAGCCAAAAAAGGCAGGATTTTGTAGTCATTACATGATAAAAACATACAAGTCATAAATAAATAACCGAAAATAACCGTAACCGGTTATTCGAGTTTCCAATATTCGGTTATGAAATTTTGTCAAAATATTCGGTTATAACCGAATATTTCGGTTACGGTTATAACCGATTAGCATTCCCTACATCTGACCTTCCAACCCAGAGAGGAAACTAGGCCTTATCGGAATTAGTCCGGTTTCCTCACGATGTCACTGTATCAATGCGCTGACATCATTTTAATAATATTCTTTGTTAATAACAACGCTACCTATTAATAGAATTTCGGCTCGTCCAAATTGTTTTAATGAGTTGTACCTACACAAGGGTCTTTAAAAAGATATAGTAACTAGGCGATAAAAACATAATAATATTACCTAATTACCTATTTATCAAATACTAGCGAACCGCCTCGGCTTCGCACGGATAAACCTTAACACATTATATTATATGCCTAAACCTTCCTCAAGAATCACTCTATTGATAGCTGAAAACCACATGAAAATCCGTTCAGTAGTTTATATAAACTTTAAGTTTATCGCGAACAACATACATACATACAGTCGGGCAGACGCGGCGCCGTCTTTGTTTTATAAGATGTATAGATTATACTTTTCACAAAAACTTGTTAGCTAATGACCCGATGTCGATATTTCAACGAAATCGTTAGTCATTTTCGAGAACCTGATTTCTAATTAAATAAATATACGTAACAATTGTATTTCAACAATAACATGTCTTTTTCATTAGAATGTAATTAGTTACTTGCATGATTTTTTGTAAGATGTCAATCGATTCTACTTCCCGTGAGATTCAAATATTTCTAATAAACCTAGTATTGTTCCCCAAACTCTTCCAAACTGCGAAAATAAAAGTGGCGCGTACACCGCGTGTAATAATGCCCCATACACAAAGCGCGCGGCTTTAGACGTCACGTCACCACAGGTCACAGGCCGCACGGCTGGTCAAAAATGTGTGGAAAGAATCATGAAAAATAAGATTCTTATAATAATAATCAAATATCGAAAAAATCTAACGGAGGGGCATAGCTATAGTTAATAAACATCTAATTGTAGAAATATATTCCATGTTATTCCTATATATCCAGTGAGGAAAATAGGGACTACGTTTGTATGGAGAATCTGTTGGTCGTCCGTCATCCCCTTTTCTCTTAACTGACTCTCTCTTGACTGTTAATCAGTGGGCTCCTTAAGTGTTGACGCTTAAGCATTTTGTGAATATGTATATCTTATAAACTGTATCTCCTACTCGTTAGTAGAATAGCTTTCCGGAAAGAACGGCCACTCTTTCATAGCGGTTTTAACCTTGGCTCCACCACATTGACTATAATATTACGCTACCGCATTATTTTAGCACAATCATCAAAAATTCTAGACTAATATGATATGTTATTGTTGTTTTTTAACGATAGAGTAAAATATCGAGGTTAGATTATTAATGTGCATTTACAATTTTATTATTTTATAGGATCCATACCGCAGAGGTACTGACAAAGTGAGCATTATCCGATAGATAGGCAAATAGTGACGTGTTACAATATCGTCGGCCTAGTTGCGCGAGTTGCGTAAACGAGCGTACACTTGGACTCCTTCTTCTCTTCGCTGGCACACTTTACATCGACACCCGCTCGGCTGCGACTAGGTGCTGTATTTTAAGATTGCCGCGTGCTATTAGACTCGACTCATTTTTTTATTCTGAGTCAAAGACATTTTTTTAAATTTAATTTGATAGACTACAGTCCTATCTTAAGATGCCTCAGAATATTACATCACTTTTTGAAGATGCCGTCGTTGCAAAAAAATAGACATGCAAAGGAGCTAAAGTACAGTCTCATGCATAATACGTATACAATAAAAATGTGTATTTAAAAATATTTTGACCGTAACTTGCTAAAATTGCTTGATTTTTTAGATTATTTTGAGTCTCTCTTCAAAAACTTTCAACAAGAACTTACAAAGGATTCTTTTTTTAGGGTTCCGTACCCAAAGGGTAAAACGGGACCCTATTACTAAGACTTCGCTGTCCGTCCGTCCGTCCGTCCGTCCGTCCGTCTGTCACCAGGCTGTATCTCACGAACCGTGATAGCTAGACAGTTGAAATTTTCACAGATGATGTATTTCTGTTGCCGCTATAACAACAAATACTAAAAACAGAATAAAATAAAGATTTAAATGGGGCTCCCATACAACAAACGTGATTTTTGACCAAAGTTAAGCAACGTCGGGAGTGGTCAGTACTTGGATGGGTGACCGTTTTTTTTTTTTGTTTTTTTTTTTTCGTTTTTTTTTTTTGCATTGTGGTACGGAACCCTTCGTGCGCGAGTCCGACTCGCACTTGCCCGGTTTTTTATTTATAGGTATCATGTATATTTTGCTGAATTTCTTTCAATTTGGACTGTTTTACCCAATACTATATACAGGGTGGCCAACTTAGAGGTATACAACTTTTTTGCCGCCATTTTATTTTGGCGGTAAATATGACAGTTATTGCATGAAAATTAGTTTATGTAGATACGGCAAATTTATTATGGAGCGTTTTACGACGGAACAACGTGTCACACGGCACGAGTTACAATAGAAACATTAAAAATAACGTTTCCCGGTCGATTAATTTCGTGAAACGGTGACATTGACTGGCCCCCAAGATCGCCTGATTTAACAGCTCCTGACTTTTTTCTGTGGGGCTATCTAAAGGGACGTGTCTATGCTAATAGGCCAACGAACCTTCAGCAATTAAAACAAAATATTCGAAACACTGTCGCTGAGATGACGCCAGAAATGTGTGAAAAAGTGATGAAAAACGCGATGAAAAGGGTTCGCATCTGCCATGCTGCTAGAGGTGGACATTTGTCTGACATTATTTTCCATGTGTAATTGCTGACCCTACATATTATATTTAACAAGGAATACTTAATATTTTTTATGTTTTATACAATAACATTTCAAAAATAAAGTGTATACCTCTTATTTGGCCCCCCTGTATTTCTCGTTCACAAATCCATAAATCGTTAAAAACAGTTTCATGTCAACGAAGCTACATTGATGTGATCTTTTGTATTGATCGTTAATCTGGTGTTGTCGTGGCGAAGGCGGCCTATTATGCAAGCAACACGACCTGCCGTCACGAAACCTTTGCATCCGTGGCGGTGCCGTTGCAACACCATAGCTTTCTCTCTCTACTCGGCTTAAACAGAAAGCGAGCGTTGAGAGAATGAACTTTTGGAAAATTGGAAAACGTTGTATGTACTTACAGCGGCACTTTGCTGACCATTTGTATACCGTATCTTGATGCACTAAGGTTCACGAATGGTCTGTTGACTAATCGGCGATAAGAACTGTAAGATAGAGACGCGTATAGTTTCTTTGTCATAATGAAAATTTGAAGCAGCGAGTAAGTAACTTAGCAGCGGCTGATCATGCGTTTATTTGTGTCTGATGTATTTTATTTTCGTATTTAATATTACAATAAAGTCGTAGGAAGTATTAAATAAAAATGCCAAATCACAGCTACCTTCCTATTTCATTTATAGAGGCAAGTTAATAAAAATATAAAATATTATATTATCGAGTTTCATAATATACTTGTAGAAAACCTCTTCAAGTAACATAAAAATAAATTACCAATAGAGTCCAATAAACCGGCCTAGAGCGTATCGGGCCCCGCATAATGGAGGGTTCCGTACCTTTATACGATATGAAGAAACCTTGCAAGCAAAAGGGCGTACTTTCGCTTTATTTTATGAAAACCAATTAATCCGATCATGTTCAAAACAATTTTCATGGAAAGTAATTATGAAACTATTTATGGTTTTTTTCAAAAAACTTATTTAGTGAAACAGAAAGTTGTACCTATTTAAAGACCTATCGAATGATATGCCACCCGTTCGCGTTGCTTTTCAATGATTTCTTTTTCCACTTTTTATTACATGTGTGGAATGCCACCCTATATATATTTTTAAATTTAACTTTTAAACTAATCGGCTCACTAAATACAACTATTATGTTCCAAAATTATAGCTAATCTAGTTTTCGAGTAAAATGCCTGTGATGTTGATGTGACATACGGATAGGCGGACGGAACGGACGGACAGACGGCGGGCAAATCGAAACTATAAGGGTTACATTTTTGCCAATTTCTCCTAGCTAAATTAACATTCATCTGTTGCTTACAGTCTAGCGTCTCAATTTCCGCAAAAAATTATTTCCGCTTCACATTTGACCCGGCTCGATTCTCAGCTTTATAAGAAGTTTTTATGTAAATGTTTGAATATAGTTATTTTTTTATTTCCTAAACATTTTATCAATACTTTTAATATACTGACTTATTTATTTAGCAGCAGTAATTCTGTTAATACCCAATGCCCCATAGACATAAAGAATGTAAACAATAAAAAACACTTGAGTCGGTCATTCGGCCAGTGAGGTGAGGTACATACAGTCAGCAGCAGAACTTGCTAAGCGGGCGAGGTGTTCAAAATTATCTTTATTCTTAAGAGAATAAAAGCGTGTCAATATAATTTTGAATACCTCGCTCGCTTAGCAACTTCTGTTGCTGACTGTACTCAGGAACAGTCACCGGCAATAAGATAAGATGGGTGCAAAAATATCTGATTCATCATTTTGTAGTGCTATAAAATCGGCTCATACATATTTTTTTTGTTCTTCATATATTTTTTTACATGGAATAGACTAGGTATACGATTATACGTACATTCAGCATTAAACAGATAATAAGATAATGACGACCAAAGGGCCAAGTATATCTTACACGCCTTTGTTACCATAGAAATAAGGATGAGTACCGTTTTATTTATTCCACTTTAGCCGTCACTATCTATTTGATGCTGATTGTATATACAGTGTTAGGTACTGGCTTATGGAGTTCAAGTCCATATGTGACAGAGATTTTAATTTCCAAGTGAATTACTAAATTTCGATTGACTAGTTGGTGCGTTTACAATTTAGCCAGGGGCTGCACCGAGGGGTCGACAAAGGGTCGTTGAACCACTAGGGTTCCAAAGTCGTTCCGATTCCGAGCGGGGGCGAGCGTACTCCACTAGGCCGGTCGTTGACTCACTCCACTGGGGTATTGCACCCCGTCAAAAATAGCGGATTCATTTTAACAGACTCAATTGTTAATTTTTCTTAACGATGGTGAGTTAACAGTCGAGTTCACAACATCTTTACACGTTAACGTTCCAAAAATATATTATTATTTATAAATTGCGTATATGATAAAAACCTACAACTTAAGAGTCCTAATTTATTTGAAATAATTTAAGTTTATTATTAACTGCCTTTTAGTCAAACATAAACAAACTTTATTTTTTGAAAAAGTTATTAAATTTATTATAACAATCCTGTGATGGTTACTAGGTATATTCCCTTCTCTCTCTGGAACTGAAGTAAATATGTTTTCACCACACCAGCTCGGAAAGGCTTACTTTGCACTTCAAAAACTGATAGCAAAGTTGCATTTTATTCACATGTGAGGCAAAGTAATCAAATGCAAATTTTGAGTTGTTTTCTTATGTTTGCTGGTAGAATTGACTTTTAAATGATGATTTTGGATGATAAATATTTAAAAACATTTATTTGGATTTATTTGGTTTGATTTTGTTTGATATTTTACATTAAATATTTGCTTCGGGTTGGTGTGGTGAAAAATGATGTGTTTCACTCGGAGGCAAATTTTGTTTAACCCTCGTGCTTTGAAACCCTCGCAACGCTCAAGATTCCATTTTCGAACCACTCGCTACGCTCGTGGTTCAACTTTGGGATCTTTCGTTTGCTCGGGTATCAATATTAGCACGAGCGGTTAAACAACAACTTTGCCGCCTTGTAAAACAAATAACTATTACTTAAGTGATTGGTTTTACATTTGATGCTATAACAATTTTTACTATAAAATAGCTCTAACTGTTATACTCTATTCCGGTTCGCATGTTATGGCTTATTAATTTATGGAACGCGTATTGAATGTATGTATTATCATAGGTATTTAAAAAAATCTATTAACCTTATATCAACTCATTCGATTTTTGTTCCTTGACAGCCTTTAAATGCCTAATATCATGGATATGTTTACACTATTTACGGCACCTTATTTCCCTGTAATAAGGCATAATAATATTTAACATATCCGTACGATGATACCTTATTGATACCCATTACGGCAGAATTTCTAACCTCAAAATCGTAGAGAAATCCCGCTTTTATAATGTTCTGTGAAGTGTCTGTGAATTTCTAATTACTGTCGGGACTTCCATTTCATGTTTAGAGCCTGATAATATACCTCGCATGTTTAACGAGTGTTGGGCCAAACTTGTATGGGAGCGAAACATCATCCTTTGCCGCCTTTTTCTACTGACAAGATCTGCTTGACCAACTATAGATGTTTCTTAAAAAAAAATAAAAGAATGTTTAATTTAAGTAAAATGAGCCAACTTAAGGTTTTAAGGCACTTTCCCTCCAGAGCCTATTATTTTTTTCCACCCAGTATAGTAGACAACCATTTCTTTCGACTCAATAAAGTTTTATTAGAAAAATCGCTGGTAACCCAGGCGACACGTTTTGAGTCATCGCAACATACTAAAAAGCAAAATTTGTCAAAGTAATTAAATGTCATCATCATTCTCTTGCCCTTGTCCCATTCACTTGGGGTCGGCGCAGCATGTCTTTCTCTTCCACACCTCTCTGTCGCCCGTCATTTCATCATTCACTTGCGTTCGTTTCATATCATCTCTCACACAGTCCATCCACCTTTTCCTCGGTTTTCCTTTCCTCGTACTTCCCTCCACATTCATTCGTAATACCTTTCTCGTCACATGACTTTCATCCCTCCGCATCACATGCCCGTACCACGCTAGGCGATTTGCCCTTACTTTTTCTGTTATGGGTGCAACTTTCAGGCTTCCTCTTATATACTCATTCCTTATCCTATCCATTCTCGTCACGCCACACATCCATCTTAACATTCGCATCTCCGCTACATGCAATCTCTTTTCATCCGTCACCTTTAGGGCCCAACACTCTGATCCATACATGACGACAGGTCTTATGACTGATTTATAAATTTTACCCTTCAACCGAAGAGGCATTCGGGCGTCGCAAATGGTTCCCGTGACCTGTCGCCATTTCATCCATCCTGTGCTAATCCGGTTTTTCACGTCACGGTCAATATCGCCATCGCACTGTACGAGCGAACCGAGGTACTTAAAGTCGGAGCAGACCGGCAATGTAACGCCGTCGAGTTCTATGGCAGCAAAACTGGAGAGACCGCCAAAATCGCAGAACATGTGTTCTGTTTTAGATCTGCTGATCTTCAGGCCAACATTCTCCAATTTTTGCCGCCATTTCTCAAGTCTGCTCTGCACCTCGAGTTCGTTTTCACCAACAAGCACAATGTCATCGGCAAACAGCATACACCAGGGTGCCTCCTCCTGTATGTCCGACGACAGAGCGTCCATAACAAGCAGGAAGAGGTAAGGGCTTAAAGCCGATCCCTGGTGCAAGCCTACCGTGACACTGAACTTGTCGGTGGTGCCAGCAGCTGACCGGACGCGTGTACAACATCGGTTGTACATTGACCGGATTAGCTCTACATACTTCCCAGGTACGCATTTCTCTTTCAGAGCCCACCACAAAACCTCTCGGGGTACTCGGTCGTATGCTTTTTCGAGGTCAACAAACACCATATGCAGGTTCTTTTTGGCATGTCTGTATTTTTCGCACAGATGGCGAAGTGCAAAAATGGCGTCTGTTGTACCTCTCCCCGGCATAAACTCGAACTGGTTTTGTGTTATATCACTCTCATCTCTCAGGCGTCTCTCTATCACTTTTTCCCATACTTTCATGCTATGTGACATGAGTTTTATTCCTCTATAGTTGTTGCATTCCTGTATATCCCCTTTGTTTTTAAAAATGGGCACCAGCAAACTGTCGCACCATTCGTCGGGAATGGTTTCTTCATGCAACAACTTATTGAAGAACAAAGTCAGCCACTTACATCCATCCTCACGCAGTAACTTCCATACCTCTCCTGGTATATCATCTGGTCCTACAGATTTCCCATTTTTCATACTTCTCACAGCCGTTCTTACTTCGTCCATACATATTTCAAAGTAATTAAATGTATGCCAAAAATACCGACAAATTATGTTGAAACAATGAATATCAAAACAAATGTCATAAACCAATCATCATTTCTTTAATTGGCAACTTTAAGAAAGGGACAGATAGATTTAAGCCTCTCGCTCGGCACGTTTTTCTCATTCCTCCTAGTCAAGCTAAAACAAACTGTATAATGATAGTAACAGAGTACAGTGTATTACATATTTCACTTTTTCCACAGTATCCTGTCATTATTCATTATAAATTATAAATTAGGTATGTGAAATTGTACTGGCGTGCGGCTTTCAAACCTAAGGTCGCGGGTTCGAACCCCGAACCGTGTGAGTTTTGTAAGTAGGGATCTTTTTTTAGTGGTACTTAAATAATTGTAATGTGACCTAGAGTCCTAGAAGATACAACAAATAGGTATGAATAAATACTTACGAATAAAACTTTCCGTAATATTAAAATAACATAAGTAATTATTTTATTAATACACATATTTCAATAATTTTAATTTATATGCGTATGAAACAGAAAGATTTATTTTAAAATTTTAATTATTTTATTTTACGATTTATTTTTATATTACAATAAGATAAGCGAAAATAATATTTTTATAGATATTTTCGAAAAAAAAATACAAAAAGTTGAGGATGGTTCAGGTTAGAACCGAAGATCGGTCACTCATAGGCGACGCAATTTTCACTGATGCCTAATATCACACAGCCACCAATACATTACAACAACTGTCGAAATTTCCTAACCCGTTGTAATTGATCAAAGAGTATATATTTTGACTTAGCTAAGCAAACACGCACACATGCGTAACGTATAGGCCTGTAAAGATATCACCACCTGTAGTAGACCTCCGATTCCGTTACTACTCAATGGAGCTACGACTCATCGTTTATTGGATACAAGGACCGGAAAACCCCTCTTTACGCTTAATCCTATCAATTCGGTAACCCGATCGATTCGGTTACCTTATCATTCGGTAACCCTATCATACTGTTACCTGATTGTAATGGTAACCTTATTGAAACGGTAACCCTAACCTTTAACCGAGTTAATCTCAAAACCCCATCGCGATAGGGTTTTTGTTAAGGGTTTTTAACAGGTTTTCATTCAGTTATGGTAACCTTTATTATCGGTTGCTTACTGGTTTGCTACATTAAAGTAGTTTTAGTGATGTGCCGTCAGAACTAAAAAAAATACTAAAAAAATTGTTTATTTTATTTACTTTATTTATATTTTGTTGATTTTATTGACTTTATTTATTAAATTTATTTAATTTAATTTATTTATTTAATTTATTTAATTTATTAAATTTATTATTATTTTTTGAATTTATTTAATTTAATTAATTAATTTAATTTATTTAATTAGTTTAATTTGTTATATTTGTTTAATTTATTTAATTTATTAAACTTATTTAATTTATTTATTTTAATTATTTTAGTTATAATATAATAATATTTATAATAAGAACACACCACACAGGTAGGTATAAAGATAAACAAAGGAAAGGCAAAAAAACTTGTTTGTGCTGGAGGCTTCATAGACCGCCCATGCCAACCTCGGTTATTCAATAATAAGTTGGAGTGTGCGTAAAGATTACAATCGTTTGAACTGGTCAAAAACCTCATAATGAGGTAACTGAATAGACTGGGTTTTTATTTCGGTTACCGGTAACAGAGGTTAACTCGATCTGATACGGTTACCGAATCAAAGTGTTACCTTATTAAGCGGTTACCGTTATGGTAGGGGTTTTTATAAACACCTCTAAAATAACCCTATGAAAAACCCCGATTAAGGTAACCGGTTCCTGTCCCTGATTGGATATGTAAATTTTACGTAATCCGGAGCGCTGCGCGATTTGACATAGGTCTTACCTCTGAGGCCCGACGGCCATCTAACATTACTGGCATAAAGGATGCACTTATGACTTTGACGCATGACAGAATGAGAAGCCGAATTGCGTAAAATGGGCGTTTTCAGTTGAATTCATAAAATCAAAAACGATGATAAATCCGTCGGTATAATGATAATAAGTAAATATTCTTTGCTATGACAGTTAAGACGAGATGAAAACCTTTACTTTAAAGTGGATTATGCTGGATATGGATGTGTTTTCTAGTTGCACTGAGGTATAGTTGAATTATCGAGAAGATGGAATTGCATTTGTAGTGGTTGTATGCTGATAGTACAAGAAAATAGTAAATTCAAATATAGAATGCCTGTAAACAAACAATACTACTACATATGCAATTCCACGCTCTCGATGATTCAACTATACTTAAGGAAAATGAAGAGGTAACTTTGGATTTATTTTCTATCGAGAAAATTTTAAGCATTCGTGTTTCGACTAGCATGAAATCTCTTATCATATAGTCAAAAAACATATATCCGAAAATCACATCTGTTTATTTCCGGGGCTA
This sequence comes from Cydia splendana, assembly GCF_910591565.1. Taxonomy (NCBI): domain Eukaryota; kingdom Metazoa; phylum Arthropoda; class Insecta; order Lepidoptera; family Tortricidae; genus Cydia; species Cydia splendana. The sequence continues at coordinate 16,889,153 of NC_085987.1, forward strand.
GCCACTGCCACCTTTCTAAGATCCTGTTATTTTGCGATGCACAGCCTTAACATACCGCCTTGATGCATCAATATCATATTGTATTGTCTGTGAAAACTTGTCAAAAAAAGCGGCCAAGTGCGAGTCGGACTCGCCCATGAAGGGTTCCGTAGCAGCAAGTAACATAATAAAATTGCGTTTTACGATTTATGACGTATTAAAAAAAAACTTCTGACTAGATCTCGTTCAAACCAATTTTCGGTGGAAGTTTGCATGGTAATGTACATCATATATTTTTTTTAGTTTTATCATTCTCTTATTTTAGAAGTTACAGGGGGGGGGGGGGGGGGCACACACACACATTTTACCACTTTGGAAGTGTCTCTCGCGCAAACTATTCAGTTTAGAAAAAAAATATATTATAGGTAGAAACCTCAATATCATTTTATAAGACCTATCATACCCGACACGTATGGTATTGATGATTAAAAAAAATCGAGTTTCAGTTTTAAGTATGGCGAATCCCCAAATTGATTGTTTTTCTTTTCTATTTTTGTGTGAAAATTTTAATGCGGTTCACAGAATACTTCTACTTACCAAGTTTCAACAGTATAGTTCTTATAGTTTCGGAAAAAAGTGGCCGTGACATACGGACGGACAGACAGACGGACATGACGAATCCATAAGGGTTGCGTTTTTTGTCATTTGGTTACGGAACCCTAAAAACAGTTTAAGGCACAGTATGTATAAGTTACTCTATGGTTTACTAGAGGAGCTAGTGCTGCACTCTGGCAATACAGAACATTGCAGTAATACCCCCTATTGCAAAAATATTTATAATTTAAGTTTGCTGGTTTTGCAAAGTTCCACATAATATACCTACCTAAGACAATGACGCCAGAACAGCTTACTGACACCGTGATATTATTAGGTATGTTATCAAATCAACCGAAAAACATACGTGATAGGTATACATTAATAAAAACCACACCAACTGGTAAAGGCTCCCTTGATTGTTCAAAAACTCATAAAATAATAAAGTTGCATTTTATCCAATGCAAAGTAATCAAATGCAAATGTTGAGTGGTTTCCTTATGTTGACTGGTAGAATTGACTTTTAAATGATGATTTTGAATGATAAATATTAAATTACATTAATTTTAATTTATTTGCTTCGATTTTGTTTGATATTTTACAGTTAGTATTTTCCTGGAGTTGGTGTGGTGAAATTTTTTGTTTCACTCGGTTGCAAAATTTCTTTAACCCTCGTGGCTTGAAACACTCGCAACGCTCAAGTTTAAATTTTTCTCTCGCTACGCTCGTGGTTCAATTTTGGAATTTAGACATCAACTTGGCCCCCTTGTAAAACAGCTAACTATTATTAAAAAAGCAATTAAAGTACATTACATAAATAAGCAATATTTTAGCGCTATTAAACGCCGGAATCGGAAATTATAATTCAAATTAACATCAAAATATTATTTATTTCTAAGATTGATACCTACCTTAAATCACTGATCCACAATTTTTTAAACATGCGAACTTATATAAATTCCTACTTTCGTCTGTGATAAAATATCCCCCAACTTGTATTTCGCAACCACGGTTAAAATAAGTTACTTGGGTATATGGAAGAAGCTACAAAACATCACTTGTTATTATTTTCTTTTATTAATTGTGTTTTCATAATAGAAAAAGAAAAATAATAAGAAAAGTCCTTGAAACTCGCCTCCAGAGTTTCAAAGTGTTTTTTTATTTCATCGAACAAATTAGAACCCTATTTTCTTTTTTACTGTTCTACAACCTGATTTTTATAAGAATCAGTCAAAATGCCGTATTTAAACTAAACTTTGGAAACCATAAGTACTACATTAGCTAATAGCTATATACATTTTAGGATACCTGGGATTGCGCAAACTAGGATGAAGTACATGCATTTAGGACCAAATGAAGGTATTAAAATGATTTCCAGCTTGCTGGGAATTAATACGTCGAAAAAATCAAATTTATTGGCCTATAGGTCTAATTGCATCTATTCAGCATCCATTTAGTAGGGGTGTAAATACTCAATTTTATCAAACGGCACTTACTCAATATTTAGCTCGAATAGAATCTTGACTCGGAAATGTTTTTAAGCACATACAGTATTTTTTCAGGGAAGTGAAGTACTAAAATAGAGAATAATTAATGTCATTAACGTGATTCGGTTAAATTGTGTTCTAATGTATGGGGAAGACAAACAAATTATAGCCAGATTTTTATGAATGTAGTATGATACCTTAGGGTATGGTGCTTTACGCACACTAGCGTCCATTCCCCTCCCCCTGACGCAACCCCCATTTTTGCATGAAATATGTCCCGGTTCACAGTTTTTTAAATTTTTTGAGGATAGTATACATTTTAGGAAAAAAGTGCCAATGAAAGAAATAACCCTTAATAAATTCTTAATAAAAAAGGTCATATTATTTTTTTATATGATGCACCATATTCATGTATTAGCTTGTTCAAATTCGAAATAACATAGTTTTTACTCAGGGTTCGAAACTCATTTATTTATACACGTTGTAACATGAGGAAACCGAGTAATATTAACAGCGTATTCCTGATCATATTTAGAGATAAAAATGTCCTATAAACTTTTTTGAAATTCGCCTAGTTTCAGAGTTAATACCAATTAAAAAAAAAAACAACGGGTTGCACTCCGGGAGTGCCGACAGAAGTGAAAACTCAATAACTAGTCCAAAATGTTTGTAGCACTATGTATAATTGACCCATCCTCCTTTCTATTGAAAAACTTTAGTTCCGAAATTGCTGGCCAGTGAACTTAAATTTGTAGCGTTAATTGTTTAAAATTCGAATAGAAATTGTAAAGTTACCTTGCAGACCTCGCATCTAAATATATTTGGTCATGATATTTTGAGTTTTATTCACCAGTACTAGAGTTCACTTTTATTAGCGATTTCATCAAGATGAGACTTTATTGAATTATATTGGAGTGATATAAAGTTAGAATGTAACTGTGAGATCCTCGTATTTCAGCCCGTAAAAGATTAGAACATTGAGCTTTATTGCTTAATATAAAAGTCCAGTTTTAAATAATTTACCTGATTATGATACGTTATGACTAAAGTTCTTTGGTGAATAACATTGTCCGTCACACATGACATAAGTCACGCAAGCGCCCTGCGCCGCCTACATGAAAAAGCCGGCTCAGGCATACATGTTCGCCGTGCGGTAGAAAGAGAGGAGAGACGCCTTCGCGTTACGCGTTACGCTGTCCCGAGTTTATCATTTTTTCCTCACCTCAAAAAGTGCTCAGCGCCGCTAAAGATGTTTTCACTTAAAAAAAACAAGTTTTTATTGTTAAATAGTGCAAAACGCCTTTTTGATGGCGATGTTGCTACTATGGGACGTAGTCTAAATATCCTTATTGATAGATGTCAAAAAGTGACAAGTAACACTTTGTAAAAACTATATTTTACGAAAAAAAAGTGAAAATCCATTTTAAGTGACAATTTTACCAATAAAATATACTTTTTATGTACAAATACATTCAAATAGTGGAAAAAAAAAATTATTGGCGAAATTGACCTAAACTCATATTACATTTTTCCTTCTTTTGGCCTCAGAAATGCGTGGTTCAAATCTTTCGCATTCCTCGTGAACACCTTGTATAAAAAAATGAATATAACCTTTTTTTATTAAGAATTTAATAAGGATTATTTCTTTCATTGACACTTTTTTCCTAAAATGTATACTTGAAGTCAAAAGAAGGAAAAAATGTAATATGACTTTAGGTCAATTTCGCAAAAAAAATTTTTTTTTTTGTTTTTTCTTTTTATTTTTTGAATGTATTTGTATATAAAAAGTAAATGTTATTGGTAAACTTGACACTTAAAATGGATTGGATACTTTTTTATTCGTAAAACTTAGTTTTTGCAAAGTGTTACTTGTCACTTTTTGACATCTATCAATAAGGATATTTAGACTACGTCCCATAATAGCAACATCGCCATCAAAAAAGCATTTTGCACTATGTAACAATAAAAACTCGTTTTTTTTTTTTAATTGGTATTAACTCTGAAACTAGGCGAATTTCAATAAAGTTTATAGGACATTTTTGTCTCTAAATATGATCAGGAATACGCTGTTAATATTACTCGGTTTCCTCATGTTACAACGTGTATAATAAATGAGTTTCGAACCCTGAGTAAAAACTATGTTATTTCGAATTTGAACAAGCTAATACATGAATATGGTGCATCATATAAAAAAAATTAATATGACCTTTTTTATTAAGAATTTATTATTGACACTTTTTTCCTAAAATGTATACTATCCTCAAAAAATTTAAAAAACTGTGAACCGGGGCATATTTCATGCAAAAAGGGGAGGTTGCGTCAGGGGGAGGGGAAGGGACGCTAGTGTGCGTAAAGCACCATACCCTAACCCCTTACCGCATACAAAGCCATATATGGCGGATATGATATTTAACTCTATTGACAGCTATTAAAGTTCAAATTTCAACAAATATTTTTTATTATATGCAGTAAGGGGCTAAGGCAGCGGTCGGCAACCTTTTAGCAGCCAAGGGCCAATAGTAGTTAACGGAGGTGACCCGGGCCGTACTTTGTTAATATTTATGACTTTATGAGACATTGTCGTTTGTCACTATTACATACAAAATAGCCAAGGCGCCTCTCGGGCCGCAAGTGACAGTTTCGCGAACCGCATGCGGCCCGCGGGCCGCAGGTTGCCGACCGCTGCCCTAAGGTATCATACTACATTCATAAAAGGCTGGCTATAATTAGTTTTTCAAAAAACACAATTTGACCGAATCAAACGGGTCTCATCGCGTAATTCGTTTGCGGGTGATACCGTATCCTTTATTTTTACATTTTCTAGTATGATGTACCAACTGAATTATTTTGAAAAAAATATATGTTACAGGCCTTTATATAAGTAATTAATTACCTAACAAAGAACTGTTGGTGTCGCCCTTCTAGAAAGCAAGAAAAAAAATTGAAGTTTTGTTTCCTACATTTATCCAAGAATTTTGTTGGTAATATTAAATATTATTTATAGTATTTGTAAGTCTCTATATATAGAATATTGTACCAAATGTTTGCGTAAATTGCATTAGCCAATGTGAAAAAAAAAGCATTTTTATGAAAAATTTAAAAAAATCATATCTCTAAAAATAACAAAGATAGGAAGCTGAAACTTACAGAAAATAATACTTGTCATAAGGGCTCTTATTAAAAAAATTACAGTAAACATTTGGTGAAAGGGCCGCTTTTCCATGTAAACACGGCTACCGCTCTTTATACAAGTTTATGAGTCCGCCTTGCTTTTCAATGCATTTAATTTGGTTGGAACTTCCTCCTCTTAGCGCCACTTGCACCATCCCACTAACCCAGGGTTAACCCGTTAGACCGTTAACCCAATGTCAAACTGTACTGGTAACTGTGGTAACTACAGGTTTAACCTGTTAACCCCGGGTTAATGGGATGGTGCAAGTGGCGCTTAGGGTTTTAAAGTCGATTAAAAATTCACAGTATTAATAGCACTGATTCGCATTTTTATTGTGTATTTGGACGTTGCATGAAAATACATTCTGACAGCTTAAAATACTTGTACAGTCAACGGTAAAAATATGGATGTAGACAACTTACTCAAAAATATGTCCCATAGTTGTTAATTCACTGACATAAGAGTTATGGGACATATTTTTGAGATGATTTGTACACCCATATTTTTACCGTTGACTGTACTTACATAGGTCATACTGAAAGTTCCTATATTCTCAGAAACTGTAGTAGATATGTAACATTTTCTTTTATAATTACTTTTCTTAACTCTTTCTGACAATGCGTACTTACAAATGTCGCACGAGAACTGGGCTTCATTATAAGATAATATTCGTAGCCTGGTATAAACTTGTTGTCGTGTGAGGGCACATTGAAAGTCGTATAAAATTATAGCACGAAACATTTAAGTTAAAATTATAAAAACGCTCGACATACAGTTCTGAAACTGCCAACATTACTAAAATACATATCATACCCATATAAATTGTACCTCAAAAACTGTTAATAAACCTATTATACATTCACTGCGTCAACTCTTAAGTGGCTCATTAAATATACGAATTTTCAACGTTGCCCACGTGTTAAAACAATGATGTTTTACTAAAGTATCTATTAGGTATTGTACCTGATTACATGACTGTAAGATGAGAAGGTCAGTTAGTGATCGTGTTTGTTTGGCATTGATTTTATATATAACAATGTTCGTGTGGAGCAGAGCGTCGTATCCTGCATTATAAGTTCGCTGATTGCTATACTATATTTATAAAACTACTTGCATTTTAATTGATATCATGAGAATACATAGCATCGTTTTATTGAGTACTTACATTTTTAAGTACGAGTATAGGTAGGTGTTTATGTGTGGGTTAGTATGTACGTATTAGTGGCAGTATCTTATCAGCAACTACACCACATATTGTCTCCTATTAAATACTGCACACAACAACACATTCCGTACTATCGCCCGTGCCTAATATTTTTATCATCCTATATCTGTGTCACAAGCATGACAATATAAGCGATATAATAACAAACATATTGTACGATGCTAGCTTAAGAGCTAAGTTGGCTAATGAAAGCAACCAGATGTCCCGATTCACATTAATATACAATAGCGGCAAATAATCTATCATATTTTTCCAGCTACATATTTGCTAATTTTTTTTGGTAATTTTTCTAACGGGGCACTAGCGATTTCGATGAAATTTACAATATAAGAGCGTATGAAAATGACTTTTGCCACTTGGGCACCAACGTTTTTAAAGGAAACTTAACATAATATTATTTTTAATTAATATTTAATCTCCAATAATCATACATTTCGAGATGTGGCCGTATTGCAGGCAGCATACGATAAGGTCTACCTATAGTCAGTTATGATTTAAAAGCGTTGCTGTTGTTAGTCTTTGACTTATTGTCCTATGTCCCCTAGGTGGGGCAAAGGGCGTCCACAGTGCGCCGCCATCTGGATCGGTCTTGAGCTTCGTGCTTGAGTTCGCTCCAAGTCTTCCCGATAGCCTTCTCCTCTGCTGTTGTTAGTACTTAGTACCTAATGGCGAGTGTATGTATGTACATAAAGACGTACTGAGCACAAACAACTTCCGATCCGCTGGTCGTGGTAATTCGCCAAGGTCACGCAGTTGCCCGACACCACCATGTCCACCATGTCTCTGACCTCTGATTACGACTATTAGTTGTATTATCGTAAAGTAATAATAGGTTTGCCGGCTTCTAAAAATCAAGTGCTAATAAAATCTTGATGTAATCCGAAGTTAAATAGTAATGCTATTAATCGAACGAGCGAGCGAAGCGAAGTGAAGTTCTTACATTCGACTTTGAACACACGGCTGGCTAGGGGCACGTCCCGGCATTTCGATGTTTTTAAGCTGAACTATCAGAGGATAGTTTGATACTCAATAACTTAAGTAAAAAGGTTCTAATTTAAATGAAATTGGGTGAACGTATAGTTGAGGGCATTATATTTTAGTCATTAAATTTTGAGCTGGCTCGAATAAGAGGTTATTGAGCTAGAAGAGCTGAAAATGCTAAAAAGTAGTGATGTGCCGACTATTGATTTGGCCGACTAGCCGACTAGTCGGCGCTCGAATGGCCGATTAGTCGGCCGACTAGTCGGCTAGTCGGCCAGATCATTGGTTTCGTATCGTTCAGGTGAAAAACAATACTTTTACTCCTTTGGTTGCGCTATTTCATCATATTAGCTTGGTGTTCTCTACAGCTTCAAAGACCTATCACAAGAATTCTCGTTCAATTCCTGTCTTTCTTTTATTTTGCGATCCTGAGCAGATCGTCAGTACAGCTTGTAGGAGGTATTTCCAAGGCTCTATTTCCCGTACGTAGTCGCCAGTTAAGAACCTATCCCCTGTGGTCAGCGTCTTTACGATCAACGTACCCTTGTCTAAGTCTCTAAATTTTGCAATAACATTAATAGTTCGCCATGGCTTCACCATTAAAAAAAAACAAATCCATACTATCCATACTAATATTATGAAGGCGAAAGTGTGTCTGTCTGTTACCTCTTCACGCTTAAGGGGCCGGTATATGACGTTTTCGATTTAGACCTCACTTTGTAACCATAATTTGTTCAATAAATGTTTAATAATTGCATTAAATTACACGTAAATTTGTTCACGAAGAAACCGTGTACCGACTCTTTGTGCCATTATATTTTTTTAAACTTATTTTAGTGTACAAACATAACCTTCTTTTACTTGCGAAGTTGGGTAAATTAGATGAAAGTGACAACCCTAATCCGTTTTTGGTGGTGGGCAATGTTGGTATGGATGCCAAATTAACGGATTACTTTGCCCACCGCTAAAACTTTTGTGTATTTAGGCCTTTTTAGTTTAAATCTCAATAGACATAATCTATGCTTCATGTGTTATAACTCAAACCCGGAAATATTTGTCAAAGGGTTCTCAATTTTTTCTACTTGCATTTATTATTTATAAATTTTTTGCCCGCCGAAATATACCCTATATTAGACAACTCGCTCAAACTCAAAATTCCCAAGTCAAGTTATGCACAAGTTTGGTATATAGTTTTGTCAGAAATATAACCTATATTCTACTAAAAATAGCAGGGTGGCCATAACTATTATATTTTTTTCTACATTAACGAATTTGTTTAAAATTGTCGTTTTGGGCAAAGTTTCCCTGGAGGCAAAGTTGGCGCTAATGACGTAACATATTATTGCAGGTGACTGTACATAAATGTTTCGGTGATTTTGAGATTATTTTTCAGGTTAGTTTACTAACAATCAAGTTATGCAGATACCGATTTCGTGAACGTATAAGTAGTAAGGTACCGCTATTGTTTAGCGATACCGATTATTTTTGAAGGTAAAACTATACCGGTTGAAATATAAAGATATTAAAATTACAGCAGGGACAACCATCTTTTATAGGTGTACCTAAACCATCATTGGCCGAGCGTTAGCAAAGGTCTCCGTTTCAGCTTGGGCAAAAATGCTTTTGTATGTTCTCCTTTGCAGATCACATTTCTCAACTGATTCTCGTGAAAATTTGTAAGCAGGTTCGATAGAACTATTCTGTTTCGCTTTATCCGCCAAAATGGAATTGCCACCCTGCTGAAACTTTATTTATTTAAATTCCTATTGAATGGATTTTGCACCTTATGAAAAACCGTATAGAGTAGTAAATAACATTTTACATCTGACTTAATGCCATCTTGTTTTATTCGCTTTAATTGTACAAAACGCGTATCTGGACAAAGCAATATTAGGTAGTCAAACAGTCAACAATCAAATGAATTAAATAGGTACGTCACGTGTGACATGAACAGACAAGGAAAGCAAGATTAAATGCATTGTTTCTCTTTCATCTTTCAATGGAACGCTTTTACCCTCAAAGGAGGCTAGTGGTCAATACTAAACTAAAAGTCCAATCTTAAAAAAACATGATGGGTCACTGACCTGTCCCAGTAAAGTGAGGTAGTGTGCGTGAAGTGCGCTTGTGTGTGAAATGGGGTAAATTGACAGAATCTGAAATTTTACCCACCGCTACCGTCGCCTTAAGCCGCTAAACCGATTATTTGAAATTTGCTATAGAGATAGTTTGAATCCCGGGGAAGGACATAGGATAGTATTTATGTCGGAAATCATCCCTGAAGAGTGCAAAGGGGGGTGGAATTGAAAGAGTTAATGAAATGCCTAATAATTGAAGTAAGCAATGCGCGAATTGAATGATTGCTATTGGCATTATCCAGGCGCTATACCTACTTTAGCTGCTGTCACTAATTCCACGCAGACAAAGTCGCGGGCTAAAGCTAGTACTGAATAATAATAAAATTATTTAACTATCGAACTTGCCCATGAAATTACACGAGAATCAGTTGATATCGACCTGTAGAGGAAAACACCATCCCACCAACATACGATAACGATCTAACGGTCAATTATATGAACAAAAGTTTTCGTTTGCACCCTGAATAGGTATTTTATTAAAATACACATAAAACATATGGTAAATATTGACTGTTGATTTCTTTTTTTTCTGTTTTTCTTGCACTAATAAAGTGCCGACTAATCGGCCATTTTTGCCGACTAGTCGCCGACTAATCGCCGACTACAAATGTGGCCGGATAGTCGGCTTTCCCGACTAGTCGGCGACTAGTCGGTACATCCCTACTAAAAAGCTATTTGTGAGGGGTCTTGCTATTCTGGTCACTTTAATTGCAAGAAAGTATGGTCGAGTTTGGTATCAAATGAAAGTGCTCGGTTTACACATTTATTATTTTAGGTTGTATTGTAGGAACAATTGCTTCATAAGTCAGAAACGCGCATGTGACACCATTAATATATGAACATCCATAGACTACGAAAACCGCTTAGCGTTACTTGTTAGTCTCCATAGGCTACGGTGGCTAAAATCGAGAAAAAAACTGTTTAAAAATTGAATTTAGCAAGGAGCAAGTACCAGGGCCTCATGAGTTACGAGAAGGTGTCGTTGACCAGCCCGCCGTGGGGCGCGGGGCGCGGCGGCCGGGGCGCGTACCAGTATGAGGGTATTGCGGCTACTCGCGTATCTTAGCTGTATACTTTTGGTTTGGTTTGTTTGTATGATTCTACTAGTTTAAAGTATTATTATAAGATTGTATAAAATACTATTTTTTATATGAAGATTTTTTTTTAAATGATGAAAATTATGGAATCCATGATGGCGGCCATGCACTATGTCATAAAAGTCGTCATGGATGTCGTATTATAGGTTTTAGGGGGCGCAGATTTCGAAAACGATGACTATTTTGGAATCCAAGATGGCGGCCATGCACTATGTCATAAAAGTCATCATAGATGTCGGCTTATAGGTTTTAGGGGACCCCGATTTCCAAAATGATGACCATTTTGGATTCCAAGATGGCGGCCATGCACTATGTCATAAAAGTCGTCATGGATGTCGTTTTATAGGTTTTAGGGGGCGCAGATTTCGAAAATGACAACCATTTTGGAATCCAAGATGGCGGCCACGCATAATGTCATAAAAGCCGTCATGGTTTTATAGGTTTTAGGGGGCGCAGATTTCGAAAATGATGACCATTTTGGAATCCAAAATGGCGGCCATGCAGTATGTCATAAAATTCGTCATGGATGTCGTTTTACAGGTTTTAGGGGGCACAGATTTCGAAAATGATGACCATTTTGGAATCCAAGATGGCGGCCACGCATAATGTCATAAAATTCGTCATTGATGTCGTTTTATAGATTTTAGGGGGCGCAGATTTCGAAAATGATCACCATTTTGGAATCCAAAATGGCGGCCATGCTGTATGTCATGAAAGTCGTCATGCATATCTTTTTATAGGTCATCGTCATCATTTTCGAAATCTGCACACCTGTTTAAAATAAGGTATAGATGCATCCTAGTAAGTCAACAACATCTATATCTATATCTAAATGTACTTTTGATAGTAGTAGTACGAAATGTAATCTGAAAGGAATCAAGTACTTAATGCATTCCTGTAATGAGGAATCGACATTGATTCCAATTACTAGTAATTGTAATATATGAAAAATGTATTCCTGATTCCTCAAATGGAATTGTACTTAGTAATTCGGTATTGTTCGATTACAAAGTAATCTGGGAATCGGTAATCAGATTACAAAGTAATTTCAAGTAGGTAATCGTGGAAATAGGAATCAATTACGAAATGCCCATCTCTTAGACTAAGTAGCACTGCATTCAATTGATCTTTTTGGCGAACCGCGAGTTCTCAGTTCGGGGCGAACTACTAGTTAGTTTAATTACGCTCTATCTTTGTAATGACGTTACCCAGAAATCAATATGTATTATTAAACTCGTAACAAATGTTATTCATAAAATTTAGTGCTCGCTAAATAGTACAGCATTATATTTAGTTACATTACTGTAAGAGCGTTTTCACATTGGCCGATCCGATATCGGATGTATATGTATCCTATCCTACATCCGCGTAGTCAGACCGCGGGGGCGCGCCCGGGCGCCGTCTTTAGCGGTCACGCACACTACAACAAGCATTATGCCTACACATACGAACACAAACAAATATTATCGGTCCGACAGCTGACTGGGGGCTCCGACATGGCTGAATTTATCGGAAGCGCCTTTCTGATATCGGATGTCGGAAGGCGCCTATGACAAAAACAGCTGCAGGAGAGTGCCATTGGCATTAAGTCCGCCTTTTTTGCGTTATTTATCGTTTTTTAGTAATAATGATTTATTAAATGCATAAATTAATACAGAGAATCACATATATCTTAAATTTTACTTCCTTCCGACATCCGATATCGGATCGGACAAGGTGAAAACGCTCTAAGACCAACCAGGAAAATGCAAATAGGTATAATAGCTATATTACTTATATGCAAAAAAAAATTCCAATGTGTGCAAATATGTGAAACACGCGATTTGTAATATACTAATATATGCATTAAATGTTGGTTACCACCCCGTTTCCTACTAAGTAATGCATTATATGTGTTTAGGTTTATGTCAGGTCATTTATATAAGTATGTACATATTATATAGGGTTGTCGAACTAAACTCGTCAAATGAGGCTCCGATCCGTTAGGTTAGGTTAGGCCGCCGTCGCGAGTCTGCTCTCGGCCGTCATGTTGGTTTTGGATGTAGCCGAGGTAAGCGGGTTTCGCACGTGGCCGCTGCAGCACAACCGGGTTGTCGACCCGCGGCCTTGGGGCGAAGTCGCAGCCCCGGCCCGCACTTCGCCCTCCACCACTACAATGCACCCTAAAACTTCACCCTTAAGATTCAAATCCCCCTAAACGAATACTATATTACTTGTATTTTTATAAGTTAAAATGCTTAACATAAAGCAAAGTTAATGGTAACAGGTTCTGCCTTGCTTGTATTAAATAAATACTAATAACAGAATTAATAAATAAAATATTAAGTATAGGATATTGTCCGACAAATTGACTAAGTGTGGTAAGGACGTAAGCTTAATATGGCTTGTGTACTTACAGAATAAAACAGCTTTCAACAATAGATATTACCTGCGAGATTGTTTTAGTGTTTTAAAATCAATAAGTACCTATCTTATAACAGTACTAGCAATTTCCTACAAATAATGGTGCAACGAACTACCTGCTACCATAATCGGATTTACTGCTCATTGCCTTGGCCGCCGTTTGTTAGCCATCTTTGTCACCCGTGTGGCTACCACCAGTTTGGCACTGGCACATAAACGCTATCGAGAACGTAACTTACTTTCTATGCATCTCACTCATACTCGCATATTAGTGCGAGCGAGATTATAGAAAGTAAATTACATAGACGTTAGCGTATAATATGTCAGTTTTGACACTGTCCGTGGCTCATGGTACGGGCTCTGCTGAGTAAGTAGAAGTAATACTACAAAACCTATTTATTTGTTAATGTTTGTTAGTATTTTTCAATCCGCCAATAATATTTATTGTGTGGAGGAACGTAAGTCCCAAAGACCCAAAATACACTTATTTTTTTATGTGTCTTAACACAGGATCTTAATCCGTCTCGTAATCTGAATTATTTTGATTATAATACACTACACAATAGGTTACATACTAAGCTATGCTTATGAACACATGTACTCAGAACCACAGTTGTATATGAAAATTAGTCGAATATACAAATACATAATGATTATACCTTTGATATTAAAACAATGGGTCGGAACGGAATCGGAAGGGAGGGAGGAGATAAGCGGCCGGAGTCAAGGAAGGTCATTTTAAAATCGCAAATCACCAACTCCAGCTCGAGTTGTTTTTGTTGTGTACGCCTCGGTCTGGCGGCACGGCACGGCAGGTTCGCTCTTCGCTCGCTACGCACTCCGCAGCCGCTTTCACATGGCGCAGCGCAGGCGCGGGCAATGGCGCGGGCGAGGGCGCGGGCGCTGGCGCGGGCGAGGGCGCGGGCGCGGAAATACATACTTTCATGGTTCAACGATTGGGAGATTCGAACGTGAGAAAATATGGATTTTAAATTACTATTATTATAGCGGGTGGAACAGAACGAAGGACTTTTACGCAAACGGGGTATTGTTTAGGCTACGTTACTTTATTTTTCACTTATTAATCACGATAATATTTCTAACCGTTTTTGAGATACAGTATGTTAAACTTTAGTGCAAAAATCTGTATGTTTCATTCAACCCTAGCAAGTAGATGCTATTGAATGACATGTGTCAATTTAAAATGTGATTGTAGATCACTTAGACATAGATAACACTATCCTTTCAGCTCAGTCTCTCGAAATGTTCCATCCTGTATAATACAAGTAACGTAAATTTACGCGACGTGCTTTTTATTAATTATGTTATACAACAATCAAATAAAACCGTTAATAAAATTTTGCGTGCTGTGAAACATCCGCGCTATTCCTTGAGTTTAACCGTTGTATTTTAATTTTAGTGTAAATATTACCCAGTCACGATAGTTTAAATTTAATTAATTTTCGTTTCGTTTAAGTAAGAAAAATGATTGGACACTTAATACGACACGACCACTTCTTTAAAACTATCCTGGAGGGGCGGATAGGACGCAAGCGGGGAAGAGGAAAACCCAGACGCAGCTTTTTGGAGCAAGTGAAAGAAAAAGTAGGGGTCGTGTCGTATCAAAAAGTCAAAGAGCTCCCGCAAGATAGGGAAAGCTGGAAGATACTCCACCGTCAAGAGAATAACTCTTAAGTTAATGATGATGATGATCGTTTAAGTGACTAGAGAATAGGAGTGTTATTAAATAAAAAATAAATTACCAAAAGGATCGTGTGATCACTTGATCAGCTACAATGGTTCTCCTGCGCGTTCGGCGTCAATCGGCGCACCTGAACGTAAGCAATGGAATGGAATGGAAGTACACGGCCACAGGCAGGTAGAAACGCCGCAGGCTTCGGCCGGGTGCACCGCGGACCCGGCACGGCGATCACTTGCGAGTTGCGAGCGGTCAGCGACTCCCCGTCTGCAACGCATCGTGTAGCCCACACGCTCTAGGTAGGGCATAGGGCACGATGGGGTCGATGCGTCGCTGTTCAAAAAACCGGGCAAGTGCGAGTCGGACTCGCGCACGAAGGGTTCCGTACCATAATGCAAAAAAAAAAAACAAAAAAAAAGCAAAAAAAAAACGGTCACCCATCCAAATACTGACCACTCCCGACGTTGCTTAACTTTGGTCAAAAATCACGTTTGTTGTATGGGAGCCCCATTTAAATCTTTATTTTATTCTGTTTTTAGTATTTGTTGTTATAGCGGCAACAGAAATACATCATCTGTGAAAATTGCAACTGTCTAGCTATCACGGTTCGTGAGATACAGCCTGGTGACAGACGGACGGACGGACGGACGGACGGACGGACAGCGAAGTCTTAGTAATAGGGTCCCGTTTTACCCTTTGGGTACGGAACCCTAAAAATTACGTACAATAAACTGATTCCCCCTGCACAGAAGTTTGTATGCAAAGCGATTGGTATTGACTGCTGACTGTACCTACATACCTTGAGTGTAAGCTTTTTGTTATATACTAACACAGTAAAATGATAAAAATTTGACGGGACATGTGAGTTGACGCTATTGATACGAGTATTATTATCTAAGTCCTAAAAATTGAGAACACTGATTTGGTGATTTGACATTTATTTAGTTCTGTCAGACATACATATGAATTTGTGTCACCATTGTGCTCGGACTTTGAGCTATGTTGATATGCATGTACTAAACATCTAGACTTGTATAAGAATTTTACACACTGAAAGGAATATGCTGTTGATATGCTATCAAACAAATCGACTCGTTACAACGACAGTGCCGCAATAATTATCATTTATTGACCTGCCTGCCCTTTCCTACTGGAAAGACTTGAGGTTGTTCATGCCTAATATACTATAAATATAGTACATATGTACACTGGCGATCAAAAGTGCATGGACATGTTTCAACCGTAATATTAAGGCATCACGGTCGACATCTATCCATGCACTTTTAAACGCTACTATACATAGGTTGGTAACTAACAAGATATTTAGCAGTTCGATATACTTAGCAGGTATTTAGGAACGCATAAATCCAACTGCTTTACAGTACACATGGTCCTATTTTCCCGCACTAGTGCGTAAAATAGCAGTTTTCGTTTGATGTCATAAGTTTAAAAGCCCATATACTGCAAAACGTTGTACGATACACGTGCGAATAGGTAATTCGCACTTGTATCGTAAATAACTATTATCTCGAGAAAGCGTGGAGGTATCGTGTTGAAATTAAAACAATATACTCCGGTCTATACTAGAGATGCAACGGATAGTTGTTTGGCCGGATACCGGATACCGGATATTCGGCCTGACCATCGGTCGAATATTCGGTATCCGGCCGCCGAATATTCGGCCAGCGGAACTATACCTACATTTCAGTTTTTCAGGTGCGCATTCTGAAGGTTTGACCTTTTTCATAGTGCGGACGTTCGTGCGGACACATTTCTAGATTTGAAATGAGTGCGCGTGCAAGTTAGTGGAATGTTTAAATTGTTTTAAAATAATAATCAAGTACGATTATGATCAAGACTGTTTCTTAAATCCAATTAGTTTACTCCGAAATCAAGCAATGTTACTATCCGGTATCCGGCCGGATAGTATGTCACTATCCGGTATCCGGCCGGATATTAAGAGCATGGCCGGATAGGCCGGATACCGGATAGTAACCGGATATCCGGTGCATCTCTAGTCTATACAGTTCTTTGAAGCTGAAAAAATCAATTTAACGTAAAAAAACTATATTTCAGCACTCTCAAGGGAATCAAAAGGTTCTAATCATTGCGTAAAATTATTTTTTAATACAGTTGCTCAAAAAGTGCTACTTTACGTAGCTGTTTAGCGTTCGCAAAGTTGTTTTTTGCGAACTAGTGCTTTTTACTTTTCTAGCTTTTTTTAAATTTAATTCTGACCTTAATCGATACGTCCACACCAAAGAGTTTGGATGTTCAAAAACTATATATTTTTATTTTGCCATTAGACATTTATTACGTACAAAAAGTATTGTTACACGATATAAAGTTAATATTTATTTGTTATTATATAAAATACGATTTTTCACTCAATTTTTTTTTTATTATTTGTCTGAATGGAACTGTCATTGCCACGTTGGCTGACGTTAACAGAAAAAAATTAAAATTAAAAAGTAAAACCGGCGCCCGCCATTTTCACTTGAAATTTATTAGTTGTATCAAAATAATTATCTTAAATTGCAACTGTAAGAGTGTTTTTGTATGAAATGAGTTAATGTGATTAATTTTGGCAATGTAAATCAACGCTGAACGTAGTTTATAGTGCTGAATATACAATATCATTCAAGTTCAAGGGAAAATTCGTAACTGTAAGTGCAATGCTCATGTTACCAATATTTGTGTTATTGTGATTTTTTCGCAAATGTATTAAAAAACGTCGTTCAATGTACGTGTGAAAGTGTTATTACTCGTATTTACTTGTCCCGTGTAGTAGGTTGAGTAAGGTCATTTAGCATGCACTTTAGTCTCAGGCGATGCCGCTTGGCACGATTGTTCCTTAGGTCAAACAAAGTTGATCTGGCCCGGTAGCCGGGAGATCGTACCATGCAGAACCCCCAAAAAGGGGGGGTGAAAGGGTCGGCTACCCAGGTCCAATCTATGCTATATTCCTTCCTAGTCTTAGCAACTAGGGCAAGTTATATATCATTTTCGTATAATTTAGGGACGGGGAATTCATTTTCGAAATAAATATTATACCTTTCCTTACAAAAAAAAAACTTTTGTACAAAAAATGAAAATGTTATGTAATTTTTTGTGACAATGCTTGATTTTCTGATGAAAATACAAAAATCTCTATACGCATGCCTTTCTCGATTCCTCGTGGATCCCATCATCAGAACTCGAGCTTGACAAAAATGTGGCTTAATAACTTAACTTGCTTAACAAACATAACGAAGAGGACAAATCGCCAAACGTGAACTATGCTTCGTTGAAGAGTTCCGTTCCGATCATCATCAGCAGTTCCACTTCATCAAATATCACTTTTTTTAATGTATATGCTTGATTTGTTGATAAAACACCTAAATCACTATATGTATGCCTTTAAGATTTGAGGAGTTCCCTCGATTCCTCATGGATCCCATCATCAGAACTGGGTTTTGACAAAAACGGGACCAATCTGTATGCATATACATTCAATCAAAAAAATTATTTTCATATCGGGCCAGCAATGACGGAGATATGGAGTAACAAACATAAAAAAAAATCACAATCGAATCTCCTCCATTTGAGATTTGAAAGTCGGTTAATAAATGAGGGCGCCACTTTCTACGTAGCTGTCACATTTTTGACGTAAAATGCTTACACATGGCAACAATTTATAGTCTGTCAAGCCATTTCCGTCAGTAGAAAACAGCAGCTAAAAAATGTAGGCGCGAAGGGTTATCGTCCCATAGAAAATTTAAATATCGCGCCTTTTTCTACTGACAAACTTGTTTGACCGATTATAGTATGGAAATTTTAGGGTTCCATTTTATTTAATTTCTACTATTTTATGTCCCACTTTAGGCGGCAATGGATCAAAAATCGCGTGGATATATTACAAGGTCTGTGGAGCCCTTAACTGATACTGTATCTGTGGTATTAAGCCGAAATATTTCCTGTCAAATGTCAAATACCTATATTATGTTTATTTTTATCTTGCTAATTATTTCAAAATGGTAAATTTAAAAATTATAAAAGTGCAAGCCGAGCACTTTCATTTGACACCATACTCGACCATACTTTCTTGCAAAAAGATGACCAGAATAGCAAGACCCCTCATAAATAGCTTTTTAGTCTTCTAAGCTCTTCTAGCTCAATAACCCCTTGATCGAGCCTGCTCATAATTTAATGACTAAAATATAATGCCCTCAACTACACGTTTACCCAATTTTATTTAAATTAGAACAAATTTACTTAAGATCTTGAGTATCAAACTATCCTCTGATAGTTCAGCTTAAAAACATCGAAATGCCGGGACGTGCCCCTAGCCAGCCGCGTGTCCCAAGTCGAATCTAAGAACTTCGTTCGCTTGGCTCGCTCGTTCGATAATTATTCTCTTTAATTATCTTATAAAAATTAATGTAGGCTCTAAACGTGTTGTGATATTCAGTGTGTATATGCCGACCGATTCCGCTGAAAACTTGCCAATCTTTGTGGAGTGTGTGAGTACATTACATGCTATTATCGAGGACAGCGAGGTAGATGCTGCTTATGTGTTAGGGGATTTCAATGCTCACCCTAATGAACCCTTTCACAAGGAACTTATGAGTTTTTGTGAGGACAGTCAGTGGATCTGTGCAGACCAAGAAATGCTTGGGCCCGACACTGGTACCTATACATATGTGAGTGACAGTCATGGATGTGAGCGCTGGCTGGACCACTGTGTGGTGACTCAGGCGGCCTGGGGCCGATTGCATAACAAACTACAGCTAATTTTACAAGCGGAACTCCTTATTTAATAAGTGAAATTAGAAAAGGAGTTCCGCTTGTAATATTAGTTGTAGTTTGTTATGCAATCGGCCCCTGGTCTACTATTTCTAAAATATATGTAATGTATAATGTTTATTGGTCTGACCATTTCCCACTAGTCATTGAATGTAACTTGGATGTAACTCATTCAAAAATATATAATTGTAATATTGATAGGTCAAAAGTTTTCTGGGGTGACAAACAACCTAGTGATATTATCAAATATGAATGTAAATGTAATGATTTGCTAAAAGTTATTGACTTTCCTACACAGCTCAGTGAATGTGCAGATAGCTATTGTAATGTTGGTAATGACAACTTGCATAGGGAAGTTATTAATAAGTTGTATAGTGACATAATTTGTGCCCTTAGTTCGGCCTCAGTATTCTGTAAAAATGACTTGCAGAATAGGAAAAATAAACATATAATGGGTTGGAATAAACATGTGGGTGAGGCTCACAGAGAGGCCAGGCTTAGATTTCAGATCTGGGTGGCTAGTGGTAAGCCCCGTTCTGGTCAATTATATGATTCCATGTGTGTAAGTCGCAAAGTTTTTAAAGCTAGATTAAAATGGTGCCAGCAACATCAGGACCAAATTAAATTGGACCGGTTGGCTTCTTATCATGGTAAAAATGATTTTCGCAATTTTTGGAAGAGTACTAACAGATTAAATTACAGGCCGGGGCTCTCTGTGAGTATTGAAAATGAGACCAATCCTGTAAAAATAGCCAATTTGTTTATGAATCATTTTTCTGTCAAGTCTCCCCTTAGTGCAGAACCCAGAAGGGAGGTGGTAGGGTCAGCTGGGTCTGTGTGTACTACTAAAATTACAGCAAATCAGGTAAGTAAAGTAATTAAAAATATGAAGAGGGGCAAGTCCCCTGGGCATGATGGGCTTAGCATTGAGCATCTGCAACATGCTGGGCCACATCTGCCCAGGGTTCTTGCCATGTTCTTCTCACTTTGTATCAGCCATGCTTACCTACCACCCGATATGATTCGCACTTTGGTTGTTCCTATTGTAAAAAATAAGAGAGGTGACATAGCGAAGCTGGCCAATTATAGACCAATTTCTCTAGCAACTGTGGTGGCTAAAGTGTTTGACGCGGTGCTTGATGCTCAGCTTGATAGATATATACAAATGTGATGCGCAGTTTGGGTTTCGACCCAAACTATCTACTGAGAGCGCGATACTGAGCCTCAAGCACACCGTCGAATACTATACACACAGGAAGACTCCTATATATGCATGTTTCCTGGATCTCTCCAAGGCGTTCGATCTGGTTAACTATGAGCTCTTGTGGGCCAAGTTAGAAGAGGCGGGGGTCCCTATGGATATTGTGCATATACTTAGGAGTTGGTACTTGTGTCAAGTTAATGTTGTCAGATGGGGAAAAGACATGTCAGAGGAATACAGGTTGGAGTGCGGAGTGAGACAGGGTGGGAGAACGTCTCCTAAGCTCTTTAACCTGTACATAAATGCTCTCATCGAGGAACTCAGCAGCATAGATGTCGGCTGTCATATTAGCGGTGTATGTATGAATAATATTAGCTATGCGGACGACATGGTGCTGTTGAGTCCCTCACCGGGAGGGCTTGAAATATTGTTAAAACTATGTGAGAAATATGCATGTAAACATGGCCTCAGATATAATGCTCTTAAAAGTGAACTTATGGTTTTTAAGTCTGGGACGAAAAGTCCATCAGTTGTACCACCGCTATATCTAAATGGCACACCCCTTAAACGAGTGACATGTGTCAAGTATTTAGGCCACTTAGTCAATGAAAATTTGCGTGACGACGCAGATATAGATAGGGAACGTAGGGCGCTGGCGATAAGAGCGAATATGATAGCACATAGGTTCAGAGGCTGTACAGCTCAGGTCAAAATTACACTCTTTAGAGCCTACTGTACCTCTCTTTATAGCTGCAGCCTATGGGCTAATTATTCGCAAAGATCGATCAGCGCCCTAAGGGTTCAGTTTAACAACGCTTTCAGGGTACTGTTGCGTCTGCCACGCTTCTGCAGCGCGTCAGGCATGTTCGCGGACGCGCAGGTAGACAGCTTCTCTGCTACAATAAGAAGGCGTGCCGCCGCGACGCGTCGCAGAGTGCTTGACAGTAGCAACAGTATCCTGAGTGCGATAGCGGGTAGGCTCGATAGTCGCTATATGCAGCACTGGTCGAACCTGCACCGTTCCTTAGCTCCCTATGATAAAATGTAGTAGGTAGATAGGTATCTAATAAATTAAGTACTAACATAGTCTAAATTACAAGCTCTGCATGTACATGTTTACTAACCTGTTATGGATTTTTGTGGTCCGAAATAAATGATTTTTATTTTATTTTATTTATTTATTATTATTAAAAGCTCGCCCAACGACAATCACGCCAATGTAATTCAGCTACTCAACATGGCGCTGTAATTCATTATCATTATGAATATCGCTTACTTATCAAGTTATCATACGCGAGTCAAGGGCTAAAAAAGAAACCGGTATAAGTATGTAATGTTACACTGGCGTTTTCGAGATGTCTACACGCTTGCGAGTAGCCAACCGTTGGGACGTTGACCGTGACGTTTGAAAACAAAAAGTCGTATGTAACTGTAAACTTCCTATTATGGCATGACTATTTGCCATTTACCGTAGAATTTGAGAGATAGAGAGAGTTTGACGTATTAAACGTTATCGTATTTAAGGTTAATTAGGTCTACTGTCCTTAAATTTTTGTATGAAATTAGAAGCAAATATTAGCCTTCGTCAGGGTTGGGCAAAATACTGGCTTCCACGTATTTCAAATACAAATTACAAAATACATTTTTAAAAGTATTTGAAATACCAAATACAAATTACTTTGGTGACTGGTATTTGAAATACAAAATACAAATTACAGTGTTTAAAATAATGTATTTCAAATACAAAATACTTTTCATTTTTTTGTTTAATCATTTAGTTTTTTTAACGAATATCCTTTCCTAAAAACTTATTGGGTCATTGCGCTTGTTTTCGTCCAGCTCTAGTTTTCGTCCACTTGACGAAATTTGAATATAAATCTACATTGCTGCACAAATTTGGACTGATTTCAATCCTTAGCTAAACAATATATCTGTCCACATATAAAAAATATATTTCGCAAATAGTAAATTAAAACTGAAATATATTATTTGCTAATCTGTCAAGTGGTCGAAAACTAGAGCATGGACGGAAACTACTGCAATGACCCTATCCCCTGGCTGTTGACGAAAAGTTCCGCGCAGAATAGCTCGCTCGCGCATGTACCTATTTGCCCTCGTACAAGTTGTACATTATATTTAAAAAAAAACGTTCCATTTTAGGATCATAGAATTTAATAAAATGTATTTCGTAGAAATGTATTTTGATGCTTGAAGTATTTGAAATACAAAATACTAAATACATGTGAGTTCAGTATTTGAAATACCAAATACAAAATACTTTTCCAGGTAGTATTTGAAATACAAATACAAAATACTAAAATGTATTTCAAATACATGTAATTGAAATACTGCCCAACCCTGGCCTTCGTGAATTAAGTATTGTAACCTAAAAGGGCCCACTGATTACCAGCCCGCCAGACGATATCGGCCTCTCAGTTAAACGCAAAATTTGACAGCTCCGAACAACTGACAGGCTGATATCGTCTGGCGAACTGGTAATCTGTGGGCCCCTTTGGTCCGTGAAGCTTATTTTAAGGAGTTAACTCTAAGTACTAGAAATAAAGTGGAATTTTACTAATAATGTAATTCAGCCCAAAAAAATTGAGGCGATAGAATAAAAGTATCACTTTAAAAGTCGGGTCTGGCGCTGTTTGGTCGCATTAACCTAACAGTCCTAACACGCTCCTCCTTGCTTCGCTCGTAGTCGCACCTATCTTGACTCTGACAAATAACTATGCGTTATTGTACTAAATTAATTATAAAGTACGGAACCCTCGGTGGGGAGTCCGACTCGCACTTGTCCTGTTTTTTAAGTCTACATTACAAGTAGGTAGAACGTCTATGTAAATGCCACCTACATAAACATTAAAAAGAAAAATACTATTATCATATCAATCAGTGTAGATCCTATCTATCTTTGGTTCGCACTCCAAATACAATTGCATTTGTTTGTAATTAGTTGAGAGCGGGAGTGACCAGGCGTTGGAGCATTCTCCGAGAGCAAATCGTCCACTCCGTTAATCACCTCCGCTCTGCTCGCCGTCCTAAATATAGAACTGCATAATGTGGTTATGAACGAGATGGGCCGAAGCGTAGCGCGGCGGCGACTAAACCTCCCCGTTGCTAACGCTCTCCCCGCCATATAACGTACCTCCTATTCCAGAATTTTTCGAGCAGCACCCATAGAGTTGACTAGACGCCAACGCCCGGGAGACGCTAGTGTGGGGTGGCTCTGAGAAGAGAAGTTTTCTATACTAACAGAAAATTTCAACAGCCTGTATGTACGGTTTATGAGATGTTGTACAGACGTAGTGCATAATTGTTTTCCATCGTATTTTCTCGGGAATGTTCGTATTTGTCATGCCACTTCAGTCAATTTCAGTACTTTTTGTACTGAGGTTAACTGAAACTGTAAAACGATGGAAAATAATTATGCACTACATCTGTATCTCATAAACGGGATCTTCTATTAATTACATCACTCCTTTAGGGGATGGGAGGGCGTGTCGTTAGATAGGCCTTTCAAAATAAATAGGGGTCTTTAAACAACATTTCTTGATAAAGTGAATCATTTCGGAAATAATCGTTTAAAAAGAAAAAAAAAGGCTTTTCCTTCTAACTTTTAAACCTTCTGTCCAAAAAATATGGAAAAAATTATGAAAATAGTGCTTAAAAAACTTAATCAAATAAAATTAAAACAAACTTGATCAGTTAAGCCGTTTATGAGTTATCGCTAAAAGTCTTCCCTTCTTATTTTAATTAAAAGCCTGACAACCCTTATTTGTGACCGGATTTTCGCAGGCAACCCTATACCATTGTACATATTTGCAATAAAACTACCATCATTTTGATGTATAATTCAAGCGTCAGACAGATGAGTGCAATTATCGATATAAAATCACCTCTTTAAACACGGCAACCATCAAAAGCCCCCTCCAGACTATCCGCGTGAATCGCGGGCGAACCCGCGAACGCGAGTGTGGAGTCGATTTCGCTGTCTGCGAAAATCGACTCCACACTCGCGTTCGCGGCTTCGCCCGCGATTCACGCGCATAGTCTGGAGGTGGCTTAATAGTGACCGGAAAAAGATAGGCAACCTAGTTGATTTATGTTGTACAAGTTGTATACTTTCCATTGAAACTTATTTCGTTCGTCAGACAAATCGGTGAAATTTGCCGAAAAAAATTTTTTTTTCAAAAAATTATTAATAACAGCCTTGACCATATTTCTTTAGGCAACCCTATTTATTTATGTTTTGGAACATATTTTCTTTGTATTTTCATAGTTTCATCCGTCAGACAGATTGGTGAAGGTCGACCATATATGTGGGATCTCCTACTATTATGTAATGTTAATAGAATAAATCAGTGATAAAACTAGGGCCTATTTGGGGTTTTGTAAACGTTTACAACACCATTATAGTGCTAATCATGAACACTAATTAGCACGCTCCAAAACGTTCTCTGCAGGACTTTTATAGTACCAAATTTTGTTACTTGGATGTCTAGCTATCACGGTTCATTATAGCCACCAGGCTATAATCGTCGTCTGTCTGTCTGTCACCAGACAGACAGACGGACAGTGGAGTCTTAGTAATAGGGTCCCTAAAAAAACATACTACATAGATGAAGTTAAGGTTAGTGTTTAGTTTGTGTGTTAGTTTTCTCGACCCGAGTTAGTTTAGTATGGAGTTCTTCAAAAAAGGAGTATACAGAATCTGCAACGAACACCTCTGCAATTGCAGACGTCGCATACCATCAGGTGGACCGTACACTGGTTTGCCAGCAATGTGGTGTAAAAAGCATCAAACTAATTTAAGATTCTAAATTGACGCAAAACATATTACACACACCTTACATGAACAGCTAAAGAACCCTAGAATTTGGCCTTGTCCATGTCTTGGTGTCACATTGGTGACTCCCATCCCACCCCTATGTAATTGTTATCACCCCAAGGATAACACGAGAATTATAATCACTACGTTTTAAGAGGCAGGAGTCTCATACTAGCGAATGTCATTTGTGTGTCTAATGGGTGACTAATAGGTTTTAACCCGTTTGTGGCTTTTTTCCCATTTGTTCTGGGCACAAACGGGCGGGGACAAATGGGAACAGGAGTTGTAGCGCACTGTTTCGGTACATCGTACCCAGTGCTAAAACTGTTATAACCTCTTGAGGCCCCATGTGCAATACAAATACAATGTACACTCCGTTTTAATCTAATTATATTATAGCCTTTCATATCCCAAATGAAGTAGATAGCATTTCTTTTGTTTTAATCGCCACCTACTACAACTCTCGATCCAAACCTGCAACTTCAAACAGCTGCAGGATCCTTTTGGTCTCGAGAGACTTTACCTCCTCCGGGTGCAAAATGTGTCCGCCCAGGATTAGGTCACGAGTAAGCATTAGGCAAGGGCACTCTGTGAGGATGTGCAAGGGCGTCTACTCTGCCTCCATACAGAGTCTGCACCGCCCTATGTCACGTTTCCCCATAGTGTGCATGTGCTTATTTAGGCCGCAATGCCCATTAAGCACCCTTACCAAGTTGCGCAGTTGGTTCCTAGACAGCGCTAAGGCGTTAGAGGATGCCTTTTTGCTGAAGGCCTTGATAAGCGCTTTGGAATGGTTCAAACCTGTTGTTTCTCTCCAGAGTTGAATGGTTTTGTAGTGACAGTAGGTCTTTAGGGGGAGCCGCGTTAGGCTTTTGGGAATACCACAAAAAGGCTCAGGACTGTAGTTCTTCCCCTTAGCCCCCGCTCGCGCGTGTTCGTCGGCCTTCTCGTTTCCTACGAAACCCGCATGCCCCGGGACCCAACGCAGAACAGCTTGCAGTAGTTGCAGTTCTCAACCAGCCTCGATGTGGTTACATTTGAGGTTAGGGCTAAGAGTGCCGCCTGGCTATCCGAATGGATATAGATAGTGTGGTTGCCGTAGGGGCTGTCCATAAATTACGTCATCGATTTTTGACGATTTTTGACATTTCCTCCTACTTCATGCTACCGTCATCCGATGTCCAGACCCCCCCCCCCCCCTAATTTGAAATGACGTAATTTATGAATAGCCCCGTAGTTGCTCTGCAGATTGATTGACGCGCATTCTAGAATGGCGTATACCTCTGCCTGGAATATAGAGCAAAAACGTGGTTTAAGCTGATGCTTTTCCTAGGCGCTTCACCGTATACTCCGCAGCCTACTTCAGATCCGGATTTGGAGCCATCAGTGTACCACCTCAGGCGTCCTTATTTCCACTTAATTTGACTGTTTGACCAGTCCTCCCTTTTGGGGAGTTCCACTGAGTAAAGTTTGAGTGGACAAAATTTGGGTGACATAGTGTCGGATGTCATCCCAAGAACAGGAATATCGTACACTGATTCCTTAAACAGTCTCAGAGTTTGCGATAACCAATTACCTCTATTCGCCCGCTATTCTAAGCATACTAGATCTCGCCTCCAATTCTAGATGCAAGTGAAGGGGCGGTAGATTTAGTATGGCCTCTAGGGCTGCCGTCGGGGAGGATGACATGGCCCCAGTGACGATGACACAGGCAGTTCTTTGCAGGCTGCCAAGCTTCGTCACTGTTACCTTCTGCGTCGTTTTCCTGTACCATGCTACAGAGGCGTAAGACACTATCGGCCTCACTATAGATGTGTACAGCCATAAGGCAATTTTGGGTTTTAGACCCCATCTGTTGCCTGCTAAACGACAGCATATTGCCAAGGCTGATCTAGCCTTTTGTATAGTTCCGCCCACATGCTTGTTCCAGGTCAGTTTCTGGTCCAGTGTTACCCCCAGATATTTGACCTCTGTTGAGAACGGAATAGCTTTACCATTCATGACAAGCGGTTTAAGTTCGTCCAGTTTCCGCTTGTTCGTGAATGGTACTATAATTGTCTTATCTGCATTGATAGACAATTCATTCTCTCCGCACCATATGTTTATGGTGTTGAGAGCCCTCTGCATAAGGTCTGATAAAGTACTTTGGCAGTTGCCCCTCACCGTCACAACAAGGTCGTCTGCGTACCCCTGAGTGTAGATTCGGAGCGCCGCCATCTTGTGCAGAAGTCCATCCACCGCCAGAAAGTGCTAATATTGATACCCATTGAATTTTGAGCGTTGCGAGGGTTTCAAAGCACGAGGGTTAAACAAAATTTGCCCCCTAGTGAAACACAATTTTTTTCCCCACACCAACCTGAAGCAAATATTAAATATAAATATCAAACAAAATCAAACCAAATCAAATCCAAATGAATGTTATTAAATATTTATCATCCAAAATCATCATTTAAAAGTCAATTCTACCAGCAGACATAAGAAAACAACTCAAAATTTGCATTTGATTACTTTGCCTCACATGTGAATAAAATGCAACTTTGCTATCAGTTTTTGAAGTGCAAAGTTAGCCTTTCCGAGCTGGTGTGGTGAAAAGATAGTTTTGTAATACCTAGTCACCCTAATCTTATAAAACTATCTACAGTATCTACTCTCTATCTACCAACCGCATTTGTTAGAAAGAGAGGCATACTTGTAGCTCTACGAAACACTAGGCGTCAATACGATATTTTATCGAACTCTTAATGATACAAGTACAAATATATCTAGATGTTAAAAAAACAAAACCATAATCATTAAATGATTCTTTAAAAACCACAACTTTTTTTTTATGCTGAACAGATGCGTAATGGTAAACACCTCGAAAAATCAATATCCCCGACTCTTTTAGTAGTATTTGTTGCCTTAATTGGCAACACTGCCGTTTGACAGCTAGCCAGCTGTGTGGAATGTATTGGAAAAATATCTCGGAAAGTGTAGCGTAGCCGTCCTTGATGTGTCATCCATTATAACAATAATTTCAACGAAACGTGTAGGTTTCACTAATCTACATTTTGTGGTCTTTAGTTGTAGTACTCGCCCAGTTTGTTATTGTGCAGTGACGATTGGACACTGAGTGGAAGCTGTAGGTGGGCTCAGTGGCATAGTTGAAATGTTTATGTAACGTTGCATTGTTAGGCTTGCTGAGTGTGTATTATCTTTGTTCCAGATTATTGTGTGAGAGTATCATTGAATGTGAGTCAGCGTGGTTCGGAACGCGTCGTAAGGTGTGGTAGTACGCGTTTATGGTGCTAGGAACGGTCGCGTCAGTAGCTGCTGAAGGCACATCAGTGGATGCGGAAGCAGCGGAGTAGCGCTCGCTCGGGTATGGTGCCGGGCAGGTAGCGCGCGCGGGCGGCCTGCGCAGGCCCAGAACAGCAGCCGCGAGTTTCCCCAGCGTCGTCTATGGCCGAGCAACACATCTCACCGTCGTCGTCACACTCTGCACTCTCGAGAGAGTCCACAAGGTAAACAACATACCAATACTCATCCAACACAAACCATATTAATTATGCCTGTTACCCAAATATGCACTAAAGTCTGAGGTAGTTATTAACAGTGTGTTCCAAACTAAACATTGAGGTAACAACTCTGTCTTCTTAAGGTTTATAAATGTATTTCAGTGGCTACACTGCACCTTAGATAAATGTGTAGGGGCCAATGAGTTTTTATAGCTGCTGTAACTGCACGCCAGGCCTATGGCTCTCCTGCTTGCTTTAAATGGGTCTTTCCTTTGTTTGGAGAAGCCTACCGGACCTGGCACTGCCTGAGGGCATGTGGTGTGGCGTGGTGTAAAGTGGAGATCTCTAATCTAGTTCAGTCACTACATCGTTTTCCGTGTCAATATTATGAGCTTAAAATATGCCTAGTCTATAATAATGCCCATTTGTTGTACAGATGTCTGCTTATACATTTATGTAAAAATTGCTTCTGTATACTACATATTTTCCATAAGACTAGGCAAGTAAAAGCTTGATAGGTATCAAAGTAACATAAGAATGTGATTGTATGTGTTCTTATCCTCTAAATTATTTAAATTCACTATTATGTATTGCTAATGTAGGTATCAAGCAAAACAAATCAGTATTACTGTTTTCTTTACAATAATAATATATGTTGAATACAGTTATTATCAAATAAATATTTAGATCAATCTAGTAAAATATTTACACATAGATGTTATTTCACATTTAGCAAAATGAAAGAATAAAAATCAATTCTGAAGCTTAAATTCATTAACCATTAAAGCTAAGAGTCGTATAATGTATGGGCTCATTGGGCTCCCCTACATTTCACGAGTCTTCTCTTTCCGCACAGACTCTAGAGTTAAAGCAAGTTAATTTGGCAGCGATTTTGATAGTCCAAACAGTGCAAGTATTATTTTAAACATCAATTTTCTATGAAATTATGACATCAACTCTAATTACTATATACTATAAAAAAATTCATTAGGAATTTAATTACTTCATCATAACATATAGTAACTCCATTAGATCTGTCATTGTTAATTATCAGATCTCATTTCATAATTGTAGTCAAAAAAGGATAATTAAGTAAGTATGACATCCACAACTTTATTGGAAATTGTAGGAGACAGGATATTAAAGGCTTGATGAGAGCATTGAATGGATGTTCCAGCCAACAGGCAATTTACACTTAAATAGTTAAAGTATAAGTTGTTATCTTAATAATATTCATATTACGATATCATGAAAAATGGTCTATGGCAGTGTTGACCCCCCAGGGGGTCGCGACCTACTGCCCACGACCGACTACGTAGGAGAAGTGTTTTGTATTCTTGATCCCTTAATCAAAGGAAAGAAATAAGCCCCTTGGCTTATTTCTTTATGAGCAGGTTTAGAAGTTTCTAGAGCATATAGCACAGTAAGGTTATAGTGAGTTATGGAGCAGATGTTAACATTAAAATTAGTCACACTCATATTCATCCTCGTTCATATACAAGTATATAAGTGCAAAGGGCATAAAATAATCGAAGCATAAATTTGACCATGTTACATTTGTGACAACTCTATATATTCAATAATAATAGTGACATAATTACACAATATTTAACAAGTTTTAGCACTGCAATGACTATAGAATAGATGAATTGGAAAAAATATGCTCTATCGAAAACCAGACTTTGATTAAATAAAATAATGATGGCAAGTTCACAACATCTACACAGTATCAGCATCAAAAGTAGTGAATGAAATAATGCACCAAAATTATCTGCCAACTTCGAATACTTTTCGAAATAGATATATATATCTCAACAGTTCCTATTCAAAAGTACTTCTAATTGTTCTACTAATAGAGACATATCTGATTTTGTTAAGCTATTAGAGAATGTTAGATACCTTTGACGCATAGTCTGATATATTACTTTAGATTTTAGATGCTTTCTGTACAATGTCTTCCCATGTCAAGATAATAAAAAACTCATTCCTGCAGCTGCATGTTCTATGGATACTGTAAATTCAAATAAAGGAAACATTTTAAAAGTGTCTGCCTTGGATTCGAACTCGCCCTACCACACCACCTGACCCGAGCTACCGCATCTTACGGGACGGCCTTACTTTAAAATAATTAAATAAGAAATAAAAGTACCTAATTTTATATATTATTTATTTCTAACATTGTGGTTTCGTTAGCAGATGTGAGTGCTAAGTACAACATTAAATTAAGTACTTCCCTATTAGTTTTTTTTATAAATATTATCTATTATTGATCCCATAAAATAATGAACGTAACGTAATTTGAAGGCATGAGTATGA
The DNA here is from genome assembly GCF_910591565.1 of Cydia splendana. NCBI lineage: Eukaryota > Metazoa > Arthropoda > Insecta > Lepidoptera > Tortricidae > Cydia > Cydia splendana. The sequence goes on from NC_085987.1 coordinate 16,920,558, forward strand.
TGAGGATGTCCGACTTGGAGTTTCATGTTAATGTCGATTCTATAGCTCACTATAATCTTACCGTGCCATAGAAATTCCGTAGCCTGTTTATGAGTGAAATTTGGTTGTTAACTAATGACGAAAAATGTTTGGTCTACAGAAAAGTACTGTCCTGCAAATAAAACCCACCTCATCTAATATGGCAAAACCCTACATAAATCCAAAGTCTAAATAAATTGTATAAAATGAGTTGTGTGTGAACTGATATATATGTTATGTTTTTGCAGTAAAAGCAATTGACATTGAAAGTGCTTATTGCTGATTTAACTACTCCAAGTAGTCCATTCATTTCAGTGTTTAAATAGCAATGCATACTTAAAAACTGTCTTCTTTCCCTATCATTCAATTTATACATCACTTTGTAAAATAAAAACGTACACATACAGTCACTTTATTTTCATTGCGGTTGGGTCTATTAATTCCACTTTAATTGGTGTTTTATTGATTACGTAGGTACATACTTGAAAAAATATTACGGTGGAAATAAGCGCCTTTGAAAAGTTACGCCTCTTTTGTGTTATGCTTAAGGTGCCGCAGGCTAAGAGAACAGAGTTTTCGAAAAATCGTATCGCTTTTTTGGATCACAATAATACTGCTGCCAAAAAAATTTAAAGGCAATCTTGAGGCCGTTCTCTAATGACTCAATCGATTCGAATCCTGATAAACTTTCGCTCGATAGAAAAAAATCACGAACACAACACAACAATTTATGGACAAAAGCTAAAAATATGGAAATTACTTATAAAAATACGCAATTTTATTTTTGAAGGAACTCAGCGATTACTTTTCTATGTTAAAACGTACAACAAATTAAAATTCAAAACGTTGTTTTTCGCTGTCCCGAGCACGCACATCCTTCACGCCCACGCTTACGCTCAGTGAGAGTGAGAGAAGAACACGAACCTAACCTGCGGGACCTTAACAAAATATTGATAGTTAGTTTAAGCGGAAAGGAGCATTCAGAACAACCAACTCATTTAACAATGCTCTTAAAGCTTAGTTGTAGATTGTAAGTACCGTAACAATAACAAATTTAACAAAGAAGATAACTTCTCAACTCTGAGCAGTGTTTTAACTAAACAAAAAGATAGCATATCAACATAAAGGCATATTTTAATGTTAGATTAATTTAGTTGGTGAGTGAATGACCAATGCAGACACTAAGTTTAAGTAACAGCATTTTATAAACTAACCATGTTATGTTTGGCCCTGGGGTTCAGTTAAGGAGGTTATACATTCTGTTTTGCTATCATAAGCCAAACATATGAGGAGTGTATAATCAAGTTAATATTATGTCTAGATGGATACACTATAGATAATAATTGAACTTAGTAAAGCGAAGGGCAAATATATAGGCACACTCTTTTACTGTCATGAGATTAAAATTGATTATAAGTACATATTAATTTGGGCACTATGGTTGCTCTTCTCACTATGGATTCCAAGCAATATATTTCAGAGCACAGTGTTAAGTCTATGTCATATTAGTGCTGTTTTGAGTAACCAAATTTAGATACCAAAAGACACTCAAAATATCTCAATACCAAATTTCATCTCAATCGGTTCAGCGGTTTAAGAGTGTGATGGGGTAACAGACAGACAGTGTTACTTCACAATTATAATCTTAGTAGGTACAAATTAACTTAAATTGGACTAGAGATAAGGATATGTATATTCCGTGATAAATGATACATGCGTTACATGTTCAGGTCTTCTCAAAGCAGGGTGGTGGGCGGTCGGTCGTTGCGTCTTGAGCGTCGGGCCCAGAGACGCAGCGTGACGTCGCCCCTGCCGCGCCCTCCTAGCAGACACTCGTCGGGCCGCGCCTCCCACGCCGACTCCCAGGTCCGCGGCGAGCTGCGCCGGAGCTCCCGGCTAGTTAGCGCTCTTCCGAGGTCTGACTATTCCCTCACTGAGCGGTGGTCCTACGGAACCGACATATACGAGACACGATACAACACATCCGATTTCAGAGCCGGAGAGGACACCGGCAAGCCATCCACCAGCGGCCATAACAAACGCGTCAGACCATCTTCACATGAGAGGAAGAAGCAGAAGACGCACTCGGGATTAAGTATTAGCAGTGCTTCTGAAGAGTGTATCGCACATTGTACTCGCTCACGGACTGGCGTGAAGCCGACCGACAGAGTTTGTGCTCAGGCGCCGAACAGTTTGAAACCAGTATCGGTGACTCAAATTCCATTGAATCCGAATTCTACTGGGTATTCCACTGACGCGAATGCCCAGGCCCCTGTAAATAATCCTGACAGTGGCTTGTTGCCATTAGACGAGAGAGACTTTGCTTATTCCCCATTTAGCTCTTCCACTGTTACTGATATACTAGACTCGGATTATTCAGTTTATAGTCCAAAAGCGAGCCGTACCAAAGGAAAGAAAAGGAAAAGGTCTTCATCGAGTAAGAAGAGCACTGGTCTTGTGATCTCTAAACGGACTAAGACTGGCAATCAATCTACGGAGGCTGCTGAGGAATCTAAATACACTGATAGAGAGGGATACTTGTTAAGGAAGTCAGCCGGCCGGTATTCCTTGAGACATACTTATCCTCGCCCAACCGACCAACTAGGTAATTATGCAACAACTACCATCTGTGTTTTATTAATGTTATCATGAAATTTTGTATGCGATATAAATTATTTTCTTTGTTAGTTAAAGGTAGTGAACATACACATTTACATACACGTAATTTGATTGTAGCGCCACCAACAAAGGCTACCAGCACAGTTACGTTGTGCAAAGTAACTGAGCGAAAGAGCGCTACAGAGACTCGTGAGCGACCTCAGACACCTCCACTCCCAGCTGATTTTCAAGGTGATTTATTATGTTCTACAATATTTTTTGTAAATATCGTGCCAGAAATTAAATATTCCTTATTTATAACCTTTTTGTTCTGTCCAGTATAGTTAACCGAAAACAAATCAATATTTCACATTATTGTTTGGTGTCAAAATTTATGAAAACCTCATTTGATTTGATCCGCAGAAGCAAGCACATCAAAAACACGCAGCTCTGATAGCAAGCTTCTTATTGTTCCTCGCGATCTTCCGTATCTACGGCAGACTAACGCCCGAAGAGTAAGTGTTTTCTTTTATAGTTACCTAAAACTAACTGGGCGTGTGATGCGGCTTGCTAGAAGTCATGTAACGAGAACAATATACGGTTGAATGCGGAGGGCTTTACGCGGAGATAGCACCAAAGGAAAGACGAATAGACTGTGTGAGAGAGGAAATAAACAATAACCATTAACAAAAAATTAACCGACTTCTTTACACTCTCCTCCCTTGACACTTTCTGATAAGGAAGTAGACATGGTTATAAAGAAGTATATGGAGGTGAGAGGCGGCAGAGGGTTGAAATATTTTCGTTTTTCAGGTCCTATGGTCAATCACTTATCCCTTTATTGCAATCTATATTGTAAACCAAAAATTACCACCCTAAAAATATATATTTTTTGATTTTTTTTCTTATGCAGAATTTCTAGGACTATGATATGGCAATGGGGCTTAAAGAATTGTATTTTTTATTTGGTCAGTTGGAGGAAAAAAACTTCAGTCGTTTATGCCGCATGTTTTATACAAAGACCAGAATTTTAAATACCGGTTGACCTAGAAAGCGAATATATGACTTTAGCAAGAAGTAGCTAGTAATGGTAACGTCTGGCTGATAACACCAGTAAAAAAAAACCGAACATCGTAAGTTTATTATACACTCAGCGTCACGGAAATCGTACCCCTTCGGGCGCAAGCGATTCTTTCCGACAATCTTAACAATAAATAAAACACGTAAACAAGAGAGACCCCAGCTTAAAGGTAAACTTTTAAATGCTGTCGAATTGAATTAGGCAAAACCATTTCACTAAGAGCTAGAATAGCTCGCAAACGCTCGCACCATACGAAAGTGTGCGATTTCCGTAACGTTGAGTATATGACTTACGTCACAACACAAAATGCTATTTTATAATTTATTTACTTATAGGGTAGTGATGTACCGACTATTGTTTGGCCGACTAATCGGCGCTCGGATGGCCGATTAGTCGGCCAAGTTCATAATCGTTACTTCCCGATAAAGATTACATTCGTATGGCAACTGTAGTAGCTTTATTCAAGTTCGGATACATTAGAAAAACAATCATTTTTGCTCCTTGCGTCGTCGCGCTTTCAATATCAACTGAAAGATGTTCCGTGCTACTGCTACGATACACCTTCATAACTAGCTATACATAAATTTATTATGAACATAAGCACATTTTGTACCCTAAATACGTATTTGAGTAGAATGGTCATGTAACATTTGATTAATATTGGCTTGTTATTTTATTTATGTCCTGCTTTCTGTAATTAAAAATAGGCCGAATAATCGGCCTTTTTTACCGACTAGTCGCCGACTAATCGCCGACTACAAATGTGGCCGGATAGTCGGCTTTCCCGACTAGTCGGTACATCCCTATTATAGGGTATTTCTCGTACTTAGAAAACTGGTTTTATAGCCATAGCATATAGACAAAAAGTCAATAGTGTAACTGTAAATATGTAAAAAAAAACACAAATAACAATATTCGTTTAAAGACTTATTTGGAGTCCTACGTTGGTATAATAATTATTATGTATCATATTTGAGGATTGATATGTATCATATTTCTAGTCGTGGTATTTGCTTTACATAAATTCAGTTCATATTTCGGGTCTTTCATTATAGTTAACGAACTTCAATAGTGTAAACAGTTACACGGCACCCTCGGTGCGCGATCAGCAATATATTACAACGATTGGTTTTACGTCTAATAATACCAATTTTATTTTGAATGGTGGAGGTACAATAAATTGACAGCTGTTTTAGTTAATTGTTAAAGTACCCACACTAGTTCTGAAATATAATTACAATGAGTAAGATTTAAAAATACTGGTTTAGTGTTTTAGCCGAAATTAAATTTAAATTTTCCGGTGTAGTAAGTTCGTTAATCGTGGAAATACGGCATATGTCCCTCGAACTTTAACTACAAATAATAATTAAGTATCATTAGGACAAAATGATTGACTGAACAATTGTGTGAACGAGAATAATTTCAAGAATGATAGTCATATTTCTCATATGTGTTATTTCGGTCTGTTTTATTGCTGTGATCGCGTTGGTTTCCTTCGCGTGTTTGTTACGTCAAAAGCGGCGAGATAGAACGCCGAGCGCGGACGAGAAGGTCTCCTACTCGTACAATACATTAGTATAATATGAAGTTTGGTTGATTGTTTGTTATTGACATGTTGGAATGTTTGGCAGAGCATCGCAGCTGCAACGGGCGCTACCCTGGGTGCGTGTTTGACGAAGAGGAGCAACACTTCTCAGCATCACAGGCAGGACACAACTGCCAAGAGACAGGTCAATTGCTCTATGTATTTCTACATTTTATACAATTAGTGGTCCAATATCATATAGAAGTACATATGGGCCATTTTATTTAAAGTTGACCCCCACACTTTTTTTTTTCAAAATTGGGATTTTTTATGTTATTTCTACTCAGAATCATGAGCTCTTTTGATCCTAATAGGAGAAAAAAAGTGTCCCAAGATTTCCATACATTTTTCGATCTTTCCATTCCGAAACCGCCATACAAAGTCTATGAAAAAATGGTAACGAAATGGGAAAAAAACCTTTTTTATCTAGTATAGGATAGAAAGAGCTCGTGATTCTGAGTAGAAATAACATTAAAAATCCCAATTTTGAAAAAAAGTCTAGGGGACAACTTTAAATAAAATGGCCCATATTTATAAAAGTATTAAATATTAAATACGAATTCGCTGTTACTAGAAACATTGGAGTTCTTTAAAATAAGATAAATACTGAATATTTCAATGTGTGCATTATACAGGTGGCCCAATAATATGTTAATAAATATTTTTCTTACATAGAATAGAATATATTTTATTTGTATTAATTGTACATCGTCATATTCATAAGTCATTCGTCATATAAGGTAAGGTGGGTTAGACTATCCCCGGGGTAAGACTATCACTTGTATGGTTTCCTCATACTGTTTGTCTTGCCCCGAGCAAAATAAACTATGTAAAGTCTTATCCCACCTTCCCACCTTACCTTACGTCTTTTACAAAATGTAATTAAAATTAAAACTATAGTTATTTTACTAAAATAAAATAAATATTATAGGACAATTTTACACCGATAGACACAGTAAGCTCAATAAGGCTTGTGTTGTGGCTACTTGACGACGATATATATAATTTATAGTTATTCATAAATACTTATATACTTACATAGAAAACAAATATCCATAACTCAGGAACAAATATTTGTGATAAACACAGAAATAAATGCCCTTGCCAGAATTCGAACCAGGGACCTATTGCTCCTGCTTCATAGGCGGTAAAATAAACGTATTATCTTTAAAATATTCTCCTTTAGCTTTGAGCTACGCAAACATTTGTTAAAATTATTAATAATATGCCGCAGTAAAAAAATTACAACGTATTTCTGTTGCAACTTGCAATTATTTTCTATAAGATGTAAAAGTTAAATAAGGACCCTTTTAAAATGGTAAATAGAATAATGCGTCGTTCCATTTATACAAGTCAGCATCTTTTTCCGTGTCATTACCTATTGACGTCACACTTATACGAATTTGAATCCACAGTTGTGGTGTCGGTTTATATCTCATATACATACGCAATCAACATTTTTAAGATTCTATACTGCACTGTAATTATGATACGCTGTCCAGTTATTAAATATAAAATATATCTTAACAGACAATTATCTTTTTAGAATATTATTAACATGTAGGTAAAGTCAGCATCAAAAGTAACGGATTCGACTACGCGTCAAAAATATGTACCATTGTCTAGTAGCTTAACATAAATATATGTCTCTGTAAATAGATTCATTAGACTGTAACAGATACTTTTGAACGTAAACTGTAGAGATTCTCTATTTAGATTAAAATATTCCAGTATAGCCATGTGCCGTTCTCGAAATTTTCCCGAGAACAGAGAAATCTATCGGACACGTTCTCGGAAATTAAGTACTCGGAAATGTTCTCTAAGAGCTTTACCCTTTCGTCGCAAAAGCGATGAAATCTTTTGTTTAATCGCTTAGTGTAAGAGAAAAAATAAATACAATGGAAGCTTAAAAGCAAATACTTGGCACCATGCATAGCAATATAAAAAAATAATACTAATTGATTAAAAAACCAGAAGTAAAACACCTCAAAATTCTTTTAAACAAGTTATTTGAGGCAAAAGGTAGAAACTTAACAAAAGTAAATACCTATATCATTCCATTTAAAAAACTAAGATTGTTCATAACTTATTTACGCTAATAAGAGAACGTTCTCGAGAAAGTTGGAAAGAACCCCGTACCAAAAGTATGGAAAATGTGGTTTCAGTTAAATATTCTGAGATTTTGATATAATATAGATTTTAACGTCCTGAACAAAAGTCTCTATGGGGGCTACCACTGTTGCCGAGTCCCTTTCAGAGTTACGACTAATTTTGTATCAGATAACAAATCATTAATTAGATGCAATTACCAACTATTTATTTAAACAATTGACATTAGATTGAACCTATATTGCGATATTTGCGATAAGCTGGCCATTTGACGAAAGATAAAATGACTATTGGTTGTTGTGCTCATGTTGCCAGTGTCGTATGGTACCTTGGTTATGCACGACATCAAGAAAACGGGAAATACCCAAGTACTGCATTATTAAACCACATACTTGACTGTGCGAACAGAAATGAACCCTTAATAAACCGAGTTTAAAAGTGTACATGTGTATCTATGAAAATATGTAAATATATGTAGATAAGATTTAACGAGCAACACTATTTTTCTTTCATTTTATCCGTTATTAATGGTTTGTTTTGTCTGGTACAGTCTACTGTAAAAATATGGGTGCATTAAAATGCACAAAAATATGTTCCAATGATCTGTATGTCGGTCGTTGTAACAAGAACTTCGTAAAATATTTATGAAACGATTTATTTTGCACTTGAAAAAGACGCTGGAGGTGTCATATTACTGATATTACTGTCACTGTGACAAGGTGCGAATTGGTACTAGAGTCGATTTCCTTGAGGGTACAAAATCAGTCGTAACTTTGAAAGGGACTCGGCAACAGTGGTAGCCCCCATAGACACTTTTGTTCAGGACGTTAAAATCTATATTATATCAAAATCTCAGAATATTTAACTGAAACCACATTTTCCATACTTTTGGTACGGGGTTCTTTTCCGGTAATTTCATCGGAAAGGAATTCTCAGAAACGAGAACGTTCTCATCGGCACATCACTATTCCAGTATGGCAAATAATTTTGGCGTGTTGTTTCATCCGCTAGTATTGATGCTGACTGTACCTATTACTAAAGAGATCCGTTCGTTTGTTAAGATAATGTTGTATGTATGGGGCGTAACGTAAGTGAACGTTGTATGTATTGTGTTAGGTGCCGGGCAGCGAGGGCGCGGGCGGCAGCGCGGACGGCGGCAGGCGGGCGCGGGCTCGCGACATGCCACAGCCGCAGCCGGCGTCCACGAGACGAGACAAGCGAGGTACGACCACCTCATCTCATTGGTATACACACCTACCTACTGCTGTGTGGGACATTGTTGCTCGTTTGATCAACGTTCATTGATCAATATACCATTCATGAATTGATTGGTATTGTAGTGTCTTTCTGGTCGTCCGTCCTGGTCCGCTGTCTGTCGTGAACTGCTCTGGTTTTGTCTTCTAGCTGTCATGTCTAATTTTGAATTTAAATATCTGTAGTTCCAAAGTTCCAAATATGTATGTCAGTCAGCCAGTCAGTCAGTCGGTCTGTGTCAGGTCGCCACGGAGGTCGGAAGCCACGACAGGTATTATATAATAGAGCTAATATAGCTAGTGAATTTTTGGGGTTGAGCTGGTGGAGGCAACAAGTTCACCTTATATTAAATTAGCTCGACTGTACCACTGTGATCCGCTTTTATAAAGCTATCGCGTGAAGATATATCAAAATTAAGCTTATTTACTGTACAGTTGACTGGAAGTACTAACCCTATTTAATGTTTTTCACCATACCAGCTCGGAAAGGCATACTTTGCACTTCAAAAACTGATAGCAAAGTTGCATTTTATTCACATGTGAGGCAAAGTAATCAAATACAAATTTTGAGTTGTTTCCTTATGTTTAATATTTGCTTCGGGTTGGTGTGGTGAAAAATTTTGTGTTTCACTCGGGGGCAAATTTTGTTTAACCCTCGTGCTTTGAAACCCTCGCAATGCTCAAGATTCCATTTTGGAATCTTTCGCTTGCTCGGGTATCAATATTAGCACGAGCGGTTAAACAACAATTTTGCCCCTTTGTAAAACAAATAACTATGAATATTTGCTAACAGGGAAAAGCAGTCTGGGTTCCTGCGCGAGTACCGGTGGTGCGTCGAGCCGCTCCCACCCGCAGCCTTTAACCACGGTAAGCTATGTCCGCCACCGACCACCTTCAGCCCGGCCTTAACACGTCGGCGAGACGTACACAAACTGTTTACTTTACGTGTTAAAGGAACTCCACAGAGGGATTACTTAGGTACCTAACTAACTGCCTACAAGTACTGTTAACATTATGTCAGTCAATTTAAAACCTTAATTCGAAACAAGAGGTTCAATTATTAAACGTGAGCCGTGTCCAACGTTACTCATCGTCACTTAGGGCTGATTTAGACGGCGCGCGAACTCGCATGCGATTTTAGTTACATTGCGGACTGTTGGTTACGTCCAATTCAACCGACCGATCAAAAACCGCAATGTAATGAAACTCGCATCGTCTAAATGAGGGCTTATTTCCATTTCGTAAGGCAACCACAATAAGGGCTTATTGTGGTTGCCTTACGTTGATATCCGTGGCGATACCATAATTTTATTTTGTTCTGAAATATTAAGTTAGATCTATTCTGAATACGATTGTAAACTTAATCAAGTATAATTTATTGTTATGGTATTAGCCGACGTAGGGTACACATTTTTGTCGAAGAAAACTTACACTGTTGTTGTAAAAATCGTGCGTTAAGAATGTGCAAGTAACATGTTGTGTTCTATCCAGGGTGCCGTCGCATCTACATCGAACACACCGCCGCCATCTGCTTCAGCGGCTTCGATGCCTAATAACGCATCGGACGATGCTAAACCTAAAAGCAAAGGTAAACCAACCAAATAATCTCGTTGTTTATATTTTCAGGTTTCGTATTACAGCTAACTCGTTAGTTTTGTAGTGAAGAACAATAAGTGAATCCGATTGAATACCAGAATTTTGTAACAAAGTATATTTATTTGATGAATATAAGATTTATGAATATGGGTTAAATACATATATTAGTCGGATAATAATGATCCTCGCAATGCTTAATGACACGATCGATTGGGCTGCCTATAGCCTGATAATGAAAAAATAATAATCGTAACAATGTGTCACGCAGCGTCGTCTTCAGCTGAAGAATGTGCGAGCGGCGGTGTCGGCGGCGGCGGCGCGCCGGGGACGAGCGGCAGCGCGGCGGCCGAGGAGTCCTCCTCCGAGGAGGGCGAGGTGGGCCGCCTGCAGGCGCTGCTGGAGGCGCGCGGCCTGCCGCCGCACCTGCTCGGCGCGCTAGGGCCGCGCATGCAACATCTCTTGCATAGGACTGTCACCGCCAATTCAGGTAAGGTCACTTTGACATTGCTATTACAAATAATTTGTAAAGAGCGCGTAATTTCCAAGATACACACTAGGAATTATTTTCCTTCAAATGAGCAATCGACAGGGAGCGTACAATCATGTCCCATATAACCATTCCAGTCGCAGAATCACAAAGTGGTAACTAAATGTCAGATGTGTCGTAACAGAGTCCACACAATGTGTCTAGAATTGTTTCGAAACAAAGTGTCGTCGCCGTGTCTACACTTTTCCGTAACAAGGTGTCGACACATTTGTGTGCACTTTGCGTGCGGTTTGCGACTAAATCTGACAGCAAATTTGTGACAGCAAATGTCAATATAAAATACCTCTTGAAAACCAAGGTTTGTCAAACTACTATTAGTGTCTCGTGTGCTCGTAATTCTAGTAAGTCATCATGGGCAATGCAAATGATAATAATCGACCGAAACCATATAAACACCCAACACCCGTCAACCTTTTACAGAAAAGTTTTTAAAGAAATTCAATAAGCTACTTAGGTCAGGCAACGAATGCTCCAAAAGTTGTAGAGGGAAATGCTCGGAACACAATTTTTGACTCCGTAACTCGGTTTGACAAGTTAGGAGGTGAACATATCAAAAGTCCCCGGCCGTAGCCCTTGAGCGGGGGGAGAGAGGGGACTTTGAAGGTCCCATTTTCCCGTTTTTCGATTATATCTCGGAAACTATGCATCTCAGCGACATGGCCACTTATACAAAATGAAAGTTAATTTAATTTGTTACAAGTTTATTCAGTCAATTTTTTCGATATGTTGAATAGTTTTTGAGATATCCGCTCTTGAAAGTTTATTTAGGGCTCTCAATTTTATCTTGATATATCTATATCAGTGAAGGTGCTAGGCCGTGTTTGGTATCGTTTTCGTATAAATCTGGGGTGCTGAATCCATTTAAGATATCACATTGACACCATTCCACAAAATAAAAATAAATCTTTTTAGGGTTCCGTACCTCAAAAGGAAAAAACGGAACCCTTATAGGATCACTCGTGCGTCTGTATGTATGTCCGTCTGAATACACAAAATAGTTCTTTACCTATAGATGACAGGAAAACCTATTAGAAATGTGCAGTCAAGCGCGAGTCGGACTTAATGTGCGGAACCCTTAATACGCGAGTCCGACTCGCACTTGGCCGGTTTTTTTGAAACTCTTCTTGACGCTTAACCGCTGAACCGATTTCGTTGAAATTTGGTATAGAAATAGTTTGCGTCCCGGAACAGGACATAGGATAGATCTTATAATCAAAATCATCTTTTGAAGGTGTGAAAAGTGGCGTGGAAATAATTTGTACGGGAAATCAATAACCGCTGAACCGATTTATATGAAATTTGGGATGGTCTACATCTTTGATTTAGTTAAAAATGATGAAAAAACATGACTTCAAACCTAAACTTAAACAGTATTAACTTCAAGAAGTCAATTCTGAATTCCCCCCTACACCTCATTTCACACCTTTAAAGGATGATTTTTGAGATAACTTATTATATCCTGTCTCGGGACTCAAAATATATGTGTACCAAATTTAAATTAAAACTGTTCAGCAGTTTAAGCGTGAAGAGGAGTTTAAAAGAAAGTATTTTAATAAGTTTATATGTTTTTACTTCGGAATGGTGTCAATGTGATACCTTAACTAAATTTGGTACTGCGAATTTATACGAAAACGATACCAAACATGGCCTCGTAGCTTTACTGTTGTAGAAGTCAAAATAAAATTGAGAGCCCTAAATTCTTATTACTTGGCCAAACTTGTGTAGAAGGAAAAGGTAAAATAAAAGTCTTCGGCAGGAATATAAGACACAAATATATTTTTTTTTTGCGTTACTATTTCATTCATCAAATATAAACATACCTTGATTATACTATTCTAGTGAGATCCTCATAGATAAACAAAAACATTTACTTAAAAAATTACAAGGTCGAAATGTCACGGAACTTGTGAGAGTAATATGTGAAAAATATAAACTTTTATGACAAAAAAAATCTGGACACAATTTAAGAATCACCCAATTGCGTCGAGGAATCATCTGTATTTTTGCTTGTTTCATTACCTCCTCGCTTCTTTTTTGTCCTTTGTATTCTGTAGCAATTTGTTAGATCTGAAAATAAAGATAACTTGCGTCGTCACGGATGTCGATTTATAGGTTTTAGGGAGTGCAGAATTCGAAAACGATGATTATTTTATAATCCAAGATGGCGGCTACGTATTTTGTCATAAAAGTGGAATCCAAAATAGTCATCATTTTCGAAATCTGCGCCCCCTAAAATCTATAAAACGACATCCATGACGACTTTTATGACATAGTGCATGGCCGCCATCTTGGAATCCAAAATAGTCATCATTTTCGAAATCTGCGCCCCCCAAAACCTATAAAACGACACCCATGACGACTTTTATGACATAGTGCATGGCCGCCATTTTGGATTCCAAAATGGTCATCATTTTCGAAAGCGGGGCCCCCTAAAACCTATAAAACGACATACATGACGACTTTTATGACATAGTGCATGGCCGCCATCTTGGAATCCAAAATGGTCATCATTTTCGAAATCTGCGCCCCCTAAAACCTATAAAACGACACCCATGACGACTTTTATGACATAGTGCATGGCCGCCATTTGGATTTCAAAATGGTCATCATTTTCTAAATCGGGGCCCCCTAAAACCTATAAAACGACATCCATGACGACTTTTATGACATAGTGCATGGCCGCCATCTTGGAATCCAAAATGGTTATCATTTTCGAAATCTGCGCCCCCTAAAACCTATAAAACGACACCCATGACGACTTTTATGGCATAGTGCATGGCCGCCATTTTGGATTCCAAAATGGTCATCATTTTCAAAATTGGGGCCCCCTAAAACGTACAAAACGACATCCATGACGACTTTTATGACACAGTGCATGGCCGCCATTTCGGATTCCAAAATGGTCATTATTTTCGAAATCGGCACTCCCTAAAACCTATATATCGACACCCATCTCGACTTTTATGACAAAGTGTTTTGCTACCATCTGCATGCAAGACATTTCTATTATTTTTACGTACAAAAATGGCCCCCTGTCAACTTTCAATCGAGATTTAATCGATAATTTATTCGATTAATATTCAGATTAATTCAATTTCAATCTATGTTAGGTCGACTAAACTAATCGCGATTAAAATTTGAGAATTAACTTTTTTTATTCCATTAATTAGTCGAATAAACAGTTAATCGATTAATGCCCATCTCTGACCACGGCATTTTTACACTTTGAGAATATCTGAAAACAAATCAACACAAGGAGCCATTTTGCAAATCCAGTAACATACCAGTAACTTTGTTATTACTTTTGACAGCGCGTGTCATGTGTCAACACAGAGTCGACACAAAGTCGAAACATTGCAACTACTTTGTGACTGCAATATTTCTCAGCCTTAAACCATATTTATACATCATAATTAACAAGTTTCGTAGTATGTAAAGCGTTATTTCTCTTATTTAAGTATAGTATAGGCATCGAAGTACTAAAAATGCTTCAAATAATATAGTTATGAACACAGGCACTGAGAAGTAAACAATTTCATTTCCGGCTAAACTAAAACAATGTGGTGGCGCGTTGATTATATTACACTTAGTTTATCAAATCACTCGAGCAGTTTAATTCCCCATAATAATTTAAGTCATATTGTAATATAAATGCAAACAATATATAATTACGTCTTGTAATCCGTTTTAGAGATGGCGTATTAATGTCACTTATTTTTATTTAAGTATTTTTCCATCTGACAGTTTCCATTTGACAGGAACAAAATGAACGAATGAACGAATGATTTTGGCATAAAGTAGTCGCAAACCCGAAACAATGTGTGCACACGGCGACCACACTTTATGTCACTTTGTGTCATGTGTCGACCCTTCCCCATTTCTGGTAACTGTGTCGACACGGCGACGACTCTGCGACTGGAATTGTGACCGAAACAGACGGTGTCGACACAAGATGTGTCAACACCGCGTCGTAACGGCGACTGGAAATGGTTGTATGGGGTACGCCCCCTGCCAATCGATCATCTTAAGGTTCGTGTTCTTCTCTCACTCTCACTGAGCGTAAGCGTGAGCGAGATGGAAGTGCGTGCCCGGGAGCGCGGATATCTTGTTTTTAATTTATTGTTTAAATAAAAAAAAAGTTATCGATACGTTCCCCCAAACATGATATTGCCGATTTTTAGAGGCAATTTTGTATTTTTAGCTTTTGTGCATCATTATTTCAAATTTTTAAAGTGCATTTTAGACCATGGACATGATTATTTCCTATCTAGTGAAAGTCAAAAACTCGGGATTCGAATTACATTGAAATTTATGGCAGGCATATTAATTATAGATGGTCAAGCAAATGTTGTCAGTAGAAAAAGGCGCAAAATTCAATTTTTCTATGAGACGATATCCCTTCGTGCCTACATTTTTCAAATTTGCCGCCTTTTTCTACTGACAAGATCTGCTTAACCAAGTTTAAATTTATTGTGATCCAAAAAAGCGCTACAACTTTTTTAAACTCCATTTTCTGAATCTACTGCACCTTAATTTTTATTGCAAAATCAAAGTTTCAATAGCAATTTCGTCTTAGCAACCTAATTCAAGCTATCGGCTCTGAACTCGTCTGTTTGCCAATCCGTTAGTAATATGTGGTTATCTTGTGCAGCGGCTTCAAAGGCGGCGCAGCTGCTCGCAGGGCTGCAGGCCACCGGCGACGAGGGCCAGCAGCTGCAGGCCGTGATCGAGATGTGCCAGCTGCTGGTGATGGGCAACGAGGACACGCTCGCCGGCTTCCCCGTCCGCCAGGTCGTGCCCGCGCTCGTCAACCTGCTCGCTGCCGAACACAACTTCGACATGGTGCGTCGCTTACTCACTCTTATCACACTCTATAACTATGTCACTCATTTTCCTACCTATTCGAAAAGTTCACCTTTCATACGCTGATAGCCGGGTGGAAAATGGCATTGTCCACCCTAGGGTGGAAAGTATTTTTTTGAATTTTTACTTCGAGCAACGGCTAACAGCCATATATGCCATATTATTCAGTTCAATGCTCTCATATTAGCTTAGATCCGCATTTTCAGACCAAGTATTATCGAAATTAAATATTAATTGCATTGCAATTATGTAATTTGTTAATAAATCAATATAAATGACGATGAGTGCTTAAAATATTATCATTACATTCATTCATTCACTTTCACTTTTTCTAAACATTCCAATTTAAAATTGGATTGTGTATATTGTATGTACATGGCACCAATTCCAGTCCCTATTTCTCTTAACCGTCAAATGAAATATACTTATAATAACCCTACCTTTCTTGTGTTTGACTTTCCTCATAGTCTAAATGAAAAGTAGAGTGTTTAACTCGGGTAAAAGTAACCATCTCACTTCGTTCGAGCGCCAAGATATCTCGGGTCATATGGTTCATTTTCCACCCTTGGTTAACAACTTACTATTTAACGGCTCTAGATGCTCCCAACAATAGCCATTTCTTGCCTGCTTCCTTGGGCATTATCAGGGGCTACTCCTAACATTCGAACACGTATGTACAGACACGTATGTATGACAGCTTACTTTGAGGTTGCGTCGAGGATTGCCCTAATATAGCATACACTTCTTATTGCAGATGAACCACGCGTGCCGCGCGCTCACGTACATGCTTGAGGCCCTACCGCGCAGCAGCGGCGCCGTGGCGCTGGCCGTGCCCACCTTCCTGGACAAGCTGCAGGCCATCACCTGCATGGACGTGGCCGAGCAGAGCCTCACCGCGCTGGACATGCTCTCCCGCCGACACTCCAAGGCCATCCTGCAGGCGGTAAACTACTTTCTGAATTATACGTCAAGTTTAACACGTAATATACATACACCGGTACACTTTTTCTCTACGTTGCGTCAGGCGATTGCCTTATTGTTAACCAGCGGCGCAAGCAGCTTAAGCTCGTGCGTACAGTCAGCAGTAGAAGTTGCTAAGCAGGTTAGGTGTTCAAAATGATCTTGACGCGCCTTTTTTATTAAGTGAATAAGAGCGTGTCAAGGGAATTTTGAACACCTCGCCCGCTTAGCAACTTCTGCTGCTGACGGTACAGAGAGTAACAGAGATCTGGACCTATTGTGTAATTTAATAAAATACAAGCTAATTCTATTAGTGATTTTGTATGTAAAACTGCAATATTTTTATATGCAATAGGCCCCTGTTTACATTCATTTGATATTTTACACAGCTTGTTTGCTTCATATGCTACTGGAAACGAGTGCCAAATCATGTAATTTTTTTTTTTACTAGCCTTTTTCATTTGTCCCACTGCTGGGCAAAGGCCTCTCCCCTTAATTTCCACAACTTCCGATTTGGTGCTTCCTCCGGCCAGTTGTTCAGGAAGCTGTCAAGGTCATCTCGCCATCTCCGTTTGGGCCTACCGCAGCCACGTCCCTCTACCGGCATCCACTTGGTGGCTAAGCTAGCCCACCTCTCCGGATGCATGCGGTAGACGTGACCGGCCCAGTCCCATTTGAGCCTAGCGGTTTTTTCGCCTACGTCAGCAATGCGGGTTTTAGAGCGCAGCGTGGTGTTTCTTATGCGATCAGTTACTTTGACACCTAGAGTACTGCGCTCCATGGCGCGTTGGCAAACCTTCAGTTTGGACTTCTGAATCTCTGTGAGTGACCAAGTTTGAGCGCCGTAGGTTAGAACAGGCAGAATACACATGTAATCAAATTGAATATGAAATTGAATATCATGTAATTGTTTTAGCGCGGAGTTTCGGCGTGCCTGACGTACCTGGACTTCTTCTCTATCAACGCCCAGCGAGCTGCGCTCTCCATAACGGCCAATTGCTGCCAGAATCTTACCCCCGACGAATTCCATCTCGTCAGGGATTCGCTGCAGTTGCTTGCTAACAGGTGAGTTAAATGTTAATGACAATTTTATACTCCCCCGTGGCATTTTAAAATGGAATTATTTTTTCTTGTAAATGTATCGTTCTCAAGATTAACGCAGAAGTGCAAACCATTTACTTAGACACAGTCAAGTGTTATAAGTGTCGTTTTGGTCCCATTGGTAGGTTCGGCTACCACTTATCTGAACGAACTTGCGTGGTGATTTTCTAGTAAGAGGTAACTGAGTAGTGGGACTGAAATTTATAAATTACCTACGTTTAACATGATACAAATTAGTTTTATGCAGCCAAGCTTTCAACCAGACCGTAGCTGGTATACCTATAGTTGACCTGATTTCAAAAATGTTGATTATAATTATTAATTATGTAATGTTGTGTTGTGGTATCGTTCGGCAACAGATTGACCCAACAAGACAAGAAATCAGTGGAATGCGTGTGCCTCGCGTTCTCGCGACTGGTGGACAGCTTCCAGCAGGACCCGGCGCGCCTGCAGGAGATCGCCACGCCGGAGCTGCTCACCAACCTGCAACAACTTGTGAGTCAGGCTTTCCTTTTTATACGAGTATGTGTTGCTTTTCACTGAAGCAGTTCGCTTTCCTATGATTGTATTTGTCTATGGTTACGGATGTACAGTGGCGTTCATAAGTGTATGGACATGTTTCAACCGTAATATTAAGGCATTACGGTCGACATCTATCCATGCACTTTTGAACGCCACTGAACATATGTATATCTAGTTTAGGGGTCGAAAGTTTGACCACTCTCCGCAGATCCGCGACAGTGTGAAACCCGCATGTGATGACAATGTTCTGTGTACGCAGCTTGTGGTGGTACCGGCGCTGATCTCGGGCAACACGTTCATCACGGTGCTGCGCCTGCTGTGGGTGATGTGCGCCGCGTGCCCGCAGCTGGCGCTCGCGCTGCACCAGCGCTCCATCGCCGATACGCTGCTGTGTCTGCTCACCGGCTCGGCGCTGCACCAGGAGGTAACACACTACTACTATATGTACCTGTCGCGTCCAAATATGGACTGCTGCCACGTAAGATTGACATTATTCTACAAATCTTTTTATATTTTTATCTGGTAGTTGGTAATATTTCGGCACAGGTCAAGGAGCACTTAACTACTCCTATTGCAAGGGGCATAAAACCATCGGCATTTTACTTATACGTTGTCACGTCTGTTCTTAATATGTGCAGATATATTTTTGATTCACGAATGGCATGGCGACTAGTGTGACTATTGTCCACCTTGTGAGACTCTCACTGTACTCACACTCTAGCTGTGTTGCAGAAAATTACTATTTGTAACTAGAACATGTTCCAAGATCTTGTGGTTTATTTTAGTTGCCTTTTATACAATACCTCTTAATTCAACCATCACAGTTCTCATAATTGCGACCGATATTAACTATAATTAAAATCAATTGTCTTGTAAAATGTCTAGTCAGTGTTATTTGTACCTACAACCGGTTAAAATCAATTGTCTTGTAAAATGTCTAGTCAGTGTTATTTGTACCTACAACCATTTAGATTATTGACACATGTGTCGTTCCCATTGCATAAAAAAAACTTTCATTCGAGAAAAATCGAATTGTGTTTTCATATATCATAAAATATGCCTAAGTGATTCACCAGATCAAAAGATTAACGATCTACTTTCGTCAGATGTTGAATTGAGATTCATTGTATGCTTATGTGCGCCGCTGTGTTTTTGTAACGCGGACAATGGGTGCAGGATACATCAGAAAATGCACATTAGTATTTACATATCATACATCTTTTCAAATATTCTGAGCAATAATACACATAAATGAGACATGTTGACATATGTAGATATACACATACATTAATATACAAAGTGGAAGCGCATGAAGCCAGAGATCTTTTCAGTTCTTTTGTTATTTAAATCGAGTCCGATGCTAATAATTTTATAAGCAACATTTCCGGTTAACCTTGTTTTTATATCTCAGATACTAGAACGACAACTCATTGCCTCAATTTGTCCAATCTGTCTGTCATTAATTCATTATATTAGTATTTTATGTGTCATATACAGCTCAGTGCATGTTTTAAGCTTTAGTTTTAGGCCATGTAATAAAATATTTTTTGATTTTTATAACAACTACGTACTTCCTATAATTTATCTAGAGCAATTCGATTTAAGAAGTTGCAGAGAATAATTTAAAATAATCCAAAAGTAACGAAGCTGTCTAAACCAATTCCTATACGATTTTGTTCGATTCAGACAACGTTACGTAGTTGTCCCTTTACTTGATTACAACTTGCAACGTAGTAAAGGTTGTAAAGTAGGCGTATTTGTTGTTTTAAACCGTAACGGCGTCCTGAACGTAGTAATTTGTCGGGCAGCAAGTGGAGCTGCTGCCGCGCTCGCCGCAGGAGCTGTACGAGATCACGTGCCTCATCGGCGAGCTGATGCCGCGCCTGCCCACCGACGGCATCTTCGCCGTCGACCAGCACCTCGACCGGCCCTGGTCCGCGCCCACCGAGCGCGCCGCGCACTGGCAGTGGCGCGACGACAGAGGTATCATACTATTTATGCTTTTCTCATTCGTCAAACATTGTTGGTACTCACTAGAACGCACTGTACCAAAACTTCATTCAATCACAAACTAGCGACATCAATATATAGTAGTGAACAAGTGAATTAAAATATAGCAGGCTCTCAAACATTTTATGTTCTAATATATACTTAGACATTCGAAGGGGCGAGGCAACTTAGCATGATTCTTCATTGGGTAAAACTAAACTGTTCTAGCCCCCTGCATAAAGCGGCCATCATCTGGTTAAGTCCAAGAAGAGGGAAGAACGTATAGCTCCGGGGATACTGTCTGTGTATAGTACATATTAAAATATGACTTTAACCTACAGTCTCGTATTACCTAATAAGTAGTGTAACCACGTAATCGACTATTTTGTATAGTGTATAAACTAAATTTAAAAGTGGAAAATTACTGTCTTAGGTGAGACTTGAACTCACGGCCTCTGGATCGATACTCCAGAGTAAAAAAAAAAAATTGTGTATAAACTGTTATAAACAATTATTTTATACACGTTGTAGTGGTATATTATGAGATGTGATTTGAAAGATTATTAAGTTTGCTTTCACGAGGTAAAAAGGCAATGTAGAACAAAATGCAATGTTCAATTCGATCAAAGTAGTAGGCCGTGGAAAGGGCCAGACGGCTAAAGTAGACACGGCAAACCAAACGCCAGGTGGTCAGATGAACTCCGTGACATAGATAAGGACTGGCCCAATATTGCACAAGACAGAAAAAGATGGCAAGTGCTGGAGGAGGCTTTTACCCGTGATGGGTCCTAACCAAATTGTATACTTATAATTATGAATACTACTTTAAGTGTACAAATTATAACTCTTAAAATAGATTTTAAATTACCATTTTTAACTTGATATGTTAATTTTATTTATGGTTATCGAATAAATGGGCTTTTTATTATTATTATGATATATATTTAGATAGTATTAAGTAACACTTTGATGGGCAATCAGGTTTATGGCGGTCATACTCTTGGGCGGAGTCGCGTGCGCTGGAAGCGGGCGCGACGGCGGGCGAGGAGGAGGTGTGCCTGACGACGCTGGGCCGCTCGTACACCGTGGACCTGACGGCCATGCAGCAGCTGAACGACCACACCGGCACGGCGCGCCCCGTGCAGCGCGTCGCGCCCGCGCCCCACCAGCCCGACCAGGCCAATCCCGCCAACGCTGCGCCAGGTAACGCTACTTGTTCTAGCTAAATCGACGAATTGACAACATGAAATATCGACATAACCGTTATCAACATACCCGATGCAACAATACTGATAGTTCGAGAATCTTTGGTTCGGGAGAGACTATAATATTCTCTTAACATATTACATGACAAAAGTTAACATGTTTTCGAGTGCCAGCCAGTCTGACAAAGGAACATTTATCCACAATAGTATACATTATCCGCTTATTTATTATAGTATATACAGGGTGATTTCGGGGTCGTGATCCAGAACCACTTTTTCTAACTCTGTAAATGATCCACATTATCATACGGTAGTATTTGATTAAAAGGTAATTACTTGAATTATTCTTATTTTTCAAGTAAAATTTATGTTATACTAAGTAATTATGGTCACCCTATGACTTTTGACATACGCTGTATGGAAAGCGACAAGACGTCACATTGAGTAGGGTCACCAAATTGTATGCAAAAATGTTTTTTCCTACTTGTCATCTGGAAAATAATCATCATTATTGGTGATAAACAATAATTAACAACATCATTAGGCTCATCTTTGGATTCTGTATGAAGTCTGGCTCTCTTGCTCCACGACCCCGAAATCACCCTGTATACAAGGTGTCCGGTGGCAAGTTTCCGATTTCGAATGCAAATAATTTTCGAACGCATAGTGCCAAGGAGACGCAGGGGTTTTTTTAGTTTCGTGAGTGTTGCGGATTAATTAGTGACAATGGATCGCTGGCCAGCAGAGCAGCGTGCATGTGCTATTGAGGCATATCTAAAAAATCGGGCAAGTGCGAGTCGGACTCGCGCACGAAGGGTTCCGTACCATATAAAAAAAAACAAAAAAAAAAAGCAAAAAAAAAACGGTCACCCATCCAAGTACTGACCACTCCCGACGTTGCTTAACTTTGGTCAAAAATCACGTTTGTTGTATGGGAGCCCCATTTAAATCTTTATTTTATTCTGTTTTTAGTATTTGTTGTTATAGCGGCAACAGAAATACATCATCTGTGAAAATTTCAACTGTCTAGCTATCATGGTTCGTGAGATACAGCCTGGTGACAGACGGACGGACGGACGGACGGACGGACGGACAGCGAAGTCTTAGTAATAGGGTCCCGTTTTACCCTTTGGGTACGGAACCCTAAAAACGGCTATTTATTCAGTACTGCAAGACCCTGACTTTGATTTTAATTTTTTCTTCTAAAACTGTTTCGGAATTAATCTGTCAGCTGACAATAGTCGTTTTTCTGGTCCAAAAATATCAGAACAATAAATTAAAATTAGAATCGGGCTCCTAGGCGTCAGTTGGTGAGTGTCAGGATGGCGGGTGTACATCAACAAATGGAGCTGCGGTATACGTCAGGAGTTAGTGCTAGCAATGTGCCAATTGTGCGCCAAAATTGGAGCAATGTGCTCTTTAAACTCCAGAGATATTTAAGAAATAGATGACGCCCGCCATCCTGACGTCAGGTTGGCAGGCGCATTTCCAGTTCCAGCTAATGGCTGCCTACTCAAGGGTGAAAGTACTGCCTAAGGTTAGTGCTCGGAATGTGCTTCCACATGTATGAGGCACAATGAAATTCAGAGAGCAGTTAACGAGTAATATGGAATTGAATAAATATATATATAGACGCATGCTTATTTTAAATAGCGATATCACATCTTCATTGCAGGCAGTTCAGGCGCACACAAAACATGCAGGCGCTTTACACAAAAAGTGATTAATACCATGATACTGGATACTTAACGCGTCTTAAGCCGAATTATTTATTTTATTTTATTAATAGAGTCATGTTACTTATTGAACTTGCGAGAATCACGCAAAAAACTCGTTTAGGTACCGTAAAAACGAACACTCGGTAAAATATTTATATTACTCTACGACCAACTATGTATTACACACATTAAGTGTTACTATTGCTCGAAGCTAGAACGTTTTCTAAAAAAAATGTGTCTACGTTCACCCATTCAAGGCCAGCGACTCTGCGTATGTGGGACATGCTCAAACAGTTCCACAGGGCCAGTAACTCGCATGGGTCGTTCTACCGTTTCGTGCCGATTTGCCACTTTATTGGGGATTTTTTTTTATTTTGAAGTTACAGTGTAGATTTTGATATTGTGAATGTGTATACGTATTGTGTATATTATTTTAAGAAAGGCACCTATATACTAGTTATACTTTTGGAAAACAAATAAGGAATGTAATGAAGGCACAAATGGAAATGAAAAACCAAGGGATGGTAATAAAACACGAATTTAACTTTATTGGTCAAAATCAAAGTGATAATATTTTAAACGATGGAACCATAAATATCTTGGCTTTTAAAAAGTATATCTACCCAAGCAATAAGAAGTTATAGAGGGAAATGCTAGGAACACAATTTTTGACTCCGTAACTTTGTTTGGAGTAGTTAGGAGGTGAACATATCAAAAGTCCCCGCCCTTAGCCCTTGTGCTGGGGGGGAGGGAGGGGTTTGAAGGTCCCGTTTTTCGGTTTTTTACTTATATCTCGGAAACTATGCGTCCTAGAGACATGATGTTTTCTACAAAATTAAAGCTTATTAAATTTGTTACAAGTTCTACTCATCAAGTTTTTCGATATTTTGTATAGTTTTCGAGATATCCGCTCTTGAATGTTTGTAATAGGCCGTGGCAGGAAGAGGGACCATCTTGTGACTTAATAGCTTTTCGGCCTGATTTTTTTTGTGATGATGTGCCACATCATTAGTAAGGTCTATACTAAATTTCAGCTTTCACCTATTCTTATTTTTGAAGAAAAAAATAAAATAAAATAAAAATATATTCATGAATATTTTCATTTCCATGGAACGAATTCTTTCGTGCTTTACACGTATGAACACTTAATTAAGACCTACAGTATGTCATTATAAACAAGTTAACACTTCATACAAAAAAAGAAAAAAATACATGTGTCAATATTTTTAGATATTTTTTTTATAACTTATTAAACAGACACACCTCCAATTTTTATTACGAATTTTTTTTTAGAAAATATCAATTTTTTTTAGAAAATATCATGTCGCTAGGACGCATAGTTTCCGAGATATAAGTAAAAAACCGAAAAACGGGACCTTCAAACCCCTCCCTCCCCCCCAGCACCAGGGCTAAGGGCGGGGACTTTTGATATGTTCACCTCCTAACTACTCCAAACAAAGTTACGGAGTCAAAAATTGTGTTCCTAGCATTTCCCTCTACAACCTTTTTTGGGCATTCATTTCCTGACCTAGTTGACCTGTTTAATATAATAATCTACTTTTTAACTATACTTTTTACGATGTTTCAGTATTCGTCTTCGGTCTCATTATTTGTCAGAACTAGAAACATATGTATAATAATGAGATTTGTAATCTAAAAAACTGGTTACATAAATGAAATTAAAAAAGCTTAAATTATCTAGAAATTGTTATAAAAAACAATAGTTATTTATGATAAAATATATTATTCGGGAAAGAACTGAGGCAAAAATTTAAACTATCCAGTATCGATGTAGGTAATGTGACTTTGCCGTCTTTGTAAAGGACAGATGCTGTTTTTTTAAATAATGAAGTGGGCCAGTATATTACATTTCGGACACGACCATGATAAGCCGTTTCAAAGGGAACAGCGGGCCGAGGTAAAGCTGCAGGACAGCAGAGCTTGGAGATGAACAAATAGTGGTGTATTAAAAAGCAAACTAGTAGACCGCAAACACGATATTGAGCTCTAACGCCGTTGGAGGTCGAAGAGCGTACTCTACGGAACACCAAAACCCTGTGTAGATAGAGGTCAAAGACCGAGTACGCCCCAATAATCAAAATACTTATTATAAATAATAAACTCCATAGGGTTGTAGACTCAACAAGTCACACTTTCGAGGAAAAATGCAATAGTCAAGCCGTAGGAGGGTCCGAGATCACATTGGTTAAATTTCAAGCTCTCTTGTCTCGCAGTTAGGCCTTCTATGGAAGCGCAATGTGATCAGACGGACTGGGCCTTCAGCGTTTATGCGGACCCCAGCCTTTGGCCTCACTTAGCCAAGTTCTGCTCTCTTGCAGATTGATATTTGACCTTGTACAGAAATGTGCCCCTATCTCAAGCTCCCCCGGGCCTTCGGCCTTGCTTTTTATTTTTAATACATTCGGCTATTAATAATCATGATCATATTTATTTGCAGAAAAAGGGTTATTAGTTCTTGTTTGAGGTCAGCGCCATTGAAGCTCAGTCTTTGACCTCGCAGGATGTTTGTCATGTTGGTATACAGTTATTTCGGCGTTTTTTTACACGAAGTAAAATAAAAAGTGCTGTCAACCTCAACCTTAGTCTTTAGGGCCCATACGAGTGACTTATGCCATATATGACTTATCAATCAAAGTAATATATTATCATATTATTAATAATTTGTATTTTGTTGTTTTAAATTTCTTTTTGAGTTATATTATTCAGATAATATACTTTCACGGCTTCGGCAAACAACAGTGTCATTCGTCCGGGGAACGGGCTGAGATGGGCCAAAAATACAAAGTTGATGGTAAGTTATGTAGGTAGATAAAGTGCATATTGAGATATTTTGGAGCGACCTGATGAAAATAAGCAAATGTACAGTCAGCAGTCTGCCAAATATCGTAATATAATTTGTTGCCATAGAAATAAGGATGTGATCCGTTATAGTGGCAAAATATTGAGAGACCAAAGCGGCTAAATTCAGTGGTTGCTCGGACACTTAGAGAGAATGGGAGAGGATCGTGCCGTGAAGAGAGCGTACTTGGGACAACAAAATGGGAGACGCCCGAGTGGACGTCCCAGGTACCGCTGAAACGACGTTTGCTCAAGACCTGCTCATGAAACCTCGGCCATGGCAACTGGCGAGAGCCATCGCAAGACCGAGAAACATGGCGTGATCTGGTGTCGGAGGCCAGGACTCACTTTGGGTCGTTGCGTCACCGTAGCCGAAGTAAGTAATGTTAATATCCAGAAAGGGAAATGAGGACTAGACTACCTACGTTTGTATGAAAAAGCGATTTAAGGGCGGTGGTCGTCCATATTCGTCTTAAGGCGGAAATTAATCTAATGAACGTTTTTGCAACCAGGCTTATAAAATCAAATAATAATTTTGTCTTGAAACAAGTTTTAACCAAACACCTACGTAGATGAAAAAATACAATCTTGCCTTTTATCAAATCACATAATTTTTTGAGAAATTTGTGAATTAAGTTATCTAAATAAGGGCTACAAATAAGAAATCCCTATCACAGTTAATAACTTATAAACCATGGCAGGGTTGAATACATAATAATGTCGGTATTTAACTAAACATAAGACAAACTCTTTATTTCATTTACGCGAGCGGAGCTGCGGGCCCGTCTAGTTGTAAATATGTTTCTAGTTCTGACAAATAATGAGACCGAAGACGAATACTGAAACATCGTAAAAAGTATTGTTAAAAAGTAGATTATTATATTAAACAGGTCAACAGGGTAGATATACTTTTTAAAAGCCAAGATATTTATGGTTCCATCGTTTAAAATATTATCAGTTTGATTTTGACCAATAAAGTTAATTTATATAATTTAATTTAATTTCCTTCTATTCGTGTTTCATTACCATCCCTTGGTTTTTAATTTCCATCTGTGCCTTTATTACATTCCTTATTTGTTTTCCAAAAGTATAACTAGTATATAGGTGCCTTTCTTAAAATAATATACACAATACGTATACACATTCACAATATCAAAATCTACACTGTAACTTCAAAATGAAAAAAATTCCCAAAAAAGTGGCAAATCGGCACGAAACGGTAGAACGACCCATGCGAGTTACTGGCCCTGTGGAACTGTTTGAGCATGACCCACATATGCAGAGTCGCTGGCCTTAAATGGGTGAACGTAGACACATTTTTTTTAGAAAACGTTCTAGCTTCAAGCAATAGTAACACTTAATGTGTGTAATACATAGTTGGTCGTAGAGTAATATAAATATTTTACCGAGTGTTCGTTTTTACGGTACCTAAACGAGTTTTTTGCGTGATTCTCGCAAGTTCAATAAGTAACATGACTATTAATAAATAGCGTTAAGTATCCAGTATCGTGTTATTAATCACTTTTTGTATAAAGCGCCTGCATGTTATATGTGCGCCTGAACTGCCTGCAATGAAGATGTGATATCGCTATTTAAAATAAGCAGGCGTCTATATATATTTTTATTCAATTCCATATTACTCGTTAACTGCTCTCTGAATTTCATTGTGCCTCATACATGTGGAAGCACATTCCGAGCACTAACCTTAGGCAGTACTTTCACCCTTGAGTAGGCAGCCATTAGCTGGAACTGGAAATGCGCCCGCCAACCTGACGTCAGGATGGCGGGCGTCATCTATTTCTTAAATATCTCTGGAGTTTAAAGAACACATTGCTCCAATTTTGGCGCACATTTGGCACATTGCTAGCACTAACTCCTGACGTATACCGCAGCTCCATTTGTTGATGTCCACCCGCCATCCTGACACTCACGTAAGTTGCCATATTAATTTTAATATACGCCATACTGTGATGCACCGTCGGCTAATCTTATTGGAAGTTCGGTAGGAAAATTGAGATTAAAAAAATTAAATCCGCATTCACCATCTTATTATAAAAGTATACAGTTTTGGTTTATATATTTTAGTTTTTTTTATATCAAATTTTGAAAACTGAAATCTGCCACTGGACACCTTGTATGTATAATAGTATACATATATCAACTACCGTAGGCTCAAAGTAGTGTAGTAAATGAAGCAAGTTGGTGTATGGAGACCCATGCATTAATTTCTCAGTCGATGAAATTTAGCTTGGTTATTGTATAGTATGAGCCGAGACTAACATTATAAATATCCAAAAAAAAAATAGTCCTAAGTTAGGTAAAAACACAAATCTGATTATATATTGAACCGAGTAATTCCTCAGTCCAAAATTATTTTACAAAATAAGTTATTTGTATCAGTATGTGATACTAGAAAAAAATCTAAAAGTTTTGTCAAACATGAGAATATATTTTTATGATACATACTTCCTTTTTTTGACGCTCATTTTCATCGGAAAATTGCTCTGTCATTTTTTTCTTCTTATATGATCTTAGAATATAATTTGGTGCAGGGGGTAAAAAAATCCAAAAAAAATGCGTATCGAAATGTATGTATTATAGAACTATTAAAAACTGCGAGTGGAAATTTTTTAGATTTCATTTTGTAGGTATAAAACGGCAATAAAATGGCATTCCAGTGAAAAAATTAGACTGAGCAATTTTCCGGTCCAAGACACGCCAAAAAATTTTATTTTATTAATACTGGTATTTCTGCTGGGATATTTTTTTGATATTTCATATATTGTTGCAATACGTTACATGAATATGTCTGGTGAAGAAAGTTTGAACGGAGCATTTTTCCGTAAAAAGATATTAACGATTTAAGACTTTAGGTATTTACTTTAATTCTATTATTATTATTCTTTGGAAATTTATACAATACTTTTTATTTATTGATACTTTATCATACTGTAAAGTTTTTTCTGGCTGAGGAATTACTGCGGGGTCCACTACCTTTATTTACTACACTAAAGGGCGTAACGGACAAAACGCGATTTTTCAGGAGAGCCAAAAAACAATTTTGTTTTGAGAAAAAAAATCATAACTTTTTTGTTTGTTTGAATAAACTGATGCCTGTATGTAGCTTATTCTTAACTTTTTGAGCTCTTTTAAACTGATTAGTTGAACTTATAATACAATGCTTATTTACGGAAATAGCATGTCCGTTACGCCAAAAAACGCGACTGTTTTTAAGAAGGGCGTCTCTTACGCCTTTTTTTAATGGTTTATCTTATTAGAAAAAGGGCGTAATGTACAAAAAATTAACTGTTTAAGTACCATTTGGCGTATTTCCAACAATTTCGTTGCAAAATTCGCAACTTGCATTTAAGGAACACTATACTTTTAAGTACTATAATTTACAATATTTTTTTCAAAAACTTATAGAGATGTATTCACTGTTAAGTTTATTCCCCATTTTTGTTATATTGGATACTTAAACTTGAGAAAAGGTCGTTTTTTAGCCACAAAACAATTTTATTCCTTTTTTATTTGTTTATATTATTTGAACAGAATCACTGCTGTGCTGCCATCTAAATCTATTTATGTATAGGTACCAAATAATTTATAACAATTACTTTTACTCTAGAAAATATGTATGCGTTATTTCTGTTTGTAATCTTAATTTGATCAAAAATTTTACTTTTACATACTATAATACTACTAGGTACAACAATTGATATTTTGTATACCGTCTGTTCAGTAAAACTTAATGAATATGCGATTATTTATGACATAACATCAGAGTAGTTAGCAAAAAAGTCATATTGCTAGGCCTACTTCTATGTATGGATTTACTTCTATAGATTTAAATTCAAACGTTATAGATAATAACTTTCATAAGGTTAATCCTATAAATAAGGGTTTAATTTAAACATACAAGTATTAATATCACGTCTAATCATAATTGCAAATGGCCCAGTCACATATAAAACTAAAAGTTAGCAGTCTAACCTTAGTTATCATTTGAATATATGTAGGTAGTCTTGTTTTATTATTTTCATAAAAGTGGTGAAAAAGGTACCGACTAGTTCAGTTTATATTGTAAAATTTTAGTAACCCTATAAATAAAGCATTAAGAGTACACGAGCAGGTAATGCAAGTACCTACTTAATAAAAAAAATGACAAGGAAAGTACATACTAGGTCATCCCACTTAAACACAAAAAAGCAACAATTATAAACTCGAAATTGTACATATAGTGTAGTAAATAAAGGTAGTGGACCCCGCAGTAATTCCTCAGCCAGAAAAATCTTTACAGTATGATAAAGTATCAATAAATAAAAAGTATTGTATAAAAGTAAATACCTAAAGTCTTAAATCGTTAATATCTTTTTACGGAAAAATGCTCCGTTCAAACTTTCTTCACCAGACATATTCATGTAACGTATTGCAACAATATATGAAATATCAAAAAAATATCCCAGCAGAAATACCAGTATTAATAAAATAATTTTTTTTTGGCGTGTCTTGGACCGGAAAATTGCTCAGTCTAATGTTTTCACTGGAATGCCGTTTTATACCTACAAAATGAAAATCTAAAAATTTTCCACTCTCAGTTTTTAATAGTTCTATAATACATACATTTCGATACGCATTTATTTTTTATTTTTTTTACCCGCTGCGCCAAATTATATTCTAAGATCATATAAGAAGAAAAAAATGACAGAGCAATTTTCCGATGAAAATGAGCGTCAAAAAAAGGATATATCATAAAAAAATATTCTCATGTTTGACAAAACTTTTAGATTTTTTTCTAGTATCACATACTGATACTAATAACTTATTTTGTAAAATAATTTTGGACTGAGGAATTACTCGGTTCAATATACAGGGTGGAAAGGCACGACGATCCTTTCCGGAAATGGGAGATAGTTTAGCCTAAGCTCTATATTTTCTCCATAGAAACTATGTTAATATGGGCAACCGTTTTAAATTATGACCTTTTAAACATCCACGCAAAAAACTACTTTGTTCTAACCCTAACAGGTGACAGGGTCAATGAACTTACTTGTAAACAATCAGTATTCGACAGGAAATTATGCTAATTTGTTGCCATCTAACCATTTTTAGGTCTGCTTACAGCACGGTAAGAATCATTGCAGGATTTTCGCTTTCTTAGTGGTTCCACTTGTTCAATACTTGAATGAAATAGTTATGTTATTCCTTAATATTAATAATACTAACCACAACATTGTTTACAACGTCAGTTCAAATGGTGACATTGACAACCACTCAAAAGTACGCAATCGTCTTATAAATATCTCTGGTTTCCTTGACTGATAAAAAGGTTTTAGTTTCTTAACACGTTTCACAAAATTATTTTCGAATAATTGGAAACTATCTAAAATAATTAAAAATAACAAGTAGGTTGTGTTAGTTGCACCAAATGAACTTGCAAAAATGAAATACTAAGAATAAATCAAGAATAAATACTTCTTCAATACCAAACTAACAAACCTTCTTGCGTGGTAGGAAATAGACAAGACGTCTGATGTTTGAAATTAAATTTTCATTGAACTATACGTATTGAATGTCATATTCTTCAAATAAAAATGTTAGATGCTCGTGGCTATTTAAATTTGTGGGGCTGTGTAAAAGATATGGTGTACCAAACCAAACGGAATGTGAAACTGCGGACGAAATGAGACAAAGGCTAATTGGTGCTTTCTGCGGAGGATAAATGACGAAGAGCATACACTATATCGCATGTGCATCGACATACTCGGGTACGGGCTGCGGCGGCGTTGTAATACACGGAGGTACATTTGAACACCGTATGTGAAAAGAAGATAGTATTAAATATTGGAAAAAAGTAATTATCTAAGAAAGTAATAAAATTGTTTGTAATATTTTTGCATGCATTTGATTTATTTGACATTTATGCGTCATTCATACATCATTGCGATACTGTCAACGATCGGAAAAAAGTGTAAAGTCCCGAGCTTTCCCGACGGAGATCCTTAATCTAGCCGTCATGTGCACATGCTATAGGGTTATCACCACAGTTAAAAAGTAGTATTTTTGCAATTTTTATTTTTTACTCAATTAACGATTCTTACCATTACCAATAGTCTCTGTATCACTTAAACGACCTAATACTTCCGGGAAGGATCGTCGTGCCTTTCCACCCTGTATAATCAGGTTTGTGTTTTTACCTAACTTAGGAGTGTTTTTTTTTTGGATATTTATAATGTTAGTCTCGGCTCATACTATACAATAACCAAGCTAAATTTCATCGACTGAGAAATTAATGCATGGGTCTCCATACAACAACTTGCTTAATTTACTACACTAATAGTATGTTGGCGTATCTCTTACATTGAATTCTCTAACATTCGTATAAATATCCACTAGTTAAGGGCGTAACGTACATTTAGCACTCAAAAATCTACTGCAAATAGGCGTAACTGACAAAAAAATAGCACATATTTAATAAAATTTCCGATGCAAAAGGGCGTATCGTACAAAAAGTTGGGAGTTACGCCAAAATAGACATTTTGCAACGCAACATTTTTTTGAATTGGCAGATACGGCAAAATGCGTTGGAAAATTCTGTTCAAGCATTGATTTTTCATAGGGCTTAACGGACATTTTTTTCAAGTTATCGAGACGTTAAATATACCATTCGATAGAAGAAAAAAAAACTGAGTATAACTCATAGAAGGTAGGATCGCACAGAAGTGGTATACGCGTGCCTCCGTGAGGGACAAAACATACTCAAATGCGACACTGTGATTGGTCGAATTCATTTGTTGCCCACTATTCTCCATACTAATAAAAAGGTGGGGAACAAACAAAAAGTGAGACTGTGACAAGGACAAGCAATAATACCGCTTTCTCTGCTACTCCTACTGAAAGATACATAAGACTATCCCGTTCTGTCAGTTACCCCCACCACTCATGCCAGATCCAGGTATATCCTAGATTCATGGTATAACTGCATTCATAACTCATTTTCGCCATTTTGTCCCTTACGCCCTTTGAGCCTACGGTAGTCGATATATTAATATAGGGATATTGTATCATCTGTCCAACTTCTTTCAAATCACTTCTGAAGCAATCACAAAGCTTCGAGGACGAACGACGCACACCAAAGCAGAGCATGTAGAATTGTGTAAGTAAATCGTAGAAACAGCAACTTGCGAAAATAGCGTTGATCAGGAAGAGACTAGATTATCTATTTTTTAATAGTTATTACATGTATATCCGTATTGTAGATCCCCGCATCGCCATGGTGCGGTGCAACCCGGGGCTGGCGCGCGCGCTGCTGGCGGTGCTACACGAGGTGTACTGGAGCTCGGCGGGGCCCGCCGTGCGCTCGCAGGCGCTCAAGGCCATCCTGCGCTGCGTCTACTACGCTGACGCTGCGCTGCTCCGACAAGTGCTCAAGATGCAGGTCGGTTCACATATAGCCAGATCAATCTTGGCAGCTACAGTAGATATAAATAAATTTATCCCTTTATTGGGATTTAATGAATTTTGGATATAATTAAAGAAATAAATCTTATTCTTATAATATTAGCGTCAGAAAAAGACAGTATGGTTTTCCCTGCCTATGTTTGATTGCAACGGACCCCTGTAAAACTAAATCTACCGTGTTTAGACGCCGTCTGTTAAACCATATCAAATACGCGTTTTGAGTTGTTACCACTAGTGATCCTAGCTAGACTGTTGCATACTTTTGATAATAAGTACCAAGTAAGTTATACTGCTGCGAAATAATTATAAACTGACTTATTGACTTGACACATTTAGTCTCATTCTACTTTGGTATAAATACGCTATGGTATTGACGGTATTGTGTAGGTGATATCATCGCACATCGCGGGCATGATGGCGTCGACGGACCTGCGCATCGTGGTGGGGTCCCTGCAGCTAGCCGAGATCCTGATGCAGCGGCTGCCCGAGGAGATGGGCGCGCAGTTCCGCCGCGAGGGCGTGCTGCACCAGGTGGCGCAGCTGGCGGAACGCACACCCCCGTCTAATGCGCCCAACCAGGCCCGCCAGACCAAGCTTAAGGTGAACCTTATTTACTTTTTCACAAGGGTTTTACATAGATTTATCCTCGCCTAGGAGTTCCTAGAGAATGCTCACTTCTGCCTACAGCGTCAAGTTCTATAGAAATGCTGTTGTCTACTGATGCAATTTGACGCTGTTGATAGTTTCAAAACACAACCGAAAACTGACACCAAAACCTTCGAAGGCTCTCGTCATTTTTTTTAAGAGAATGTCTCTAGCTCAAGATAACGTCTCGGCTCGGCATATGCTCGCCCAGGTGCAATATCAGCTCTATGGAATGCCTAATATAGATGCGCAAAAGGCTTCACTGAGTTGAAAAGATTGATTTATATCTTTCGCTCGCGGTGATATGTATCACTCATTTCGCTCAGTGAGAGATGTCAATCAATCAGATGCCATAAGTGCGCTAGGGTGGTTCACGTTTGTATGGGAAGAATTTAAACTCTAGCTAGAAGAAGCGGCACCCTCTCATTTTGTTACACTTGTTGACTAAATATGCCAAGTTTTGTAATATTATCTCAACTACAAGGGGGTGCTCAAACACTTTGAAATTTTTCAAAGTTGTATGAAATACAAAAAAATCAAGTTATTATTTTTTAGATTTTTATGTAAGTAGTAGTTTTCACATTATTTGAACGTGTGATTTAAAAGTTATTATGTAAGAAACCATTTTTATTTCTATATTTTATGATTTTTTAGGTGAAATTCTAAAAAATCTTACTTATGAAAAATTATAATAAATAGAAATAAAAATGTTTTTCTACTTCAAAACTTATAAATCACACATGCAAATAATGTGAAAACAGATACTTAAATAAAATTCTGAATAATAAATACTTTTTTTATTTTTGGTTTTCATACAACATTCAAAATTTTCAAAGTGGTTGAGCACCCCCTTGTAGTTGAGATAAAATTACGAAACTTGCTGTATTTTATCAGCATAATAAGTGTAACAAAATAAGGGGGTGCCCCGTCGGAAAAAAATGTTTTTTGAACCACCCTAAAGTGCCCCCAAGATGGAGAATCACGCGATACAATGTTTTCCCGACACCCTCTGAATTCTTCCGAACCGCTCCGAAACCTATTCACAACGTCTCACTCGCTCGTCACGCTCGGCCGGCTCATTCGAATCATGAGTGGGAAAGAGCGAGCAAGGAACACTGAGATAGATGATGAGTTACTGAGCGAAATGAGCGAGTTGAATCTGCACTGAGTTAAAGAGTGAGTGAGTTCAGTCAAATTATACAGTTCATTTAAATCATTCACTCGTGAACGACACATGCCTAATGCCTAACCAATTATTACGAATTATCTTACAACTTATTGTAGATGGGTTGAAAAATGTATTCGTCAAATTTGACAACTGATGTAGATGTGCTTCCACAATTGTATTTTTAACATAGCTTAGGAACAATGTTGTGTTTTGAGGTTATAAATTGAAGGTTGTCTGTACAGTCCCCGGCGGCGAGCGCGCGCTCCAGCGCCGGCTCGTCCCCGCCGGCCTCCTCCTCCAACACGTCTCTGGACCACAACCTGTCGATGGCCTTCTCGGCTTCCGGCTCATTCATCAATTCTTCCATGCGTAAGTGTTACTTTATCACACTTAATTCACCACGTCTCCTTATTTGGTAATCTTTCCAGCAGGCCCTGCACCGAACTTTGCGCAGTCGTAATAATGTTTAATTAAATGGGTAGTTTTATATGTAGTTATGCTGAGTTACGTTACACGGCAAACACACTACTTCGCTCAACTGTGGCGGTCTTTACGCGTTGTCTCGTTCACACACTGGACCGGCGTGCAGATCCGCATCAGCGTGGTAGCAGCGTATCGGTGCGTTAATCATCCGTATAAATCACTCCGTCTAATGATGTTGCTCAATGTGGTTTGTGCAATTGACCATAGTTTTTATGTAAACAAAAATGAGCCAAAACGTGTTAATTTAATTATATATTTTGCAGCATCCCTTGGCAACGAGGGCAGCGGGCCCGAGCCCGGGACCGCAGCGTCCGCCGCGCAGCCGCAAGCGCCCGCCGCAACGCACAGGTCAGTTGTGTTGCCCTTCTCGACAATATTCGACAGGTGATTAAAAGTTACACACTTTTGCATCCCTATATATATTTATTTTTATTTAGGAATAGCCATCGGAATTGTGTAAACTAAGTTGAATACCCAAAAAAAATATTGATACGCATGAACAGAACAGAGGTCTACGCAATTGCATGGATTTGACAATAATACTGCTAATGTCGGCTAGGCGAGAAATTGAGATGATGGTTTGTTTAGACGAAGTGATTCCACTATCATAGCAACGCGTGACAAATAAGGAGCGAATATTGCCGGTGTACTATATATAGTGTATTGTTGTGCAGGTCCGCGAGCCCGCTGCAGCTGGCCGAGATGCTGAAGCGCAAGCGCGCGGTGAAGCGATCGGGCGGCGCGCCCGCGCGGCACGCCCGGCGCCGCGACGACGCCGCCGCCGCGCACAGTTCGCACGCCGCGCCGCCGCACCACTCGCACCAGCTGCATCATCAGCACACTGCGGCCGCTCACAGTACGAACTGCCTCACTAATCATACTATTACCGCCCTCCACTACACTTCAAATTGTCCCCCATGTAGGCTCACTTGACATTTTAGTTCGAGTCTATCCATTTTTTTTATCTTCACGCTCAATTTAAACGCACTTATAGAGGCGCCTAGCCTTTGAAGTTCGCATATACTTAAGAAATCGGGACCGTCGCCACCGTGCCCCTCGTGGCCCATGGTTATGACGTCAACGCCGAAAGCTGTCGACACCGATTCACTGATTTTAGGATACCATGACAATTATTTAAATTGTACCTTAAGAATATTTACGGATTGGTGTAACATTATAGCTACAATGGCAAATGCTAATGTCCCTTAAATGGTATATGGACCTTAGATTGTCTTCTGTTAATGCAGGCTCAAGCGCGGCAGCGTCGTCGCGGTCCACGAGCCGCGTGGGCGCGTCGAAGACGTCGTCGTTCTTGTCGTCGCTCAACCCGTCGCGCTGGGGCCGCACGCCGCACTCGCACAAGGACACCGGTCTCCTCGCCTCGCCGCACTCCTCCGCTAACCTCACCGTTCAGAACAAGTAAGTTATATACAATGAAAGTTTCGTTCATTCCATTCGTTCCACGTTTCGTGAATCAACCTGTACTTATTCCAGCATTCGCACACAATTACGTTCAATCCACCGTTGAATGCAATGCGCTGCTCACTGATAAGTCGCTCCTAGGAAAATCCACATGTTTTGTTTCCAATCATTTGTTTTAAGTGTGTAACTTCTCTTCCTGGATGTGAAGTCAAAATTGGGCTTGATTTTGTGTTAACGTCAATACGGATAAGTGTGGCTGGCGTTCACATTGGGGCTGTTTACACATTGATTAGTGTTTATTGTCAGTTCATACATTTAACACTAATCAATGTGTAAACAGTCCCCAATTTGAAGGCCAGCCATACATGCCCCGCAGCTCGGCGAACTATATACAAGTTTTTTTTTTATTCGAAAAATAAACATTCGCTTTAGCATCGTTCACATCACGTAATTCCTAGACATGGGTCACGACTTCACCACCATGTGGGATGTTGATTCGACGATCATTCTTGCGATAGTCGTGTCTGCGAACGGTCTCGTAGCGGCCTCTACCAACACTCGCTCTCTCTTGGTGGCTGGATCTAGGGTTAGATGCAGAAGGCGGTAATCTTGGACACGGCGGCGCGTATAGAGTACGTCGGTTCCTCTCTGCGGCCTTGACCACCGGCAGCTAGGGCCCTGCCCGGCTGTAAATGTATTTCGTATTGTTTTTTTATGTCTTTATACTTTACTTTTATATCCATAGTATAAAGTATAAATGAAGGATGAGGTTTTTTATGTTGAGAAAGTTTTGCCTCTGTGCATTAGCGAAAATATATTTAATATGTATAATAAATATTTATAATAAGCTTCAGTGTGTATATTGTAATATTTTTCTTTTGTTGGAATACTCTTGGCTATACATGATCCCCCTTATTCATAAACGCGCTACAAGCCTCATTTAGCTAATAATCGTTTGTCTTTATCTGTCATTTTGACTTGTGTATTTCGTCAGGTGACAAGCAAAACTCACTAATTACTACCACAAGTTAATAGCCATAGTGAACCATATTAATACTTAAATAAGGTTGATTTTTGTTTAATATTTTTTTAGTAAGTATTGAGTTTTGCTTGTCACTTGACGATTTGAAACATAATTTAACTAAATCAGGCCCGTAAAGTTTTATGAATAAGAGGGGAAGTGTCTAGTGGAGAGGAGTGGAGTCTGAGTGAAGTCCGCGCGCGCTGTGTATAATTGGAACTAATCCCAACTACATTTTTTTAACACTCATTTCTCATCTTATCTCATCTCTCTTACATTAATTTGATTATTAGTAATCAACTGTCAAAAAATATGTAAATCAGCAGCCAAGCGGATTGTGTAATACATTTGTATTGCATTACTATTTTACCTTATTGTATGTAATGCATTATGCGAGATGAAAACTAACAGTGTCCCATTTCATGAAAATTTGTGACTTGTAAAACAAGTGGAAAGAAAGAAAACCCCTGCTTTTGTTACAAGTTACAAGCTTTCATGAACGACAAATGGCCGTTCTAGCAAAATGTATTTTCTGTTATTTTTGTTACAAAATTAAATTAAAAATTTCTGTGTTTAATTTAGTACTTAATTTAATTAGCTTTCCACGTTATCAAACTTTGCTCTATTTGAATTCAAATCTGTCACAATGCAAGGAGATGCCATAAACTATAAGGTATATTGTATTAAGATTTATTAAAGTAAACAAGGAAACTGAATATGTTACCTATCAAATTAATTTATCATTGATGCTAAGCGAATAATTTGCCCATGCATTACATGATTTCATTGTTTCAAAATAACCAATCAAAACTTGTGAATCTTTTGCTTATTTCTTTCTTCCTCGCGTTGTCCCGGCATTTTGTCACGGCTCATGGGAGCCTGGGGTCCGCTTGGTAACTAATCCCAAGAATTGGCGTAGGCACCAGTTTTAATGAAAGCGAATGCCATCTGACCTTCCAACCCAGAGGGTAAACTAGGCCTTATTGGAATTAGTCCGGTTTCCTCACGATGTTTTCCTTCACCGAAAAGCGACTGGTAAATATCAAATGATATTTCGTACATAAGTTCCGAAAAACTCATTGGTACAAGCTGGGGTTTGGACCCGCGACCTCCGGATTGCAAGTCGCACGCTCTTATCGCTAGGCCACCAGCGCTTTTGCTTATTTATGGGGAACTAAATAAACCCACTTTTTCTTCACAGGGTGGGACACAAATCATTTGATTATATATATATATATGGTTTTGTGTTGTTATTACATTGCTTGTTGAAGTATTTTGATTTGTGTTGGTTTTCTTTAACTTGCAATGTTATTATTATGTTAAAAATATGTTAGTTGCCTTCAAATTGACAACCATGATTTCGTACCCAAAGGATAAAAACGGGACTCTATTACTAAGATTCCGCTGTCCGTCTGTCTGTCACAAGGCTGTATCTCATGAACCGTGATAGCTAGACAAATTTTCACAGATGATGTATTTCTGTTGCCGCTAATGCCGCTATAACAACAAATACTAAAAACAGAATATAATAAATATTTAAGTGGGCCTCCCATTCAAGAAACGTGATTGTTTTTGTCGTTTTTGCGTAATGGTACGGAACCCTTCGTGCGCGAGTCCGACTCGCACTTGGCCGGTTTTTCTAACCCTTGTTGGTATTCAAATGAGCAGAAATTTGTAATTTTTATGACAAACAACGCAGCCCTATGGGTTAGTTATTACATAAAATTATGTCATTTAAAAAACAGAATGCCGATTTCAGTGTAGTGTTCTGTAAAGAATTTGTGATTACTTCAGCGATAGTTGTTAACTTGTTATGTAAATTTCATGTAGGGGCCGCTGCTATAATTTGGTGATGGGTACTGAAATTGTAAATATACAGTTAACGCCATATTTTGGCGACTACTTGTTCGTATTCAACACATATACTACGTTACTTTGCATGCACGTTCCTTTTAACATATAAAAAAAAAACAATTTGGCGCCTTTCTGTTTTATTTGACATATTCTTTAAATCTTGACATACACATTTCCACCTATTATATTTAGTGTTGTTTGCTTAACGCAATTGATTTATCCTTTACGACTGTTCATTAATAAACTACACTA
This sequence comes from Cydia splendana, assembly GCF_910591565.1. Classification (NCBI taxonomy): domain Eukaryota; kingdom Metazoa; phylum Arthropoda; class Insecta; order Lepidoptera; family Tortricidae; genus Cydia; species Cydia splendana. Next base: position 16,960,868 of record NC_085987.1, read on the forward strand.
AACTAAATTAACACATTTAGTGCCGAAAACCCGACTATCGGGTATTTTATGATTTCGTTCCCAGGCCGGACGACCCGATAGTCGGGATCGTGGTACTACTGCTTTATATGACGAAATTGTTGTGGCCTGGCGCGGACGGACGTCTTGTTTGGCTGGGTGGCAATGAATGTGTTAAATCTAAAAAAGGCCCCTGCGGCAAGGTATTATATATCTGTTCATTTATTAATTCAATACCTAGTACTTATTATTGGCAAGAGCGCTTTGTTTATTTTGTATTTAAAATAAGTTTAGCAGGAATTGTTCGAAATGTTTTAAGCTATTTTCCTCAATTTAAATTTCAGTATTTGGTAGTTTGACTACAATATTGAACATTAATAAAAAAATTTGCGACGCGATTGCCTATTTTATTTAATGAGTGCGTGTTAAATTACTGCATACGTCATAATTAATTCATACATAAGCTTAAAAACTTTACTATTGCATTACACTTTCTTAAATGGGCTTTTTAAGGGTTTCCATAACCGTGATATACCAATTACTAATCCCAACTAGACTAAAACTAAAATCTTCGCTTTTAGTTACAATTTTATACGACACATACTCAGTACCGTCTTTACCATAAGGGCACACGGGGCCCGTGCCCAGGGCCCCCATCCTCAGGGGGCCCCGAAGGACAGACAGTAACAGTATATTTGATTACCCATAATAAATAGAAGATCATAGAAGAAAAATGTTAGTTTAATTAGCTTTCTTTACTTTCCAAAAGGGCCCCAAATTCTTATGTGCCCAGGGGCCCCAGCATAGTTTAAGACGGCCCTGCACATACTTTACGTTTATTGAACGAAAGATAACCACAGTCAGACCAAGCTTACTCTGCACCGACTTTTACGTGTCGCCGTGTTCTCAGTAGTTGTTCAATCAAGAGTTTGGTGTGACATATTCGGTATCATTTGTTCAGAGAGAAAGTCCGCGAGTGGATCCAGTGGACGGCGGCGCGGCTGGTGCGCGAGTGGGGCGCGCTGGGCGGCGGCGGCGGCGCGCTGGACCAGCTGGCCGTGCTGGCCGGCGCGCTGCCGCACGCGCCCGCGCCGCAGCGCCGCGCTGCGCTCGAGCAGCTGCGCGACACGCTCATGCAGCACGACGTATCGCCCTTCGAGGTACGCAATACAGTCATTGTAATTGGATGCCGATCCGCACGCCGCTTCAATGTTATAACACCGCAATTACACGTGCAGGCAACTAATACACTAGATATAATTAAGTAAGGTTAGACTATACACGAGTTATCTTACTTAATAACAAGTACCTGGGAGACCGAGATACTAATAATAAGTGAGCACTCTCTAAGCCTACTTATTTTTATATGCTAATACACAGGACAGAATAAGCTTGCGGTGATTTTGACCCATATAAATATATGAAGATATAATTACGCTTATTCAAATTAAGGCGTCTATTTACTCCCCAACTTACCCTATATAGTTGACAGCGCGACGAGATTGAGGTTTCTACATAATCTGTTGGTTGTCCAGGTGAACCACTCTGGCGTGTTGGGCGCTCTGCTGCAGTACCTGACGGGGCTGGACGACGCCACGGTGGCGGGCGCGCGCGACCGCGACGGCGAGGGCGAGGGCCGCGACGCCGACCAAGTGGCCGCCTGCGAGGAGCGCCTGCGCCTCTTCCTGCACGTGTTCGCCGACATGCCGCTGGTGTCCGAGTAAGTCGATCAACCACATATAATACTGACAATGACATTTACTATAAAGAATTCATTTTTCATAACAATAAGAGAAAAAGGATATTCTTAAAAAATTCACGTCTTCCATTCCATTGTATTTACAATCTTTATTATTTTTTTAATCAAAATTGCTTTTGTGTTTAGAAGTACAAGTTTTGATTCGTGTGCGGCTAGGTCACTAACTCCGATATTGGTGAAAAACCCTGACATTACAAACCTACTAACAAGGAAGGGTACCCAACTGGTCAGCTCCGATTTGATTTATTTTTATATATGTTATAGAGTAGTCTAAAATAACGGACACGTATTTTTTTTAAGCTGCCCATCCTCAACTTACTGGAAGTAATTGGCCTCCAAAGTACTGAAAAGTGACAAAACGCTCTAACTTCTGTAGAGAGTTTTGTTCAAGCAAATTGCTAGTTAATTACTGGTTTGTATATATGTTGGAGAACATGACAAAATAATGGACACGTGTTTTGCTATTTCGGCTCATATTCATATTTTACAAAAAAAACGCACTTCTAAGTTTCATAATTCTCATCCTTTCACTCGACGTTTATTCTTTTTTTTTTTATCATGAAAACTAAAAACTTCCCGGTAGTGATCCCATTTTAAAACCACTAATTATCTAGCAAATTGCTTGAACAAAACTCCACAGAATCATGGTATAATAATATACTCCGCCTGGTACTCCATTCCGAGATTCGCGTATGACCTAACTGACACGCGCCTACGTCATCATGCTGTTTACAGGTTCTCAAACTTTGAAATGTGGGAGAATTTTAACCAACGGTGAAAATTATTTTAACGGCATTAATTTAAAGTTATTCATGTAGAAACATAGTAAAATAAAACAAATCGAATGTATTAAATTAAACTTTATTTATCTATACAAGACAAACGTTTAAAAAACTAATTCACAGTTACACATTAATTACCAAGCTTACGACGTGAAAAGTTTGGAAAACACTGCGACTGCTGACACTGAGCGAGAAGGAAATAACAATTAACACGCGTTCGACAAGGATGACGGTCAGGGCATGAAGTTATCTAGATCCGAATTGTCAAATGTGCACAACGCTATCCTGTGTTGCCAGTAGTATAAACAGAATTACCCGAAAGTCTGAAATTTCTTTCGTGAATCGGAAGATATTGCTAACGAGTAATTAAAAATGACGTGTTATTGTAAAATTTAAGCTAAAATACATATAAATGAAAATTATAAAATTATAAAGAAATATTTTAACTTATTAACCATAGGTATAATGTACCCATGTAACATGTTATGTTGAAATAAAGTGGCAATGTTATTGTGACGTAGGCCCGTGTCACTCTGGGAATGGAAGACCATGTTTTATTAGACCATGCACAGAATTTAGAGCGTTTTGTCACTTTTCAGCACTTTGGAGGCCAATTTCTCCCAGTAAGTTGAGTATGGGCAGCTAAAAAAAATACGTGTCCGTTATTTTAGACTACTATATAACATATGTAAAAATAAATCAAACCGGAGCTGACCAGTTGGGTACCCTTCCTTGTAAGTCAAAAATGGTGCCGATTGACTTTACCGGCACCATATTTTTTTTACCATTAAAATTTTCATACTTTAAATATCCATTCAGATAATCATTGAAAAAATTAGAGTTTGAACCAAAATTAGTTTAAGCATACCTCTGGGACAGGAAATGAGTAATGTAATTAGACAGTACATAGACTACATAGTTAGGTTATATTGCAGCATCGGCGAGTGGTCGGAGAGCGGCGCGCACCTGGGCGGCGCGCACCTGGGCGGCGGCAGCGCGCTGGCCGCGCTGGTGGCCAAGGTGAACGCGTGCGTGTCCCACCTGGAGCAGTTCCCGGTGCGCGTGCACGACCTGCCCGCGCGCCCCGCCACCTCCGCGCTCAAGTTCTTCAACACGCATCAGCTCATGGTCAGTGCGCACAAACAATAGGTACCTAATATTCAAAGGGCGGCCGATGGATGCAATGTGGTGACGAATGCAGAAGATGAATAAGACTTTTTTTAATACAGTTGCTCAAAAAGTGCTACTTTACGTAGCTGTTTAGCGTTCGCAAAGTTGTTTTTTGCGAACTAGTGCTTTTTACTTTTCCAGCTTTTTTAAATTTAATTTTGAGCGTATTCGATATGTCCACACCAAAGAGTTTGGATATTCCAAACTTTAAATATTTTTATTTTGCCATTGCACATTTATTACGTACTAAAAGTATTGTTACACGATATAAAGTAAATATTTATTTGTTATTATATAAATAAAACGTTATAAAATACGATATTACACTAAAAAACTTTTTTATTATTTGGCTGAATGGAACTATATCATTGCCACGTTGGCGTTTGTCGTTAACAGAAAAAATGAAAAATTAAAAAGTAAAACCGGCGCCCGCCATTTTCACTTGAAATTTAGTTGTATCAAAATAATTATCTTAAATTGCAACTGTAAGAGTGTTTTTGTATTAAATGAGTTAATGTGATTAATTTAGGCAATGTAAATCAACGCTGAACGTAGTTTATAGTGCTGAATAATAAATAATATACAACATCATTCAAGTTCAAGGGAAAATTCGTAAATGTAAGTGTAATACTCATGTTACCAATATTTGTTTAATTGTGATTTTTTCGCAAATGTATTAAAAAACGTCGTTCAATGTACGTGTGAAAGTGTTATTATTTACTTGTCCCGTGTCTTTTATTCGCCTACGGCTCATAAAAGACATCTCGGGACTCGTAAATAATAAAGTACTTTCCACACTTGCATTGAAATGTACTATTATAAATTTCGAGTAATATTTTTTTCAATTTAAAATATACATAATGCACGGTGATAAAGTTCCAAATAATGTTGAAATAATACTTTACGAATATATAGTTGTCACTTTTCCTCTACAAGTGGATATGATAGTGAATTATAAACGTATATATAATAATATATTCAACTTATGAACATTTTTGCCCTCTTTGAGCGACAGCTAATCATTCATCTCTCAAAACCTGATTAATAACCCCAGGAACAAAACACACTGAGCTATATTGCTTTCGCGTCTGAGACGCATCATTTGCATTCGACGGTTGACGCTCAAAGCGCTTAAAAAATATTGCCCAGATTTTAAAATACGTTACGTTACGTGTCCTTCAATGTGCTATTTCCCCATTTCTGAAGTACATATTATTTATATTTTATATTGACTAAATAGATAGATAATAATTATCGAATAATATGGCCGAGCGAAAATGTATTATTAGTTTTTTGATTCAAATTTCATTTTTGTTTTATTACAGTGTGATCTCAAACGCCACCCAAGTTGTACTAATCTCAAGCAATGGAAAGGTGGTGTCGTGCGGATAGATCCGCTTGCCTTAGTTCAAGCGATAGAAAGGTAAGTTCCACTGGTATTTATCCGCACTGTTCAATTCTTAGTATGTATACTCACTTTGTTTTTAATATGGACCTTGTCTTCATGGCCGTATTATTCCAAACATTTGTAATTTGTCGTTTACTACGATCGTTTGTTATGTCACCGTATTATGTGACAATACTAATTAAACATCCCTGTTCCTGGATTATCCCCGTAACTGGATTAGGCTGTGGCTGCAGTGACAAAATGAATCCTTATATCTTCCATATGGCCATTGACGTGTACGTTATTATTGGTAGTATATTTCCTCTGTAACTGGTCCGCTGCTTTCAGTTTAGTATGAAATGTATTTGTTCGTTGTCAGATATCTAGCACAACGCGGCTACGCGAGCGCGCGGTCGCGCGACGGCTCGACGGCGGCCGCGCAGTCGGACGACGACGCGGGCTCCGACGACGACGTGGAGGACTCGCTCGCCACGCCGCCCATACACCAGCCCACAGAGTACGCACACCACTACTCTTTGCTGTTCAATTAACACTTTCAATTATCCACTACAGCTCATAACTGACACCTAGAACACACAAAAAGTAAAACAATAACAAAAATAATAATAGGTCTTGCATAGCCTTGATACACATAATTTTTTACGCTTGTCTTTGAAAATCAAAAGCATTGGTTCTATACGCAAAGTCTTCAAAAACTGATGTGCGCACAAAAAAATCTTCAATCGTCATAAATTTCCTTAAGAGAACGAAGTTTCCCCTTTCACCTTTCCTTTACTTTATTTCTTGCAAAACTTTGGAAATCCATTCCAACTTTTTGGAAACTTGGTAACTTGCAGAATGCACATTTGTAGTCATGAACCTTACTGTTGTACACGATTGTCCCCTTATATTAAATGAGATATGTTTTCCCAGCACCGACCACAAGCTGGAGTTCCTGATCGGCGACACGGTGCTTCCCTACAACATGACGGTGTACCAGGCCGTGCGGCAGTTCGGCGAGCAGACGGACGCCGACACAGACACAGAAACTCCGCTCGGTCAGTCAGTCTTTATTGATCACCAAGTCTCTTTCTCACTCGACTCTAGGGTTGCCAACCTTAGTGTACAGATTTGCGGTATACTTGCAATCAAACGCCTCAATAAAAAAAAAACGTTAGACCTTTTGTAGCAACTATTTTATTAACCTGATTTCAATATTCCGGCAACATGATTTAACTTGTCTTAGTATTCTTCTTACAAATGTTAAGTAATCATTACAAAACCAATAAATAAAGTGTTCTAATTTCTGTATTGTATTGATAACTCGCTGTTACGTTATTTCCCTCGAGGGACCAACACTAATAAAACAAACTGTAATGCAGCGAATGCGGGCATCTGGGTGCAAACGCACACGATCTACTACCGCGCGGTGGAGGCCAGCGAGCCGCCGCGCGTCGACACCGCCGCCTCGCGCAAGGGCAAGGGCCAGCCCACCAAGCTCTCGTCCCGCCGCAAGCCGGACCTTCTGTGGAACGGTAACCTACCTACACAAGCTCATATTATCAATCACACAGTAGACACTTTCAATATTATTTGTGCTAAAGCCAGACGAAATTGATAATGTATTTAATTGTAGATGGGGTAGTGCCAGCGCGCGAGTCGCCACTAGTGATGATCCTGCGGTCGCCGCTGCTGGCGGGCGGCGGCGGCAGCGGCGGCGAGCGCGAGGTGAAGGACGCGGCGCTGCCGGCGCTGGCGCTGCTGCGCGCGCTGCACGCGCTCACGCGGCACTGGCCGTCGCTCTACCGCGCCGCCTGCCTGCCCGACCACCGTCCGCTCGTGCCTAATGCGGACTTCATCAATGCCAAGGTAACAGCTCGTACATTATCAGTTATCAGCTTACATTACATATATCTACCAAATATATGTATGTTTAAAGGAAAAGGATATCCTTTTCCTTGGTATGAGTTAAACTATACTCTCGCCCCGATTCGAACTTTAAGATACGTCAGTTAATAGATCTAGAAACGATATGGATTAGATATGTCAGTGTCAAATGTGACGTTTCTTCAACCAAAAACGTCACTTTTGACACTGACACATCTAATCCATATCGTTTTATGATCTATTAATTGACGTATCTTAAAGTTCGAATCGGGCAGTCTGTCAAGCTATTTCCGTCAGTAGAAAAGAGCGGCAAATTTAAAATATGTAGGCGCCAAGGGTTATCGTCCCGAAGAAAATTTGAAATTCGCGCCGATTTCTACTGACAAACTTGTTTGACCGGCTATAGCAGCAGATATTGTTAAAACTTTAATGTCATGTTATGTTTCTCTTTTTAGCTTGCTGCCAAAGCCAACAGACAACTTCAAGACCCCTTAGTTATAATGACCGGGAACCTTCCGCCCTGGTTGAAAAAGATTGCATATGCGTGGTGAGTATTGAGTTCCGTTAAGCCTGATAACATTCTATTTAGCCCTGAGATAGTGCCAGTACGTACAGCTTACATTTGGCAATAATGTGCGTACGTCATGTAAACAAGTGTAGTCAAATAAAATGTAAGTACCAGTCATGTCAATTGCAATTTTGAGGCCTATCTCGAGGGACAGTATTGATTTGAATCCTGAGTTTCAATATATAAAAAAAATCACGAAAATCGGTCTGAGATGCACATTAAAAAATTGTAATAAATTATACATACAAAAGCCAAAAATATGAAAATTGATTCTAAAAATCAGCAATATCATGTTTGAAGGAACGTATCGATTACTTTTTTATTTATTTTAACGTACAAAACATTGAAATTTAAAAACATGATGTCCGCGCTTCCAGGGGAAAATATTTTGCGCAAAATGTTATTCATAGATATTCAACGTCTGTTGTATAAAAGTACTAAGTAGTACCATGCTACTAAAATAAATAAGTATCACTGAAAATCCGCAAATGGTGAAGGTCAAATAAAACCTCGCATGCATGGATTTTAAGTGAAATAATCATAATTTTATACATTTTAGAAATAGTCATGATCCTAAGATGTTATTGTTGTTTTTTTTTTCAGCCCCTTCATATTTCCGTTCGAATGTCGTCACTTACTGTTCTACGTATTGTCATTCGACCGCGACCGCGCGCTGCAGAGGCTAATCGAAGCGGGCGGCGAGCGCGGCGGCGCGGCGACGGCGGGCGGAGCGGGCGCCGACACGGAGCGCGTGGCGCCGCGCCTCGACCGCCGCAAGCGCACCGTGCAACGGCAGAATGTGTTACGCCAAGCGGAACACGTTATGCACGAGTTCGCACACTCCAAAGCGCTGCTTGAAATTCAATACGAAAACGAAGTGGGCACCGGGCTCGGACCGACCCTCGAATTCTACGCGCTCGTCTCGCAAGAACTCCAGCGCGCTGATCTTGATCTCTGGCACGGTAGCGAAAACTTTAAGCAGAAACCACACTCGTTCGGCGGTGAAATAGTCAAGAGCCAACCGCCTATGGTGACCGACCGGTCGTCCGCGGAGGTGGCGGCGCGCCTGGCGTCGTCCGTGCGCGACGCCCTCAGCCTGAACGAGGAGCGGTCGGCGGAGCCCTCGGAGCTGGAGAAGGAGACGTCGATCCCGTCGCCGGCGCCCGACGCGACCTTCGTCTCGTGGCCGTGCGGCCTCTTCCCTCAGGCCGTCGGCCGGAATGCGCGCGCATCGCATCTCTCCCGCGTCAAGGCCAAATTCCGCTTTCTAGGCAAATTCATGGCTAAAGCTGTAATGGATTCACGAATGGTAAGTTGTTTGAGCTAATTTATCTTAAGACCCACACTTCTAGGTACTATTCCCAAAATTGTGTATTGACGTAATAAAAAATAGTTATTTGTTTTACAAGGGGGCAAAGTTACTGTTTAACCGCTCGTGCTAATATTGATACCCGAGCAAGCGAAAAATTCCAAAATTGAACCACGAGCGTAGCGAGTCTTGAGCGTTGCGAGGCTTGAGCGTTGCGAGGCTTTCAAAGCACGAGGGTTAAACAAAATTTGCCCCCGAGTGAAACATAATTTTTCGCCACACCAACTCGAAGCAAATTTTAAATGTAAAATATCAAACAAAATCAAACCAAATCAAATCCAAATGAATGTTATTAAATATTTATCATCCAAAATCATCATTTAAAAGTCAATTCTACCAGCAAACATAAGAAAACAACTCAAAATTTGCAATTGATTACTTTGCCTCACATGTGAATTACTGATAGCAAAGTGCAACTTTGCTATCCGTTTTTGAAGTGCAAAGTAAGCCTTTCCGAGCTGGTGTGGTGAAAAAACTTACTTTACTTTTAATGTGAGCGAAACAAAGAGAGTCGTCGTACTTCATTATTTTGTCTCTTGCGTTCATGTGTGGGTCTAAATGTAATTTCAGCTATTTAAAGGTCGGTTGGAACAAACCGCCTGTCACCGTTAAAGAGTTCGCTAAATTTTATTGTAAGGGAGGTCTCACAGTTGACCACTGAAAAAAATTTATTAGTCCGTCAACTCTGGTTGGTGCAACCGGCCCTTAATCACAAAATGGTTCTGAAGTAATGGTAATGTTGTGGTTCAGGTGGATATCCCTCTGTCGGTGTCGATGTACCGGTGGGTGGTGGGCGAGGAGCGGTGGCTGTGCCTGAGCGACGTGCGGCACGTGGCGCCCGAGCTGTGGCGCTCGCTGTGCCGCCTGCGCCGCGTGGCCGAGCGCGCCACGCTCATCAACGAGGATGACTCGCACACGCCCGAACAGAAACAACACTTGGTAACACACACTCCTAATCTAAATACATATCAATAATAAATGTATACAATAACCTTTTGAGATAAAACAAGTTGGTGACACAGTCTCACTATAACTTGATGCAATATGCACACGTATTGAGCACTAGTAGAGAGTGATCGTCGTCGTTACAGATCAGCAGTTTGGAGTTGGACGGGTGCCCGATCGAGGAGCTGGGGCTGGACTTCATCCTGCCGGGCGACGGGTGCACGGAGCTGCGCCGCGGCGGCCGCGACCTGCCCGTCACCGCGCACAACCTGCACAACTACATCACGCTCGTCACGCACTGGTTGCTCTATGAAGGTACGCACTTCACTACTTCATGTTTATGGAAACACGAACGGACGCTGTCCCCCAGACTCCGTCTTCCAGACCCTTCACAGACTTGGCCCCAACGGCAAAGTGTGAGAACGCCACTATAAACACACTTCATTTTACATAAGAATTAGACGTTTATGGGAGCTTTTCCACACTCTGTAAGCTTAAACAGACTAACAGTTAACAGTCCATTACTAAAAGATCTACAACAAATGTTACAAATTTTCAAATGTAAAGCTTACTTATATAATATATCAGGTGTGAGCCTGTAATTGGCTTCCCATCTCTTATTAATTGGTACTACTTTGTATTGATAGCTCCATAATGTAAATAAATAACTTTTTCTGGTAATGAATAGTAAACTAATAACATTAAATATTTGTGTTACAGGTGTGATTCGTCAGCTGGAAGCATTCAAAGAAGGATTCGAATCAGTATTCCCGTTAAGTAATCTCAAAATATTCTACCCAGAAGAGCTAGAACAAGTGTTCTGCGGAAGCCCGTCAGGTAAGATACGATCTTTCTTTAGATAGTTTAATATAATTATTTCAAGTAGCCTTAATAATACTCTCGATGTTCTTATTGAGCCGTGGGAACCATGAACGAATTGAAATATTAAACTGATGGTGTTTTATTGTGGCAGGCGGTCGCGAGGTGCGGTGGGAGCCGCGCATGCTGGCCGAGTGCATCCGGCCCGACCACGGCTACACGGCCGAGTCGCGCGCCATCCGCATGCTCATCGACATCCTCGCCTCCTACAGCCGCGACGAGCAGCGCCTATTCCTGCAGTTTGTCACGGGCAGCCCCCGTCTGCCCACTGGAGGTAAGCCGAGTACCACTCGCAATATTTTGTCTACATATTTAATTAATAGTTTGATAAGCGTTATGTAACCAATGTATGTGTGTGCAGGTTTCAAGGCCCTGAATCCGCCTCTGACGGTGGTACGCAAATCGCTGGAGTCATCGCTGGACCCGGACGAGTACCTGCCGTCGGTGATGACGTGCGTCAACTACCTAAAACTGCCAGACTACAGCAACGCGGAGGTGATGCGCGCCAAGCTGCGCCTGGCTGCCTCCGAGGGCCAACACTCCTTCCACTTGTCCTAAACGCCCGCCTCCGCTCTCGACGTGTGCGTTTCGTCTGAGATCCGATACCCCTCCACACTCAGCGAAGCCGCCATCCGTTCGACCCGACGCGTGGTTCGCGTGTTACTGTGTTGGTACCACTAATTGGTACGGTGTGTGCGTCGCGTGCAATCCGATTCAGGACATACAGTTTTTGTGCAATCAGAGTGATTTATATTTACCTTTCGTTACAGACACTAAAAGTGCTGTGCGGACATTAATTATTATCATTTTGTTTTCTTCTTTGAATTCTTTTTTTACAATTGATATAATTATACTATATTCTGTGTTAACGTAATGTGATAGCTTTGTATATTTCTTTATCGACACTATAGGGAGACTAACGACTCTCGACATAGTAGCATATGGAAGTGTGTGACGTGATTCTGCGAGACAACTCGCGATAAGACGAGTTGTCAGAATGCGTGTGACGTGTCACGGCAGAGGCCCGCGCCGCCGGGCCCGCCATCCTCGCCGAAGACCGTGTCGCCTGTACCGCCGCACTGTTATATCATACTTATAAATATAATAAGCTCCATTATGTTTGAAGGACCTCTGGATTTATCCTTCAAGAATCAAAAGTTAAAATAGCATTTATTACCAAACGGTGTATGTTTTCATTATCATTTAAGTTCATTAAAGAGTAAAAGTGCAAAATTTTAATATGTAACGATTTCAATAAAAGCATGTAAACATATTGAATCAATCAGGTGTCTTATTTATGCTATCGCAACCCGCAATTGTACTGTTTTGCATATTTAGGGCATAGGTCATGTATTATTACTATTTTAGTTAAATAGGGGATATTACTGCAATGTTCTGCCGCCAGAGTGCAGCACTACCGACTGAATAAGATTTTAAATTCATAGACTAACTTATACATACCGTGCCTTAAACTGTTTTTTGACAAGTTTTCACAGACAATAAAATATGACATTGATGCATCAAGGCGGTTTGTTAAGGGGCCCACCGATTACCAGTCCGCCGGACGATATCAGCCTGTCAGTTGACCGCAAAAGGCCACACACTAAACAGTTCTCTGTCAGTTTTCGGCCTGACGACTTACACGAACCGATAGTGTGTGGCCGCCTGACGATTCCAGTCAGCGCCGACAGATATCCGCCGGACAGTCCGTGGCCTCGAGTCCAGTCAAACACACATCATGAGGTAGCCGGCCGGCGATCGACACACGTTACAGCATTAGTAAATTCTACTTTATTCCTAGTACTTAAGAGTTCATAGTCCCTAAAATAAGCATACGACTTTTTGTCTTCGAACATCACGGATCCAATACTTAATTTATGACGCTGATATTTGCTTGTAATTTCATACACAATTTTAAGGCCAGTAGACCTTATTAACCTTAAATACGGTAGGGCTTCTGTCAAATTGAAATAGAATCAGTAAAAAAAAAACAGATATGTACGTTAGTAAAATTCAACTTTAATTCTAGTAGTTAGAGTTCATAGTTGGTTCATAGGCATCATTTTAATTTTAAGGCATGAATACAACAATGCGAAGGTTGCATAGTATCTAGTTTGTCAAGACTTTTCTTTATTTATCATGTTGTTACCTCGCAACTGTTGTTTACTGTCAGTCAAAAATAAATGTCATAGAGAGAATTATAACATAAACCTTATCTTTTTCTCTATTAATTTTAAATGTGACATGTTATTATAGTATTTGCATGGCTTATATATTTGAAAATACAGACTTGATTATTGATTGCTGGAAGAGTAAGTAACCGAGTAAAAAAGGAGCAAACATTGAAAGATTCAAATAGGGAAATTAGCGTCCCAATATAACAACACTGGTTAAAATTTTAATAGTTCTCAAGACAACGCCGGGAGGTATACCTTCGATGGCGTTCACGGCAGCTAGCAATGAAAAGACTAGCTATTGTGCGTTTTGATTCCGCTATAAAGACACGTGGTAGAAACACTAGCGCAAGTATGGAGGTACCTGCTTAGACAAGAGATAAGACCTACGCTTGAAATTCTTCAGCTACAAGTGGGATCCGAATTATGACATCATTAATTCATTCCGTTTTAAGTTAAGAGAATATCTGGAGCAAACTGTGTTCGGAGTTACAGAGCGTGGCGTGGCGATATTACCTACCCGAAATTCTCGTAATATGTGACAATTATTACAAAAAAAGGATATGGAGTCACAAGCTGCAAGCGGTGGATTCAACATACTTTTACTTACACCGGCTCTTATTTAGGTACTATCTATGTATACCAAATTGAAAAAAATGAAAATACTTTACTGTTATGTTTTTGTTATATTCATTCTACTCTTTTAAACCTTTTCTACATAATATTAGGTCTACTTGGCCGTTACCCGAGTGATTTTTTTGTTTGATACCTTGTAATAAATAATTTGGCCAAGCCCGAGATAGCTCGAGGCATTTAGTGTTCCGCTCGCATCGTTATATTTTACAGAGGTTGTTTGCCTGTTTTTAGGATTCCGTATTCAACTACCCTATAGGAACCCTTATAGTTTCACAACCCTTGTAGTTTTTACTATATATTTAATATATCATTAATTCTTCTTCGGCGGGAACGGACTCGATTAGATGCATAGCCTGCATCAAAAGTACGTCGCGGGGACGGTAATTTGTGTTTTGGGAAAGTATCCTATGAAACTCAGTGACACATTCATCCTCGATGTAATCATTTGCAAGTATATACGAAAAGCGAGCCATTGTATTCGACAACAACCTAGTGCGTAGGTGGCACCTTTGTGGCACATACAGTAAACAAACCACATTGACACATCACACGTCACGTCAATCACATGGCCTACCGCGAAACGAGAAAATCGAAATTTCGTTATCTAATCTCTCTATCACTCTTGCATATTCGAGCGATAAAGAGGCAGATAACTAAATTTCGATTTTCGCGTTTACCGGTAGGCCCTTGTTAACAAACCGCCTTGATGCATCAATGTCATATTTTATTGTCTGTGAAAACTTGTCAAAAACAGTTTAAGGCACAGTATGTATAAGTTAGTCTATGAATTTACTGAGTCGGTAGTGCTGCACTCTGGCGGCAGAACATTGCAGTAATATCCCCTTTTAACCAGGTTTCACTATAGTAGTCAAAAATATGTTTACATTTTTTGCCTTATTACAAAGGAATAAGGTCCAAAAGTGTAAACATTGTCTTTGACGTCGACTGTCCATTTTGATGAAAAAATTAAACTAGTTGAAAAACATGAAACTGAAGGCTCTCGACTGACAGCAGATGACGGCCAACAGGCCACCGGCCGGCTATCTGATAATGTGTGTGTAAATTGGCCTGCAGGCCACGGACTGTCCGGCAGATATCTGTCGACGCTGACCGGAATCGATGAGCCGTAGTTCGAATAGCCGTCAGTCCAAAATCTGAAGTAGAACTGTTAATGTGTGGCCTTCTGCGATCAACTGACAGGCTGATATCGTCCGGCGAACTGTCAATTTGTAGGGACCTGTCAAAATTATATCAGACTATTGCCGGCGGGCGGCCGTACGGTGGGAAACTGACGACTCGTCTGTAGTCGCAGAGGTGGCAGCAGACCATTGCCGGCCGGCAATAATCGCTTATGTTTGTGGACGTTATTGGTCTAGGACGGCAGGCCGCCCGATAAGGCCAGAGACTGCAGGCGGACTGATAATCAGTGGGCCCCTTTAACAAGGGCCTACCGGTAAACGCAAAAATCGAAATTTAGTTATCTGCCTCTATCGCTCGAATACGCAAGAGTGATAGAGAGATTAATAGCGAAGTTTCGTTTTTCTTGTTTCGCGGTAGGCCATGTGTCAATGTGGTTTGTTTACTGTATGTGCCTCAAAGGTGCCACCTACGCAGAGCTTTGCCTAATATTCCCTATTCATTCATGTTCTTAAAACATTACATTTCCATAATAATGTTCTGTGGCTTTTTTCTACTCCAGCTCTTCAATCTGTCAATAGGGGATATTACTGCAATGTTCTGCCGCCAGAGTGCAGCACTACCGACTCAGTAAATTCGTAGACTAACTTATACATACTGAGGGGCTACCGCGAAAACCGAAATTCGCAAATTGCGGGGATCTTTCTCTTTTACTTCAATGAAGGTGTAATTAGAGTGACAGAGAAAAATGCCCGCAATTTGCGAACTTCGATTTTTTCGGTTATAGCCCTGTGCTTAAACTGTTTTTTGACAAGTTTTCACAGACAATAAAATATGACATTGATGCATCAAGGCGGTTTGTTAACAAGGGCCTACCGGTAAACGCGAAAATCGAAATTTAGTTATCTGCCTCTTTATCGCTCGAATATGCAAGAGTGATAGAGAGATTAGATAACGAAATTTCGATTTTCTTGTTTCGCGGTAGGCCATGTGATTCACGTGACGTGTGATGTGTCAATGTGGTTTGTTTACTGTATGTGCCACAAAGGTGCCACCTACGCAGAGCTTTGCCTAATATTCCCTATTAAATGACTGATAGTGATATTGATATCACAGAATAAGTAGTAATACTACCGTACAGAAAGGACACTTCCTCCAAAAACGAAGTTTAACAGCGTTTCAGGGTCGAATCATGATATCCCTTTCTACTCTAGGGCACTACACTATCTATCCCTTTCGACTATTTAGGGTTTTCAAAATTCAAGTAATTATCTTATCTGTGGTCGTGCACACAAAGGGACGTCAAGTTGCGTCAACCCTAATAATTGCTCGGAGCAATGCCGAGCCGAACGGAGCCGAGTTTGCCCGCAGTCAGGAGTGTCTCCCCACTGGTGATATCTAAATCAACTACACTTGAAGCACGGCGCGTGGGGCACGGTCGTGCTTTTCCATTGGATTATAATACAACTGCTTAGCAGTCATCTTATGAATATTCATATGCTCAGTACAAATAAATATTATAGGACAATTTGTACACAGATCGACCTAGTCCCACTGTAAGCTCAATAAGGTTCGTGTCATATACACATATGCAGGGCGTTTTTTGAACAACTAGCCATATTGTGCAAGGTGATTAGGTAGGTCATACTGAACAACTTTTTCTATGGGACTAACCACGAAATCCCAAAAAAAAATTTGGTTTTTCCATAGAAAACGTGGACATCCACTCGACCAAAATGTATGAAACGGGGTAAAAATTTATTGTGATTTCGGAGTTGGTCCCATAGAAAAAGTTGTTCAGTATGGCCTACCTAATCACCTCGCACAATATGGCTAGTTGTTCAAAAAACGCCCTGTATGCATATAAATACTTATATGTTTAAATAGAAAAAATCAATAACTCAGGAACAAATATTTGTGATAAACACAAATAAATGCTCTTACCAGGATTCGAACCCGGGACCTCCTGCTTCGTCGGCAGGGCCACTACCGACTAGCCTCCTCCATTAAAAAGAAATGAGTCGCTTCACTTCAAACTCGGGTAAATCCATCTGTCAGATGATACAATTTTGGTATTAAGAAAAGGTAATAGGTGAAGTTAAGCGCCACAGATATTCTCTTTTAAAGGCTTACTTACATCTAGGCAAAGATCTACAAACCCATTGATTTACTCATGGGATCGGCCACACTGGCGATTTGCGAGCGAGCCCGTTCGCAGCGAGCGCGCAACGATATCGCCGCGAGCACGCAACGATTTCGCTCCCATTCCAGTATGACAGTCCGCAGCGTAATCGTTGCGCACTCGCTGCGCGCTCGCCTCGCTTTCAAACTCGCCAGTGTGGCCACGCCCTAACTATGCCATTCAGTTTCCTTAAAATGTACTTAGATGGTACTTAGCCTGTTAGCCATAGGTACCCCGAAGTTAACCGAGTTTAAAAAGTACACAATATTCCACTGACGCTGTTAAGGAACATGTGGCCAATGATGAACACTACCTCCGAGGCTCCGACGTTTCGAGGACGGCTTTGTCCCTGTAGTCTCGGAGAAAGAATTTTAAATCTTTATTTATACACTATTAAGTCCCGTTTATGAGAGGATGATGAAGTGTGTGTGTGTGTGTGTGTGGGAGAGTGATGTGGGTTTTGGGCATGCCCGCATTACTTACTCGCGTCCCAGGCGATGCAGCGTCCGTGGAGAGGTCACTTCACCCACTTCAGCTTGCTGAGTGGAAAACAACACGGAGAGTGGCAGTTACCGGTTCTAACTGAGACACCAGCGCGGCGCTCTCCCACCTTCGTCACCGGGCACGGCATTCTCCTGCCAGCTCTGCGGTCGCGGCTGCCGCTCTCGCATTGGACTTAATAGTAATTTGCGGAAGTGCCACACTCTTAATATGGACGCTGTTTAAACCATCATCTTATTGATTGTTACAGGCCAATGATGAAGTCCCGTTTAAGGAAATCATGTTTTTAAAGATTGTGATTGTTTTAATCAGTGACAAGGAATTACTGTACCCTTATATAGTGCATGATTGTTAGAGATATGAGACGAGACCATCGGTATTCAGTAGTGAGGTACGGACTATTGATTTGGCCGACTAGCCGACTAATCGGCGCTCGAATGGCTGATTAGTCGGCTAGTCGGCCAAATAATTTGTTTCGTATAAGTTCAGGTGAAAAACAATAGTTTTGCTCCTTTGGTTGCGCTATTCATCATAATTCAGCTTGGCTAAAAGGTGTTCTCTACAGGTTCAAAGACCTATCACAAGAATCCTCGTTCAATTTCTGTCTTTGGTTCTTTTATTTTGCGATCCTGAGCAGACCGCCAGTACAGCTTGTAGGAGGTCTAGGCTCTATTTCCCGTACGTAGTCGCCAGTTAAGAACCTATCCCCTGTGGTCAGCGTCTTTACGAGCAACGTGCCCTGACTAAGTCTCTAAATTTTGCAATATTATTAATAGTTCCTTATGGCTCCACCATTAAAAAAAAATTAACTATCGAACTTGCACATGAAATTACACGAGAATCAGTTGAGATCGACCTGTAGACACCCTGTAGAGGAAAACACCAGTGGCCTATTTTATAAAGCTACAAGTTACAATTTACAAGCGGAAGTCTCGTTCTAACACATAGGGTTAGAAGGAGACTTCCGCTTGTAAATTGTAACTTGTAGCTTTATAAAATAGGCCACAGCCCACCAACATATGATAACGATCAAACGGTCAATTATATGAACAAAAGTTTTCACATCACCTATTCGGAAAAGGGCTTTTTCTTCCCCGCTAGGAGGGATCAAAGTGGCACTTTTCCTCCCTGCTAGGGGGTATCAATAAAGTGGCACTTTTCTGTTCTAGGACTCTGTTTTTGTTATTTTTTGCATTCTTTTTTTAGCTTGAATAATATTTTGAAACAATAATTTGTGTGAACACTAAGATTTTTTTATTTTCCTCATAGTTGATGTGAAAAGCAGTATGTGTCACACGGTATCATAATTATTTCGTCTTGAGCGTTAACACTTGAATCCCTCATTACGCTCAGGATTCTACAGTAGAATCCATCGCTTCATTCAGGATTCAATGTACGCCCTTGACGGAAATATATCATTTTGATTCCTTGTAACACAAACTACTATTTCGTATGCACCCTGAATAGGTATTTTAGTAAAAACATAAAACATATGGTAAATATTGACTGTTGATTTAATTTTTTTCTGTTTTTCTTTCACTAATAAAGTGCCGACTAATCGGCCATTTTTGCCGACTAGTCGCCGACTAATCGCCGACTACAAATGTGGCCGGATAGTCGGCTTTCCCGACTAGTTGGCGACTAGTCGGTACATCCCTAGTATTCAGGATTATTGAGATTATAATTGCCGTTGACTATTTATTTACTTATTACTAATTTAACCATAAGTTATTTCACTATTTGGTGTGCAAAATATGCAACCCAACATGGGAATCTTTCACTGACCCTTCTGACTGTTCTGTCTCCCACTTAAATTATAAAAAAAATTATAATGATAAAATAAAAAACCCAATTTTCTTGTATTAAACATATATTTGAACCTACTTTTATAACAATTACTTAGGTCTCTATTTTTAGACAGCAAAATAGTGTAATGTTTTACAGATGAAATTAATTACACTGAGCAGACCTTATCTCTTGATTATTTAAAACTACAATCAGACGAAGACAATGTGGCTGCTGTTTCTGAAAACATTTTGTGAATCTACCAAATGATGGAATATAGTAAGCAAAAAATATATACATATATGTAAAATAAACACTTCTATCTTATTTAACCAGTAAACATTATCTACTACATGAGTTATTTGACTCTGACAAGTAAACTGGAAACTGGAGCTAAGATATATTGCTAAGCTCATAACATAGTAAAAATAGTTTTGGTCTAGTAATTCCTAAAAAACATGCACAGTTCTCTAGTAAAGTATCCATACCTATCAATGACATTTATCATATAATTGATACTAATATAAATGAAGTGATAAAATTCACATGACTAATAATTACATAATACATTCCATTATTCTTAAAATACCATTGCTATCCAGCCAAGTATGAGGCACGAACCCCCAATTGGTGTGAGTCTACGCAAAGTGCGGTCTCCAGTGAATGCATGGTAGTAACAGGTTCCACAGAACAACCCCATCCCTGCCATGAAGAATGCACCAGCCTGAAAAAAAAATACATTTACACACATTCTTAATAATTTGGTTTCTAAAATAGCTATACGTTAGGAGCTTAAAAACTTACAATAAAAGGTCTTTTGCACAGTGGCACTGTCATTAGTGCCAAAGTGTGTAGAAAATGGAACCGATTAGCAGTATCAAATATTTTCCTCAGATCTTCTTTGGTGTCAGTTTCTGGGAAAGTGCGATGGGCACCCATAGCTCCCAGCACAACGGCGGAAGCTCCGCTCAGGCCGGCGAGCCGCACGAACGGCCCAGCTTCCTGCGCTAACTCCCACAGAGGCATCTTTACTATAATGGTTACTGGTGGAGCCTCTACAGTCTTAGACTTAAACACGCCCTGAAAATCCAAATGGAAAACAAGGTGAACTGATTGCGCAAATACAGAATAAATTGAACATGCAAATCTTTTACGTCAAACGGGTTCGACTAGATTATATTTTGCCTTATCATTCACAATGAATAGATTGGCAACTTACGATATGGCGCAAGAATGACATAGCTCCGTCCGTCACCGTATTAATCATCAAAGTATCCATCAAATTTACCATACCTTTTGTTTATTTACAAGTGATATTATAAAAAATATATAGGTGGGTATTAACGTAAATTCTCTGAAGTTGGATCAATAAAAACGTATTTTGAGGTAAAATTTGGACTGTCAATGTCCACTTGACATTACAATTTTTTTTTTTCATCTACTGTCATAGATGGTAGGATCGTTATAGAAGTGCTATACGCGTGCCTTGCGTGTGCCTCTAGCGCCGCGATTCGCCCACGAGTGTGGAGTGGGCTTAGCCCCCATACCTACGGGCGCTTTACAACGCGCGTTAAAAAAGCGTTTGAATGACACAAATGGATACATGTGTATTTATTCCATATTTATTCACACGACAGCGGTGGCGCTTTTTATGAAGCGTTGTTGGATTTTTGACTTTAAGCCTTGGTCGTTACTTACATCGAATTTAGGCCTCATAATCACGAGCGCTTTTTCAACGCGCGTTAAAAAAGTGCTTGAATCTGTCTGCACGCTAAATCCAATTTAATAACCAAGGCTTAAAGTCGAAAATCCAACAACGCTTAGTAAAAAGCGCCAACGCCATCGTGTGAATAAATACTCATGTTTCCATTTGTGACATTCAAACGCTTTTTTAACGCGCGTTGAAAAAGCTCTCGTGCTAATGGGGGCTTAGAGTCGGACGCAGTGCAAGTGTTATTTATACGTCATAATTTCATAGAAGTTTGACGTTTAAAATAACAAAAAAAAGAAAAGTACAGAGATTTTCATAGCCCACGCAGTGCAAGTGCAATTTTAAACGTCAAACTTCTATCAAATTATGAAGTATAAATAAAACAGTTGCACTGCGTGCCTATCAAAATTGCTGCAGACTTTTCTTGGTCTTACTCTATAAAGCCCCCTCCAGACTATGCCCGTGAATCGCGAGCGAAGCCGCGAACGCGAATGTGGAGTCGATTTCGCTGTCTGCGACGCCACACTCGCGTTCGCGGCTTCGCGCCGCGATTCGCGCACGAGTGTGGAGGGGGCTTAATATAACCGGCCAGGAGCATGTCGGGCCATGCTCAGTGCAGGGTTCCGTAGTTTCCGTTTAGTTGCGTGAGTTGCGTCATGATGATGATGATGATGAGAGGTACAATAATATAGATATGAAATGGGGGAGGGGCCAGATGACCGAACGTGATGCACCACCACCGTAAGTTTAGTATGGTTTATGGTGGGCAACAAATATAAACTCGACCAATCATTTTGTCGCATTGCGTATGTTCTGTCCCTCACGGACAAATAAATAAACAAAATAGTATAAAATAGATTTTTACCCGACTGCATCAGAAGGAGGGTAATGTTTTTCGAGCGTAGGTACATTATGTCTATTTATTTGACACGCCTTAGAGCCCATACGGCTGGACGGTTTTTGACATAGGTATGAGGTGTGGTTGAATTTGTCAAAGTTGTGGCAGTGACACAGGCTATGGCCAAAGAGAATTAAATCACTACGGCTATGGCTATAACATAACGACGCCCGCAAATGAAAAAATGGAGGGAAGGTGGGTTGTTTTTTTTTCATTTCTCATGCTCTGAAATAGGGTTATTGTTGTTCTAAAAGGTGTGCAGAAAATGATACGTTTCTGCATTAGAGCATTTTAGGTTCCAAGTACGATTTTATTAATTTTTTTACGATTAAAGCAATTGAAATTTGGGTATTAAATGGATTAATTTGTTATACAACTTCCATTTTGATATTTGACTCCCCATTCCATAAATCACGATATATTTGCCTAAATTGTTAATTGAAAGTACTTACCCTCAAAAATACTATATAAATGTATACTTAGTTTTTAAAAAACACATGCATTTTACTTTCCTCGTATTCCAAATGAAAAGTAGAGTGTTTAACTCGGGTGAAA
The DNA here is from genome assembly GCF_910591565.1 of Cydia splendana. Lineage (NCBI taxonomy): Eukaryota > Metazoa > Arthropoda > Insecta > Lepidoptera > Tortricidae > Cydia > Cydia splendana. The sequence goes on from NC_085987.1 coordinate 16,983,190, forward strand.
GGCGTCATTTCAGCCTCGGACTATTGGCGCTCTCGCTCGGACTTCTGGCAGAAATGAGTGCCTTTCATTTCATCCCTTGGATAACAATCTACTATTTTCTTACTGTAGCAATATGGATACCAAATGAAAGCTAGTGAAAAGACCATTTCAAAAATATATGTAAACAGTCGGTTTTTTTTTGTTTGTTTTAATAATAGTTGCAGTTTAATGTAACGGAAAATTATACTTTTTTAGTGTTCCGTACCTCAAAAGGAAAAAACGGTACCCTTATAGGATCACTTGTGCGTCTGTCTGTCTGTCCGTCTGTCACAGCCCATTTTCTCCAAAAGTACTGAATCAATTAAGTTGAAATTTTGTGCACATATGTAAATTCGTGACCCAAAGACGGACATCTTACGTAAATAAATGAATTGTAAACATGAAGGCCACTTTTGGGGGGTAAATGAGAAAATTAAAAAATAATGTTTTTTTAAACTATATCGTGCTACATATCAAAATAAATGAAAGAGCTTATTTTGAGAATATCAAATATATATTTTTTTGTAATAATAAAATAAATAGTTTAGAAGTTATTTCAGAAAATAGCCAAAAAATGATTATCCCCCCCCCCCTTTATCTCCGAAACTACTGGGTCTAAAATTTTGAAAAAATTTACAAAATAGTTCTTTAAGTACCTATAGATGACAGGAAAATCTATTAGAAATATGCAGTCAAGCGTGAGTCGGACTAATTACTTCGTTTTTGATCCGACCCCTACGGGTTTTTAAAAGGCAATTCACTCGCGTTACACATATAAAATTTACATTGTTAAAAATTGGGTAATGTACGGAACCTTCGAGCAACACCGGCTTCCGACACATCGGAAGGGAGGGGCCCAAGCGATATCTTACCGTCATAGAGGTACAATAACTAGAGATGACACGGGGGAGAGGCCAAACGACCGAACGAGATGCACTTATGGAAATTTCAGTAAGAGTAGCAGAGAAAGCGGTATTATTACTTGTCCTTGTCATATTCTCACTTTTTGTTTGTTCCCCACCAAAAATTTAGTATGGTTTATGGTGGGCAACAAATAACCCGACCGAATTACGTAGATTGTTTTTGGTTTGTTGTCAGGAATGTTAAAACGTGTTTTTAATATTGTCGCTTTGCGTATGTTTTGTCCCTCACGGAGGCACGCGTATAGCTCATCTATGTAATACTAGGTCTATGCTTACCGTACAAATCTTTCTGCCATTTTTTGCGGGGGGAAAGGTGCACACAGTCGCACTTCACACACACTTACATACAAAATCCAATCTGTAATGACGACACGAATACATAGAAAATGACACACGTCAAAGACAAATCTTGCAAACCTCGATCTCTTTTTGTGTACGGACTGGTACGGACGAGTCACAAGTGTCACAACACGCACACTAACACATTTTCGTCGAAGTGTTCTGACAGACTATGAGAAGTCGGATTTGTCGCTCGACCGATAGTTTTATTACCCGCGCTAGATCAATTGATCTTGTACCTAGGCAGAGGGGAAATAGTGCGAATGCCGCCTCCCTTCCGGACAGATTGGATTTTGTATGTAAGTGTGTGAGAAGTGCGCCTGTGTGCACCTTTCCCCCCGCAAAAAATGGCAGAAAGATTTGTACGGTAAGATATCGCTTGGGCCCCTCCCTTCCGAAGTGTCGGAAGCCGGTGTTGCTCGAAGTTTAGAGCACTTGAAAGTCAACTGTGGATTGTGAAATTTTTGAACGTTTTCTAATAATTTGTTAGACGAAGTATTGAAAATGTTACAGTTACAGTATGTTATATATTGTGATCTACTCACAAAGCCCTTTCATTTAGCACCCCACATGGTATGTTTAAAAAAACGAAAATAAAAAGGTTTGTACTGCTGACTTTATGACGTCACCGCAACTACCCCCACCACTTTCGCGCTTGTCATCTCATATATTTGTGTTCAGGGCATTGCACTAATTGCATCGATACCATATTCACTCATACCTGAGACGACATGAACGACAACTAACCTAAAGCCTGTGTGGCCGGCCGTTTACTAGTTAGCTTAGTGCTGCACTCTGGCGGTGGAACGTTGCAGTAGGTAATACCCCCTATTTACATAATTAATTATGTACCCATGCCAAATTGAAGTATTAGTACTGTACTTACCTAATAAATGAACCTCTCTTTTTCGAGTAAAAATTTTTTTCTTCTACATTTTCCTAATCAGAACACGGTACCGAATATGCCCTTCAACGGATCCCCTCTGTTTTTGTTACACTTGTATAAAAAGTAATAAAAACCACGTTACAAAGTTCGCTGGAAAACTTATACTTGAGGAAGGCGGAAAATAAAACAATAGTATAATAAATGCGATATATCACTCTTTATTTTTTTATAATCGCACTGCGGCTAACAAAAACTGCATGCTCTCATTTTCGTTAAGTTACCGACGAAGAAGTAAAAAATAGATTTTGTGGAAAATTAGAAAAAAATGGTCTACCTACTTAATTATCCATTTATGGAGCAGTTCGTTTTCCTAAACAACATAGTTTATAATCGTATCTACTTCGTCAATAGCATTCTTATAAGTTCTAACTAGGTATTATATGAGTGCCTGGACTTAAACATTAAAATCACATTTTCACAACATTTCGATTATGTTTAGAGTATAATATGTAAGTATTTCGAACAAGATTGTTCTGAATGTCGGCAGCTGGGTGCTACCTCAAGGCGTCGGGCTCCGCGGGACCACGCTCGCGCTAGGGCAGCACACGCCGGCGTACCTGAAAACCGAAGTACATACATTTTAAACAACACGACTGAATGAGGCATGTAAGGCATGTTGTTCACCTTTGAAGTTACTTCGTTCGTTTTACACATTGTAGTCTGGCTAACCATAAATAAGTGCTTATCGACATCGTTTGTAACACATAACATAATTATAAACATTAAAGAACTCGAACAAGATTAAGATTATACATTAAAGGTGACTGACCTTTAGCAGTGAACTATGAAACTTCCCGTATAATAAAATTAAACATACGTTATAACGGTGACTGACGGTTTGGTGCAACAGACCCTAACGCCGTTATTCATAAAACTTAGCAATCTCTTAAAAACCTCTGTTAAATTTTGTCTCTTTCAAATAAACAGAAATGTCACATATAAGTTTAACTTAAGGTGGTTCGATTTTCATACAAAATTCAATCCCTGTTCATTAAGTAACTACACACTATTAGTACATAAATATTTCCGCATTTATCTACTTTCGAATATTCGTTTGCGCGAAATTAATAGGAAAACAATGTTTCATACAGAAATCATGCAAGAATCATAGTTAACTTTTCATCAATTTTACGTATGTGTGTGTCACAAATGTCGTGTACAGATACATTTGCGACGTTGCCATACCATTTCCGACGTTGCCGGGCTGACCACGGCGCGAATTTGGAGTGCCGGCATGTTTAGTGCAATTTTGTTGACAGGTACTTAATTGACCGAAGCGAGAATAAGTACCCGAAGTTCGTCAGCTTAGCTAAGAACTATCATGGTGTGTTTTGTAAACAGTCGCTTGTTTGCTTATAAACGGAAGGTTCCCGGTTCGATCCCCAGCTGGGACATAACTTTTTGTATTTTTTTTACACCTAAATTTCGTATTGTTTTTTTTATTTATTATGGGGATTAAGTATGGGCTAAGCGTATTCGTTTATTTTTTACAAAGATAATTAGAAATTATAGTCTACCTAATCTCTTGGATTTTTACAATCAGGACATCCTCACTGCAATAAAAAAGAAATGTATAAAATTTCCTGTGGTTGAAAATAATGGAATTATTACTAGTTACTACCCGCTCTCTGCTACCCGGTAAGTAAATTATAACTTTATTAGAATCCATATTGTTGCATCATCTTTCTTCCTATTACCTACCAACATTAGACATTTTTTTGACGTAGCGGAAACTAAAACTTCTATACAAATATTTGGGACATAGTTTTTAGGGTTCCGTACCCAAAAGGTAAAACGGGACCCTATTACTAAGACTTCGCTGTCCGTCCGTCCGTCCGTCTGTCTGTCACCAGGCTGTATCTCACGAACCGTGATAGCTAGACAGTTGAAATCTTCACAGATGATGTATTTCTGTTGCCGATATAACAACAAATACTAAAAACAGAATAAAATAAAGATTTAAATGGGGCTCCCATACAACAAACGAGATTTTTGACCAAAGTTAAGCAACGTCGGGCGTGGTCAGTACTTGGATGGGTGACCGTTTTTTTTTTGCATTTTTTTTCCGTTTTTTTTTATTATGGTACGGAACCCTTCGTGCGCGAGTCCGACTCGTACTTGCCCGGTTTTTATATTAGCATCAGGATTCAACAAGAATATGCTAGTGATTCTGAGTTGGAAGAACCCAAAAAGATCATAATCTATGAAAATCAGGTATTGAATATATTTTTTGAAAACGTTGATAAAGTAATTTATTGATAATACCAAATAATACTGAATATTTGGGGGAAGCGCTGGTGGTCTAGCGGAAAGCGCGTGTGACTTGCAATCCGGAGGTCGCGGGTTCTAACCCCGGCTCGTACCAATGATTTTTCGGAACTTTTGTACGAAATATCATTTGATACCTATTTACGGAAACCTATTTATATACCGATATCTATTTTTCGGTGAAAGAAAACAATGTGAGGAAACCGGACTAATCCCAATAAGTTTACTCTCTGGGTTGGAAGGTCAGGGCAGTCGCTTTCGTAAAAACTAGTGCCCATGCCAATTCTGGGATTAGTTGCCAAGCGGACCCCACGCGACGAAGAAGAAATTGAATATCTGGGAAACCGACCAAAGCTTAGAAAACATATAAAAACTCAAAAATGCGCGTTTTCTCACAGATGAGACCTAGCTAAGAGATCCAACCCCTTATAACAAATTTCATTGAAATCGTTAGAGCCGTTTCTGATATCATCCAAATATAGAAATAAAAATATATATATAATAATGGCTCGTTTAAAGGTAAGATAACACAAAAAGACAAAAAGAAATTACCTACTCGCACCAGTCTTGAACCCCAATCCTCTTGCACATATTTCCACGAACATACCGCAACGCCATTGCAGCATACTTACGTTGTGTGAAATTGTCTACTACAAGGATCACGGAAACACTGTTCGCATGTGAGTAATAGTAGGAAAAAGCGTGACAGCAACACTCCGTCGACGTAAAAGGGTGGTTTTTGCACAATGAAGTATTCAATGTTTATTTTAATAGTTCAATATTTAGTTAAAGAGTGCGCTAAACATACTTTTAAGTATACAAATACCAAGACCATTCCACAAAAAAATAAAACGTGTAATTTTGCGAGAGTGGCGCCATCTAGCGAGAGTTAAGCTTTGAGTAACCTAGTCGAACCACCTTAAGCACTATATAGATATTATACCTACTTACACCTCTTTTATTTACTCTCCGATATATTATAATTTACAGAAGTAATTAATGAAATATGAGATACACGGTTCATAGTTACCCTTGGTTGGAAGCATGCACCGCGCAGTGGATGTCCTGGTAGATCTGGGGCGTGATGTTGCGTGCCGCGTTGCAGCGCGTGAGGTAGACGCAGACGCCGGCGCCGCCGTCCGTGGCACGCGCGCATGCCGCGTCGCTCGCCTCCACGGGCGCCTGCATACAATAGTATATTATAATACGTCACGTAAGAGCAAGCTTTATTCAAGGTCAAATGAACTGGCGCGTCTCAAGGCCATGGCGGAGCCAGAATCCGGGGCGTGGCTCCATACATTGCCCTCACCTCAACTGGGTGGGTTGGGTACCATGCTAGACAATTAACTCGCTGAGAATAGCTGTGGCACTCAGATTGGGGGCAAAAGTGTGTGAGCCTCGCTGCGGAGCATGGGTGGCCCAGAATGGGCATCATGGCCTGAGTTGCCGACGATGCGGTGGCCGTTTTCGGAGACACCACTCTGTAAATGAGATTGTGCGGAGGGCCATGGTTTCGGCAAACGTTCCCTGTGTTTTGGAGCCGCCGGGTCAGAGTCGCACGGCTGGGAAGAGGCCGGACGGCCTCACTACGTTGTTTCCGTGGCGGAGAGGGCGCTGCCTCTTGCGGGATGCAACTTGCGTGAGCACGTTCGCTGCATCCCATTTGGGGCAGACCAAGCGTTGTGCTGGTTCGGCGGCGGAGACTGCTGCCAAGCTGAAGCACATTAAATACTCCGCACTGGCATCGGCGTACGATTTTGTGTCGGTAGCACTAGAGCCAGCACGGCCGTGGGGAGTGGAAGCTCGCCGACTTTTTGGGGAAATAGGCCGGCGTTTGCGGGAGAGAGGTGGTGATCCTCGCTCTGGATCGTACTTGGTACAGGTCTCCATAGCAGTTCAGCGGGAAAATGCGTCGGCATTATGAAGAGTCAGGTACAATGCAGGCCATGCAGGGTGGGTTATTTTAGGCCTCGTGTAGGTTAAGTTTCATTTGGATTAGGTTAAGTTCAATTTCATTATTGATTATTTGCAATTCACACAAATATCACTATCATTACTACACTTTATAAAACAAAGTCCCCCGCCGCGTCTGTCTGTGTGTTTGTACATATGTTCGCGATAAACTCAAAAACTAGGTATATTGAACGGATTTTCATATATCATCAATAGAGGGATTCTTTAGGAAGGTTTTGGTATATTAATTTGTTAAGGTTTTGTGTAATCCGTGCGAAGCCGGGACGGGTCGCTAGATTTTTTTTATATAAATTAGCCTGTTTAAAAAAAACAATAAAAGGTAAACAAACGTACATTATCCTTAGTAAGTTTAAGGTTAACAGTGGTCCCGTTCACTTGTAAAACGAGAGCGTCCGCGTTGGCATCGAGCAAGTGCTGCGTCCAGCCGAACTGCTCCAAGTGGTAGGGTTGCAGGGGGCTGGCAGCCGCCTTGTTGTGGTCCGCGGCGGGCACCCTAATAGTGGTCGACAGTGGTGCGGGCCGCGCGGGTGCGGGCGCACCGGGCGCACCGGGCCTGGGGGGCGCCGGGAACCCAATCGACTGAGCGGGGAAGTACGCGGCTCCTGGCGCGCTCAGAGCTACTCCAGCTGGACCTTAAACACATCTTCATTAACTTTCAAGGTTTACGGAACATGAAATACATAAATATTATATATCTCTGGCCGCTAGAGACCTTCCATTCCATTGTGTTTTTAACCTTTATTTTGAGATAACAATATTGCATTTAATTTTGTGTTCGCAAGTTTTGATCTGTGGGCGGCAAGAGAGTATATAAGTATATACTTATTAACATACAAGCCATGTAGCTATATTATTACACAAGTTATTATAATGTTCAGAATAAAAATGGTTGTCTATTGTTTGTCCGAAAATTATATAAAATAATACTCATATGCCCGAATTTTATTTGCCCGAATTTCATTTGCCCGAATTGTTTGTTTACCATAAAAATGATGTAACATACTCTTTGTTTACCCGATTATTAGATTCCATAACGTACGAGTGCCATACGTGTTGTTGTCCATATTATTAATTGTAATAATATTATTTAATAGAATATTTAAACCTCACCTAACCCACTTTTCCAGTAGTATTTCTTTTCTGTAAGGGTCGCAGTTCAAACCTAACCTAACCCATTTTTCTAGTAGCATTTGGTTTCTGTAAGGGTCGCAATTCAAACCTAACCTAACCCACTTTTCTGATAGCATTTCTTTTCTGTAAGGGTCGCAATTCAAACCTAACCTAACCTACTTTTCTAGTAGCATTTATTTTCTGTGTGGGGTGCAGTTCAAACCTAACCTAACCCACTTTTCCAATAGCATTTCTTTTCTGTAAGGGTCGCAGTTCAAACCTAACCTAACCCACTTTTCCAGTAGCATTATTTTTCTGTAAGGGTCGCCGTTCAAACCTAACCTAACCCATTTTTCTAGTAGCATTTGGTTTCTATAAAAAATATATATTATGGCTAGTGATAATTATGGCTTACAATGATGATGACAAATGATATTATTGAAATTGATTTTATGGGAAATTAAGTTTCTGGCACGTGACTAATATAGTAAACAATAAGTATTGCATATGTAATTATGGGAAACAATATAATGGCTGTTGACTATTATGGCAAATGAAATTATGGCAAATGAAATTCTGGCAAGTGGGTGTATACCAATAAAAATATGTTGTCAAGTATCTATTCAAGTAGATAGGAAGTTATTATTTAGTTAAATCGACAGCATGTTACTTGAAATTGATTAAATTAAGTCAAACTTAGTCCTGATAATACCTCTTTCATCACACTTACTCGAAAAAGATCTGGTTTTATGCAGGTGTAAAGGACAAAGGCATATTGTTCTCGAGGGAGTTATGGATTGTGAAAAACAAAAGGGTTATAGCTAGGGAGTTATATCTTCTTTTACGCGCTAAGCCAACTTACACTCAATTTGAATTTATTTGCAGTGGGGTAATGCGAGGACATAATATATGCATTTTATATGGGAGAAATAATACAAGATTTTCGTTAATTTATTAAAATGCATATTTAAAGTAATAATTTACTGTAAAAGTGCAAAATTCCTGTTAGCATTTAACTGACACTATTATGTAACTGTTTGAAATGATTGTATGTGCAATTTTTATTTTCACAGATATTTTAATGTTGAAGACATTTCATGATGTGGAAAGTGCACTTTTTTGCAATTTACTCAAATATCGACACGGAGAAAGTGCCAAAAAATGTGTGCGTACACGACCTTATTGCCCATGCCCATACATTGAGGTTGTGCGCAGGTACATATTTTTGGCATTTTGTCCGACTGTACACGGCTCATGTAGAATGAGCTGTGCACTGTACTTGTCTTACACTCGTTAAATATATAATAATGCCCTATAGTTACATATGTATGGAAGTAAGTACAAGTACAACGTGAAAAAAGACTATGCCACATGAGCTTGTCTCTTAAATATCTTTGGCAAGCCTACCTGATGAGGATAAACCTGAATAACCCTGGTGGAACCGACGGCGGGAATAACTATAGCCACTATATGCCATCAATGGTGACGTTCCTGAAAGTTACACATTTACCAATTACTATTGTCAGGGTACAAGAAAACGGAGCGTGCGATTTACTAGAGTGGCTTATTGTTATTTTTAATTATTAAAACATTTTTCATGCTTTGAATAGTTTCTTACTTATTTTAGTAGATTCCAAATCATGCTTACAAACTTTTTAAGCTGTATGCACATGCTAGACATAGACAGGCAGTCGTATCTACAATGCAATTGTGTAGTCTTCACTCAATGCATGAAATGAGAACGCGAGCAAACAACAGATATAGTTATGACCATCTTCTTAGGGCCAATAACGATACCGCAAAAAAGTTATAAACCAGTTAAGGGAAATTGTATCATGAATGAACCTATTGCCTAATTAATGGGTTAATGAACGAAACTATGGGAAGTAAGGAAAACAATCTCCATGTATGAAAAAGTGTTCGCCAAAAAACCTTAAATAGGTGGCGCCACAATACATACAATACGATAAAAAATTTAAAATCATTGACAGTGCACTTCACTTCGTCAATAACGCTTACGTTCTTAGCTATTGGAACTGGAATTAGATTTGAAACTGTTATTTATAGCTGACAGCTGGACACTTTTGCAAATATTCTCACATAAAATAGTTTCCCTTACCTCTACCTTCCATAAATGAAACCAACACTAGAGTTAGACCAATTTTGACAGCACACGCAGTTCCAGTGTTAGAATGTTCCGTCTTAATTTCATAGAAGTTAGACGTTTAAAATAACACCTGCACTGCGTGGGCTATCAAAATCGCAGACTTTTCTTGGTCTAACTCTAGCCTTCCACGTCAAAAAAATGTAGTCATAATTGACAACATTTCAAAATTTGTAAAGTAAGCTCAATCGAAAACCATTTCGGATAAAACGCTATCTGTATGGACGACAGTTTTTAGATTATATTCCAAAAAATAAGCCGAAAATTGATTTCCGGAAGCGTTATGTCAATAAATCATTACAGTGGTTAAGAAGTTAAATCCTTTTTAAGTAAGAACTAAGAGTTAGACCAAGATAAGTCTGCAACGATTTTGATAGCACACTCAGGGCAAGTGTTATTTGTGCTACGTCATAATTTCATAGAAGTTTGAATCCCCAATAAGGCTCAGTTGACCCTCTGGGCTGGAAGGTCAGATGGCAGTCGCTTTCGTAAAAACTAGTGCTTTCGCCAATTCTTGGAATTAGTTTTCAAGCGGACCCCAGGCTCCCATGAACCGTGCCAAAATGCCGGGACAACGCGAGGAAGATGATGACACTGGCCAAGTGTAATTTTAAACGTCAAACTTCTTTGAATTACTCAGTACTTATTCTATTTTAGAATTTTTCGCTTGCTCGGATATCAATATTTATAGCACGAGAGGTTAAACAACAACTTTGCCCCCTTGAAAAACAAATAACTATTCTAACACCTAGAGATAATAACGAAGGCCGACGTAATGTACGATGTTCACTAATACGCAATGACGATAAAATAAACAGAAAAATCCCCGGTAAATACAATAACCATAGTTTAGTGGTGAGGGTTGGAACTGTTGGAAGAGCCAGGGACTGAGTTAATAGGTAAACTGGGTACCTAACAATTCACACTATTTTCGTTTCATATTAAAATAAATGGAATGCAAGGGAATGAATAATAAAATAAATGAATGTGGATAGGATGAAGGGTTTCATTAACGTGCTGCTTGTCAAGTAACATGCTGTCGATAAGGTATACGTTTTCTGGTTTACTGCACACTTGTACAAGTTGTACAGTACCTACTTGTTTAACGACATCTCAAACTACGAGTATATCTTAAGTCATTGGGTTGATTTGTTTAAGAGGGAATAAGCATTTTAAGATAGCGCTTTCTTACATATCAATAATGTATGTATGTACCATAAGAAACGTGACGTGTAAACTATATATGTATATTGGTGAACTTTCCAATAGTTACAGTATTTATTACTCGGGTAGATAAATACCTATATGCCGGGTATTTTTGTTGGACTCCGATAATTAAAAATTAATAAAAAATTATAGCAATCAAAGTTAACTAACTCAATGTCAGAATAGTTATTTATACACGATACAAGTGCGGAATAGAGGAAATTCGAAACGAGTGGCGATAAATTAAAACACGACCGAAGGGAGTGTTTTAAATCGACACGAGTTGCGAATTACCTATTCGCACGTGTATCGTACGTTTTACAGTACATATGGCCCTTTAAACTTTTGACATACGCACGAAAAGTGCTATTTTACGCACTAGTGCGGGAAAATACTACCATATGTACTGTAAACGTTATTTGCAGTTATGTCTGATTTCTATTAAGACTACTGCTAACCTAATTGTTATCTGATAAAACTTTGGCAACTTTCAATTGTTATAAGAAAGATACTTAGGCGCGTAAAGTAGTTCAAAATATTGATGCGCAATTTAGACAGCTGAACTTGATGAGAATTTTAGCGCTTGGTGACAATTGCCAATCAATACAGTTGGCTAAACAAACGTATGACGCCGTCCATATTTTGTACTACCTACTTACGCATCACAGTTTTTACCTAGTCCAACAAAGATATCCTTATTAGGTAATAGAGATCAGTGTTTTGAACAAACCTCGATGTTCATCGCCGAGACCGTCGTCCTCCGCGCCGTCAACCGCATAGTCGGCGGATTCTACATCGTCCGCGACAGGCAGAGGCGCGCCAAAGAAAGCCTCTTTATAACAAAACAAGCGGCCAGTAAGCACAGTTAGGCACATCACGCTTCACACACATTCCACCTCAGCTGGACGGTGTCCGGCATGTTTTCACCAAGCCCGATACGCGTTGGGCCAACTCTGGCCAATCTCAGGAACATAAAGAGACAAAGCGCTTTTGCCATCGCGTCCCGCCACAAATCTGCGCATTGACCAAAGTTGGCTCGAAATTTGTCTTAAGCTGTTTTAGGTCAAACTATACAAAAATATTAGTAGAAATGCGCTTATACTTCTTGTTCGGTAAACTGGGAGGATACATTATCTTTGCATAATGTAAGTATCCAAGGAATTAATTCTAAGAAAGCAATTAGGTACATGACGTTCTCCAGTCGCTAACAAGTCTGCAGCAGCTCACATTATTTTACTAATGATACTTTAACTCTTGAGCGTGTTAAATGTTTTTATATTTGAACCTTTTATAATTGTGTTTGTGTTTTGTGTTGCAATCATTTGACACCTGTAGATATTTCAACACATGACAGTATTGCATGCACTAAATGTAATTAATGAAAAACAAGTTAGTTATAATGAATCATGTACACACATACGATATTTGTATAGCATATCTATCCCATTCGAATATTTTAAAAATGTTAGTAAAAAACAATTACAAAATTTTGAATTGTTGAACGAAAAATGGTTCAATATCCGAATGGCATAGACTAGCCGTTATTTCCATGTTTACGCAAGACAAACGCCGACACAACCCAATGATCACAGAGCATATATTTAACTAGACGCAGGAACTTCGGAAAGCCATTTTCTGTGTATACAATGCACTAAACACCGCCTAGACGCATTTTTGTTGGATGGGTTCTATGTGCAATGACCGATGTGTAATCTAAAATGTAGAAGCCCTAATGACGTCATTCATCATTTAAATTAATTAGTTTGAGGTGCTTGCTACATCTAGTTCAATTCATAGTCTGTGCTGATGAATGATGATACACCCAAGGCCTATTTCAGTAATGGTACAGAACAGCAAGAATCGTAGTATCCGAAGATATTATAGTAAAGTGAAATAGCAACTAATGTTCCACTTTTGTATTATACAGCTCGTTCTGTTAACAAAACGGCCTCCAGTATACCTAGTTTACGATCAAGATGCCACTGGTAAATTAATATGATGTTTACAAGAGCGGATCAATGCTTATATGCGATGTTAGGGTAATGATACTCACGGCTGTGGAGAGACTGGCCCGCATGCCCCACCAGCAGCGAGGAGGGGTAGCTCGCGTAGCTGTGCGCGGCCACGGCTGAAACAAGCCCCACGTCACGTCACAACCACCGCCCGACACCACGCACCTACCGCACGCAACATATCACTAATATGTAACTATTACTACTTATACTCACGCCCACCGTAGTTCGGCCGATCTGGAACAACAACAATACATTCTAATTCATCTGTATTTTGTTACAATTATTTGTAACATATTGCAGAGTTAGAGCATAAATATAAAAGGACGCCGCATCCGAAATTGATCTTTCCTTAGGTGCATTGCGTCTCACTCTCTCACTAAGCAAAAGGCGAGTCGCAAATACCTACACATTGTACCAAGATATTGGACAGATGGAATACCACCCGTACTTATTTTCTAGTAGCCCCGATGTAGTGGAGTTCGTCCAGACATAACGAAATGATTTGACAAAGGACTATCGTTTTTTTTTCACTTTGTACCATTGGTATTTCTTGTATTTAATTTTGTTATTGCAGAATATTTCCATAAAAAAATCAACTAGATTAATAATAATCAAAATATTTGCACCAAATAGCCAAGACTTGCTGGAGCTACTGAAAACCACCGAAGTCTTCAGTAATGCCATCAACATGGAGTTTGGTGTCGATAAATGTGCGGTTATGCATGTACAGCGGGGGAAAGTTGTTAATTCAACAAATTTACAACTTTCTGCGACAATGTCTTTCAGATCCATCTATGAATCAGAAACCTATAAATACCTTGGTATGTCACAGTCGTTGGGATTGAGGAAGAAGGTATTAGACGGTCGGTGAAGGAGCGCTTTTTCAGTCGGCTCACAAAAGTACTTAACAGTCTTTGGAGGAGGCAACAAAGTGCGCGCCTTCAACGCCTGGGTAATGCCTCTACTCACATACTCCTTTGGCATACTAAGGTGGACTCAGACCGAGCTGGATGCCCTGGATCGGAGGGTCCGACAGCTGCTCACCACACACCGTATGCTGCACCCACGCTCGTCTGTTATGAGATTGTATATCCCACAGAAATGTGGAGGTCGCGGCTTCATAACGCCAAAAATCCCCACAACCGTGAGGTGTACAATCTCAGAAATTATTTCCTCAACAACGAGTGTGGGATGCATCGTGATGTGGTGGCAGCTGACAGGGGCCTCACGCCGCTCTCCTTGGCGAACGAGAACTGGCGCAAACCTGTAGTACTAAGCACCGAGGACCGCAAGGCGGTATGGAAAGATAAGCAGCTACACGGGCGGTTCTACAAGGCCCTCATGGGACCCGATGTAGACCTACCCGCGTCGGTGAACTGGCTGCGATTCGGGGACCTCTTCGGAGAAACCGAGGGTTTTGCCTGTGCAATTGCGGACGAAGTTATCATGACGAATAACTACCGGAGATATATCCTGAAGGACGGTGCGGTCGACATTTGTCGGGCATGCCGCCGTCCCGGAGAGTCACTTAGGCATATTATCTCCGGTTGTTCTCATCTTGCTAACGGCGAGTACTTGCACAGACATAATCTCGTAGCCAGAATTATTCACCAGCAGCTTGCCCTCCTATACGGCCTTGTGGACCGCGAAGTGCCGTACTACAAGTACTCACCTGCGCCAGTTCTCGAAAATGGTCGTGCCACGCTCTAGTGCGATCGATCTATCATCACTGACAGGACTATTGTAGCCAATAAGCCTGACATCGTGCTGATAGATCGATCGCAGCGCCGGGCCGTGCTCGTCGACGTCACCATCCCCCATGATGAGAATCTCGTGAAAGCCGAGAAGGACAAGTCCAGCAAGTACTGTACTTGGCTCACGAGATAACCGCCATGTGGGATGTTGACTCGACGATCATTGTTCCTATAGTCGTGTCAGCGAACGGTCTCATAGCGAATAGTCTCGACCAACACCTAGAGAGACTCTCGCTGGGTGGTTGGATCAAGGGTCAGATGCAGAAGGTAGTAATTTTGGACACGGTGCGTATAGTACGTCGATTCCTCACTCTGCGGCCCTGACCACCGGCAGCTTGGGCCCTGCCCCGCTGCCGGCGGCACCCTAGGTTAGGTTTTTTATAGTGATGTACCGACTATTGATTTGGCCGACTAGCCGACTAGCCGACTAATCGGCGCTCGAATGGCCGCTTAGTCGGCCGACTAGTCGGCCAGATCATTAGTTTCGTATAAGTTCATGTGAAAAACAATTGTTTTGCTCCTTTGGTTGCGCTATTCATCATATTAGCTTGGCTAAAAGGTGTTCTCTACAGGTTCAAAGACCTATCACAAAAATCCTCGTTCAATTTCTGTCTTTAGTTCTTTTATTTTACGATCCTGAGCAGACCGTCAGTACAGCTTGTAGGAGGTATTTTCAAGGCTCTATTTCCCGTACGTAGTTGCCAGTTAAGACCTATCCCCTGTGGTCAGCGTCTTTACGAGCAACGTA
Source organism: Cydia splendana (assembly GCF_910591565.1). Lineage (NCBI taxonomy): Eukaryota > Metazoa > Arthropoda > Insecta > Lepidoptera > Tortricidae > Cydia > Cydia splendana. The sequence continues at coordinate 16,998,655 of NC_085987.1, forward strand.
GGGCACGTTAAGTCTCTAAATTTTGCAATAACATGAATAGTTCCTCATGGCCAGTCATGGCTCTACCATTAAAAAAAAAAAACAAAAACAAATTAATAATTAAAAAAAATCGAATTGCTCATGAAATTACACGAGAATCAGTTGAGATCGACCTGTAGAGGAAAACACCAGCCCACCAACATACGATAACCATCAAACGGTCAATTATTTACATGAACAAAAGGTTTCGTATGCATCCTGAATAGGTATTTTAGTAAAATAAACATAAAACATAAGGTATTCTTTCACTAATGAAGTGCCGACTAATCGGCCATTTTTGCCGACTAGTCGCCGACTAATCGCCGACTATAAATGTGTCCGGATAGTCGGCTTTCCCGACTAGTCGGTACATCCCTAGTTTTTTATAATGTGTTTATATGTATTTTTTTGGTTTTTTATGTGCTTTTGTATTTTACTTTTATATTCATGTTATAAACAACCTAACTTAAGAAGAAAAATAATTGAATGAATCAAAATATTATTTTTGTACAAACCTCAGAATATGCTCTGACTATACGACTATACGATAATATAATATGTACCTATATGCATCTGGGCTTACTAGCCTCCTCGCCAGTAAAATAAGTTAGTACCACTGAACTCCGCAACAAGGCGAAGACAAAATAAAATCTTGCTTTACATTCGTTATGCATACTAATTTTCAAAGTGTTGATAGTACCTTTTAAATAGAGTGCGAACAGAGTACTCACTGGGTTCATCTACTGACTGAGTGTCGACGGCGTTGGTGGCGTTCGGCTTCACTACGACGAGAGAGGTCAGCGGGGTCACCAGCTCGTACTAAAATCAAAAGTAAACATATACACAAATAATAACTTACTGACACTTTATTTTCACTATGTTATTTTTATGTATGTCTATTGTCTGTGTGTTTACGAATAAAAAACTATTATATTCTATATACACGCAAAAGGCTTACTACGCTCTATGCGTGCAATATAACAATGCTTACAGGGTTCTAATGGGGTCGCCTCGGGGATGTTTGCCGATGCCGGAATAGCTGGATAGAAGCGAAAGAGGTGTGTTTCAACCTTGAGCAGGATACGGACCAGATATACCTATCCAATAGAATTCTGGGCATTGTTTCAGAAACGTGGGACAGCCCCCTAATGAGACACTGGTTTTGTCTGCATGCGCCAGTTCCTTATGTAACGGGTCATTCATAGGCTAAGTTAATTTTGTATTTTATTTTATTTTTTATTATGTTATCATTTATCAAGTTACTCATAAACCATTTCGGTCGCCGTTACGACACGGTGAAGACACATCTTGCGTCGACACCGTCTAAATATAAAAATTTTACCTTCCAATAAAATTGATATTATGTTTCCTTCTACGTCAGAGATGTTCATTGAGAGAGTAACGCGATCGCCCCACGCCGTGATGTTGTTCCGCTTCCCCTCCCTGCAAACCGTTGCTCGCTTCCCGCGACTCGCCGCCACCATGTCATTGTTGAGGAGAAGTACCGTCGGCATAAAAGTAGCCTAGTAGCCTGCCAGGAAGGCATTACTCACATCTCTGACGTAGAAGGAAACATAATATCAATTTTATTGGAAGGTAAAATTTTTATATTATGTGTTCCGTACTCTACGTCAGAGATGTTCATTGAGACCTGTTTATTATCTCCTGGTGGCGAGTCAGCGGGCGCGCAAGCGTTAGGGCTACACCTACTGTCATAGAACTCAGAGAAAGAATAAATATATACGCCTTATTGCAACCCATGAAATCATTAGTGACTCGTTATAATGATGCATTACAGGAAATTGTGAATTTAAATTGTAATCCCAGGTTAGAATCTGACGTTAAACTGGTTTGAGAGATTTCTCATTCGAAATCGCATCCAATCCGCAGAATCTCGGCGATAGAATGGTCTAAAGGAGAGTCATGTTCCCAATTAACTTAAGCCAAAATATCGCTAATTGGATAGATTTCCAGCCAATTTAGTGATTAAGTACATCGTGGATCGAAAGAAATCTTAAGCGAGGTCGGCTTGGATGAGACTGTGGCTGAAAGCGCGGTGTCCCCTAACATTTTGTGTAATTCTCACAAGTTGACGTACCCAGACTACCTACTTACTGGGTCTATACTTTATTCCTGAGCTTCTAAGAGTCCAATCGGTAAGACACGTTATCTGGTTTAGAGCCGAATTTCGGACACAAAATAATAGCGTGAACGTTATCTATGTAATTGCCCGGGCTACAGTATAGTAGACTATAAGGTCATTGACCCTGCGGCCTGATGCTAACAGTAAAAATGCGGCAGCTCTTCTATATAGGTACGTTGTAGGGCTATTCAAATTAGGGCAAGTAGATTTCTCGCGTCCCAAGCTGGTGGTTTGGGAGGCGCTGGTCTCGCTATTAATGGCGTTGGAAGAAGGCATAGTGTCCGATAGTGGTTCACATACAGCGCTTGTTACAGGCTTATGAACAAGTCTCGTTTTGAAAGCTAACATGGGCAATATAAATATATGTCTGAGATAGTTCGCTACTTCACTGGATATTAGAGGTACCTGGCAGTCGATCTTATTTTTGATGCACCATGAAGACCATTTCTACATTGTGGGCGTACAGGCGGCCTAGAGAGTTGCGTTTCGTTCGCTACGTAGCGTTAGCCCTTGGCATGTTGCATGCATGCGCCAGTCACGCCAGTAGGTACATCACAGCGGACGTCACTTCTGATCCCGCCAGCTCGGTGTTGGAGCGTCCTATCTGACAGGATCTACGCCTCATTCTTAAGGTCGTTGACTCTTAAGGGAGGGCGGTCTGACGCTTTGTTCACTAGGACCGCCAGTAAATTGCAAGCTTACCACAGCTGCGTGAAGACTCTCCTTATCACGCCGTCACAGGTAACAGACTAGGCTGGGAGGTGGAGACATCCATACCAAGTCATATCACCGGCAGCTGCCAGAAGCGAAGTGGTAGCAGTTCAAAGAGTCTGTTAAGAAATACCGTGACACAGTGCGAAGGCTCTCGAAATCGGAGGCTGGCCAACAAGGCGCCTATCAGGCGCAGATAGTCTCGGCGGCTTCTGGGCGTAGCTGCCACTCGGGCACGCAGTGACTTCTTGATAATCCGTCGCCCTCGGGGGTTGTACCGACCTAGTAAGTAGCAAGGAACCAGCGCGACCTGTACACGATCTGCTGGCATCAGCAGTTTTTGCGACAGCCGTGGTAACGGAGGGGATGTAGTGTCGCCGTCGTTTTATGTATACTGTAGTGGTGCGGTTGTATGTTTACACTTCTGTCGTCAGCGCTGCAGATGTGGCCCGTTAACGGTTACTCTTCACTGTAAGGGCCTTACCTCGTACATTGTCTACCAATATTGGAGGTTGTAACGGACTGCTTGCATAAGATGAGGAAGGAAGTGGCGCGAGGCTTTCGGCAGCTTCGTGTTGCTGGGGACTGCGAAGGTGTCACCTTCCTCCATGAACTAAAGTTTGCGAGTTTGAGACTGAACAGGAGGCATTGAGTCTCATTTCTGCGAGAAACTCGGCAGCAAGGCAGGCCTGTATGTCGCGAAAAAGAAAACTATCAATCGGGGTGTTGTGCCGCGTGTCCCACGTGATGTCTAGGAGCGTGATAGTCTAATTCGCTTTACCCGAAGAAACACCCTATATCGAGCTAGTATAGGGGTATGGTAGCATGCTTTTAAGGAAATCGAACTAATGAAATCAAGTCTAAAATCGATTTTGGCGCTTGCGTAACAAAACTGTTTCGATAAAGTCGAAGACAGACAGATGGAAACTGCTGGAGTCCTCCTGGCCCCTCTCTCTTAGCACCGGAAACTCAAGCTTGTTCAGGCGCAGCGGGTTTATTTGTCCCATTTTGTTTATTAGGGGCTTGGCGCACGAGTTCGTCTTTGTAAGACGGAACTTAAGCTGGAGAGCGCGGGCAAGCAGAGATAATTATGTGAAGTCTGCAGACCTTTTCGATGCCTTTCACCTCGGTTTTGAGCGGTCGCACAGGGCCTTGTCGCTAGCTGTTCTTCGGTTGGATCACTCCATGGCCTCGAGAAGTCGTAGGAACCTCGAAGCGGCACGGCCCCACGTCGATCAGCACCTTTATGAAGCCCAGGAACACGACGTATTTTCCTCTGAGTATCGACATATCTTACCGCTTTCAACTCCGGGCAGTCGAGCCACGCTAGGACGAGGCTCCTTACGACCTTGTCTGCCGTCGCCGGAGGATTCCTTAACCGAAACCAAGAGCTTAGCGGTCTGTTCGTGCTGTAGCTATAGGCGCCTGCGTACCTCAATGGGACCACGTGGACAGGACAAAACTGATACTGTGGCGCCCAGCGCAGGTTGGTGGGCAGCATCGGCGGCAGGTAAGTTCGCGGTGGTATTCTTGCGAACAGAACATGGGCGCCATTGCAAGGGACGACATCGTCGTGGTTGCAGCATCGGTGGACAGCATCGACGTGATTGTCGGTGCTATGGGGGTCCAGGCAGGAGGAGCAATAATAACCGCGGTATAGTCAGTTAAATAATGAACATTTATTGAAATGTATCGTCGTCTTATATACTATTCCTAAACCTACGAAAAACAGAAAGATAGGTATCTTAGAACTGCAGAATCTAATCTACCCTTTGACGTAAATCGCGCCTCTCTAGAGTGCGATGGCATATTTTCTATCCCGCTCACAATCGCCGGTTGCATGAAGTGGGTAGTAGAAAATACAGCAATTCAGGACTACCGCGGAGAATGTCGCTTTCGAGAGTAGCACGCCCTGTCTTCCATCTCGCTCCAACCGTTGCGTAAATACGTGCGCGCCGCCTGCGCGCGCCTCAGTTGCGTCCGGCCGTCGATGTGAGCGCATGTCCCATAGCACTCCCTCTCAAGCGAAGCGAATACGTTTCGTGACTCTGCCCGATCTCGTCACATACGTCTGAGTGTCTGGGCTAGATGCAGAAGGCTGGCTGTCGCTTGTGACGTCTTCATTGTAGATGTAGGCTGGCTTCAGACGCTCAATAGTGACGACAGTAGTTCGTTGTGGCATTTGTATCTTGAAATACTTGTCGTAGCGTTTGAGAACCTCGAACGGACCGTCATATGGTGGTGTGAGCGGGGGTCGCACGGTGTCATTACGCACGAATACGTGAGTGCACGACGCAAGGTCCTTATGCACGAAAGGTCTCCATTGCGTGCGTCCGGGTTACAGGAACAAGTGATGACATTATCTCTGACAAACGTCGTACAAACTCTGCATCTTCAATCGTCGACTTTGTAGGTACGAAGAAATCAGCTGGCATGCGTAGTGGAGATCCATACGTCATCAATGCAGGGCTTAGGTTGTTATCGCTGCGTAATGCGGCTCGTAATCCAAATAAAACTGTAGGCAGCTCTTCGGACCATCTTGAACTTTCGCCCCTTGCCATAAGAGCGGCTTTCAAGGTGCGGTGTAGCCTCTCCACTTGAGAATTCGCCTGAGGGTGGTAGGCAGTGGTACGTATTCTCGTAGTCCCAAGCTTCTTCAGGAGAGCGTTGAAAAGGTTTGACTCAAAGGTACGACCTTGATCTGACGTGATGCGTAGCGGACATCCAAATCTCGTAATCCAGTGCTCGTACAAGACTTTAGCGACAACTTCAGCTGTTATGTCACGTACTGGTATTGCCTCGGGCCACTTCGTGCAGCGGTCGATCATTGTGACGCAATATCGATAATCATTTGATATTCTTAGGGGTCCCACGATATCGATATGCAGATGCTCGAAACGTTGAGATGGCGGGAACTCGCCGATAGGTGGAATCACGTGACGATGTATTTTAGCTCGTTGACATCCAATGCATACTCGAGTCCAAAGTGCGACGTCTCTGTTCATTGCTGGCCAAAAGAACTTAGATGCCATAAGTCTCCTCGTTGCGCGTACACCTGAGTGGCTTATACCGTGTTGCGCTTTGTAGGCCGCATAACGATAAGCGATAGGTAAGTACGGTCGCGGTGTGCCAGTTGAGAGCTCACACGTGATTGGTCGATTGATGGCTGGTAACGTGACTTCAGTGAACTTCAGATTTTCTTGAGTTTTCAATTTTGTTAGTTCTTCATCGGTGCGCTGGTCGGTGGCTAACTTGTCAAAATCTATTGCGGAAGGACATTGTATTTCTTCGATTCGTGATAAGGCGTCAGCGATGTTGTTTTTGTCGCCTGGGATATACTGGATGCTCGAACAAAATTGGCTAATGAAGTGCAGTTGGCGCTCGCGTCTCGGAGTGTCGCTGCTGCTCGGTGCTCGCGTAAGTGCGTGCGTAAGTGGTCTGTGATCCGTGTAGACGATGACGTCATTGCCTTCTATAAGTCGTCTGAAGTGCTTTACAGCCATGTAAATCGCTAGGAGTTCGCGATCATACACACTGTAGCGGCGTTGCGTCGGACTCATGCAGTGCCTTCGAGAAAAATGCCAGAGGTTTCCAAACATCATCAACTTTCTGTTGGACTACTCCTCCTACGCTGTGGTCTGATGCATCACTCATGATACATAGAGGAGCGCCGTGAACTGGATATGATAGCGTAGTTGCTTCCAATATGCTTTGGCGGCATTTCTTGAAAGCTTCATCTGACTCGGTGTTCCATTCGATAGGAGTCTTGTCATTTTTCTTGGAGTTGTGCAGATACTTGTTGAGTTGAAACTGAAGTTCCGCTTGATGTGGTAGGCAGTCACGGTAAAAATTTAACATGCCTAGAAATCTTCTCAGCTCACAGACTGTCTTCGGCTTTGGGTAATTCGATATTGCTTCGATCCGTTCTTGAGTGGGACTGATGCCGTCGGGTGATACTTCATAGCCAAGGAAGTTGATTTTTCTTCGTCCGAACTCGCATTTGTCGACATTGAGAGTTACGCCGTATTTATCTAGGCGTTCCAGGACTTGTCGAAGCAGTGTTTTGTGTTCTTCTTCATTTTCAGAGGACAGGAGAAGATCATCGACGTAGCAGAAACAGCCATCTATGCCTCGTAGAACGTCGTGCATGAATCGTTGGAATGTTTGGCTTGAGTTACGGAGCCCGAACGTCATTGAGTTAAACTGGAACAACCCGAACGGTGTGATTATTGAAGTTTTCTGCGCGTCTTCTTTGTTCATGGGTATCCAAAAATACGCCATCTTCAGGTCTAATTTAGAAAAAATCTTCTTATTGTGCAACTGGTATGTAAAATCTTGAATTCGAGGTAACGGATAGCGATCGGGTTGCGTTACGGCGTTCAGACGTCTATAGTCACCGCATACACGTAGAGAACCATCTTTCTTCTTGACAACGTGCAGTGGACTTGCCCAGGGGCTGTTTGAGGGTTGACAGATGCCCATTTCCATCAAGCGTTCGAATTCGGCCTTCGCCGCTGCATATTTGTCGGGCGGCAGTGGGCGTGCCCTGGCGAAGAGTGGGGGGCCCGTAGTCTCGATGAAATGTTGCACGTTGTGCTTGGCCGGCGTTTTCAAAGACATTGGTCGTAGTACATTAGGATACTGCTTGAGAATCTCGTAGTAGGCTTGATTGCTGCTGATCAAATAGACGGTTTCTTGAGTACTTCGAACTGTTAACGCGTTGACTTGGAGTTTAGTGGTTTTATCGATGAGCTTCTTTTGATCCAGGTCAGGTAGCAGCTTGTAGTGCCGAAGGAAATCAGCTCCGAGGATTGAGGTCTTGATGGCAGCCACGATAAACGTCCAACGGTAGTCGCGCCGTAGCCCCAAGTTGAGAGTGATCGTTTTCTCTCCATAGGTCTTTATCGGCGTGTCGTTTGCGGCGTAAAGCTTGTAGGTGCTTGATAACTGGTTTTTCTTGTGATGCGACGATAGTACAGATATTTCGGCGCCAGTGTCGACGAGGTAACGTTCTCGAGAGTTGCGATCGATGACACATAGGCGGTTGCTGACTGAAGGTACACCGAGGCCCGCCAGAGTCGGTGTAGGCATTAGTTTTCCGATGAGCTAGTTTTCTTGCTACACGGCGATTCACATCTTCGTGCTTTGTCTCCGAATCTGAAGTGATATCTGCAGAGCCATCCAGGATCACCTGGATTGCGTGAAGTTCCATGCGCCGACATAGATCTCGAACGGGAACGGCTGCGAGAGCGGAAGGGACGGCGATAGCGTTGCCGGCCGCCGGACCGAAGGGCTGCAATTTCGAGTGTTAAATTGTCGAGCTTCTGGGATAACTTCTCAAAAAATGTGTTTTGGCTGCTTTGCGGGGCTTGAAAGTCTGTGGCTTGTGTGACTGCAGCAACGGTGACTGGCTCGGCGTGCTATAACATCTTGTCGGCCATGGCGGCGAGAATATCTAGTGATGACTCGTTGTTGACAGAAAGAACTGTGCGTACTTGTACTGGGAGTTGATTCATCCACATGACCTTCAAACCGTCGTCTGGTACCATATTCTTGCCTAGTTCTCGCATTCGTCTTAAAAGCTGTGTTGGCTTCTGTTCCCCTAGCTCGAGACCGCTGATAAGCTTCTGGAATTGCCTGGACGCAGATTCTTCGTAGACAGAAAGGAGACGAGTTTTCAGCGCGTTGTACTTGCCAGTGGATGGCGGCTTAAGAATGATGTCGCTAACTTGTTGAATATCAGCTGCTTGCATAACGCCGAGTGCATATCGAAATTTCTGGTCATCACTTGTCTTCAGAGGTTCGACGATAGCTTCAAACTGCGCAATCCATAAACGTGGATGCTCGCGCCAAAACGGTAGTAACTTGGACTGGATGGAGATTCCGGCGAGATCGTAGCTTGATGACGGCAGCTGCAGATGTAGCGCATTCGATGCTGTATTTGGTTCTTGCACGTTTTCTTTTTCCATTTTTCGCTTGTCTTGAGCTCCATCCTCGCTGTCAGACATCTTCTAGGCGTCGACGGGTCACCAGGTATGGGGGTCCAGGCAGGAGGAGCAATATTAAACGCGGTATAGTCAGTTAAATAATGAACATTTATTGAAATGTATCGTCGTCTTATATACTATTCCTAAACCTACGAAAAACAGAAAGATAGGTATCTTAGAACTGCAGAATCTAATCTACCCTTTGACGTAAATCGCGCCTCTCTAGAGTGCGATGGCATATTTTCTATCCCGCTCACAATCGCCGGTTGCATGAAGTGGGTAGTAGAAAATACAGCAATTCAGGACTACCGCGGAGAATGTCGCTTTCGAGAGTAGCACGCCCTGTCTTCCATCTCGCTCCAACCGTTGCGTAAATACGTGCGCGCCGCCTGCGCGCGCCTCAGTTGCGTCCGGCCGTCGATGTGAGCGCATGTCCCATAGTGCCATCATGGCAACCGCCGCCGCTCAGGAGGCGCCGGTGCGTGAAGCTAGAGGCGCCATCGTGGCGGCCGGCTCGGGAGGCACCGTTGCGTGAGGCCGGGCGGCGCTATCATGGCGGCCGCCACTGGTTCGGGAGGCGCTGGTGCGTGAGGCGACGACCCATCGTGGCGGCCCGCTCTAGAGGCGCTGTCGCGTAAGGCGGGCGGCTCCATCGTGGCGGCCGCCGCCGCCGGCTCGGGAGGCGCCGGTGCGTGAGGCGAGACGCGCCATCGTGGCGGCCAGCTCGGGAGGCACCGGTGCGTGAGACGGCCGCCGCCTGGCTCGGGAGGCACTGGTGTGAGGCGAGAGGCGCCATCGTGGCGGCCAGCTCGAGAAGCGCCAGTGCGCGAGGCGGTGGTGCCATCGTGGCGGGCGGCGCCATCGTGGTGGCCACCACCGGCGCGTAGGTAACCAGCGACGCTCATGACGGACGGCAACCAACGCAGCGATCGTCGCTACGCGTTTCCACTGCTTCCACGTAACTTACCTTCCTTCCATTTGAGCAGTCGGGACGCAGAAGCGGTCCGCCTTCACCTTGGCGCCAGGACGGGATCGAGAGGTCCGCGATCCACCCGCGCCGCGACCGCAGCAACAGGAGTGGGCGTGTGCCTCTCGGAGTCCCGCGGACTAGAAGCGCCCGCAGCCACAGGAGCGGGCGTGTGACGTCTCTCGGAGTCCCGCGGACTGGAAGCGTCCGCACCGCGACTGCAGCAACAGGAGCGGGCGCGGCCTGGAAGCGTCCGCACCGCGACTGCTCTCGCGGACTAGAAGCGTCCGCACCGCGTCTGCAGCAACAGGAGCGGGCGTGGCCTGGAAGCGTCCGCACTGCGACTGCTCTCGCGGACTGGAAGCGTCCGCACCGCGACTGCAGTAACAGGAGCGGGCGCGGCCTGGAAGCGTCCGCACCGCGACTGCTCTCGCGGACTGGAAGCGTCCGCACCGTGACTGCAGCAACAGGAGCGGGCGCGGGGCGCGGGCTGGAAGCGTCCGCACCGCGACTGCTCTCGCGGACTGGAAGCGTCCGCACCGCGACTGCAGCAACAGGAGCGGGCGCGGGACAGGACCGGGCGCGTACTGAAAGCGCTCGCACCGCGACTGCTCTCGCGGACTGGAAGCGTCCGCATCGCGACTGCAGCAACAGGAGTGGGCGTCCCGCGGACCCCGCACCGCGACACCTCGGGCTCCGGCCCGCAGCGTCGCGGCGTCTCGGAGTCACCTTGGACGACAGCAGAAGAAAGTCGACGGCGCGCGGGGGCCGGGGCCCGGGCGGGCGCCGGGCGGGGCAGGGGAGCCCCCGTCGCGTCGCAACTAACGACACGAGGTACTCCCAGGTTAATATGACCTGCCCGAGAACCATCCTTTAGTGTCGAAGTAACTTCTGAACGCCAATAGAACTAGAATATCATTAAACTGGCTCACCGGATGGTTCGTGACAATCCAAACCTCCTTATCGGCGAAGCGCGGCACCCGGCAGCGGCGCGCGCAGGCTGTCCGCCTCCGCGCCGCCCGGGCGCCGCCCCCGCCGCCGCCGGCACGATGACCGCACGTTCCCTCTCCGATGCGGAGCGACTGCGTTACCACTTGTTAACGAAAACTACTGACGCACTTCCTACTTCGATCTCGAAAATGCGAGTTAACGGTAACGATTTTAGCAGCATGGAATTTGAAAATTAATTTAGCAAGAAAAAGTGGGTAGAAACGAAAAGCACCGTTCGATGACTTCGATCGCGAGACCGCCAAAAGACTAATATGTAGTAGCGATCTCTGCTATATCTCACTATTTAATCGACCGAGCTTTGGATCGGAAATGTTAAAACACCATGCTGCAAAAATATACGCAAAAAAAAATATTTGCGGATCATCGGTCAGACGGTCGACGAAACAATGACATGGTGGCGGCGAGTCGCGGGAAGCGAGCAACGGTTTGCAGGGAGGGGAAGCGGAACAACGTCACGGAGTGGGGCGGAGCGACTACAAAGACGCTAGCGGCATCTGTCGGTCACCGATCGCGTTACTCTCTCAATGAACATCTCTGACGTAGAGTACGGAACACATAATAAATTAAAATAATACTGAAAATTTGTATTTTACTTTTATATTCATATTATAAATGACCTAGCCTAAGAAGAAAAATAAATAAATAATAAATAGGGGAGAGGGGGTCAGCTATCACTGCAGGCAGCTTAGAACAAATGCGTTTAAAAATGTATTTTTGATGCGATAATTATCAAGGCCTGTTCACTTCCTAAGAAAGTTATGTCCCCAAATAATTGCGCATGTGTGCGCCTTAATCTTCTATGTGTGCGTTGGCCTCCGGGAAAAAGTTGCGAGTATAATAAAAATAAAAACATTTTTCTACAGCAACATTGCTCCCAACTCTGATTTAAATTATCACGAATTTTATACAATATTAATCATAAAACGGGACTTAAAACGCTTAAAACTTAATTACATGCGATTAAGTTTTATAATGAATATTTGCTTCCAACTGTCTTTATCAATGTTCATAAAATATATGGAGGGTAGGTACGTCTACCCACCATAATAAAAAATATATTTGTCAATGACTCTGTCCAACTGCTGTGGTTAAAGTTCATAACGAAAATTTTATTTATTAACTCTTTAAATAATACATACAACGTGTACCGCTACGTACCACTTAAGACTGTAAGTCTGTACCTACATGGATTACAGCAATGCACATAGAAAATGTGCTAAATGCGGAGCAACGGCTGTTGAAGCAGCCAGAGTGAAATTTACAACTTTAGTGGGTTCAGAAGGAACCGAGTCATAACGCATCTGGAAAGCGTATTAATTAACCGTGAAGAAATGTATGAATACAAGTTGGAAATCTGTGTAAAATGCCGTATGTAAAGTGTAGTGTATCTGTGTGTAAAGTGTAATAGGTAGGCATGCCTAATGTTATTTGCATAAAAGGTACTGAAAACTTTGTGAATGCGCTTTATTAATGTCTATTTTTTTATTAAGTTGCCAGTTGCCAGTTTTCAGTGTATATTTTTATATGTAAAACATTTTTTAATAAATAATATATATAATGTTATAAACATAAACATGCCTTTTATTTAAATCAATTGATAATACCACAAACAAGGGGTAATATTTGCATCTTGCATATATTTCGTGATATGAAGATAACAAATATGTTTATCAACAGAATTACTACCTACCAATACCCGCCAGGCTAAACCGGTTGTCAACTTTAGTTCCATTGGTACACAAAGACGGCGCCACTAGTATAAACGTATAAACGGTTGGGGACATTTTTTTGTATGGAGTTACCGTTCTTCTCCTAGTGAGTATTATATTCTTTGATAATGATCCAAATCCATATTTTGGGCTTGCAACATCGACCCACACAACTGTTACCTGACATATTTGAAGTTTGTCAGAACATGAACGAACCAGTAGCCTAGTTTGTTTTCGATGCTACCCGTTAGCGGTATTTGTGCACATTTGTAAGGTTTCTCAGGCTGTACCTATTGGAAGGAAGTGGTTAGCGAAACTTAATTTATTAGATAGAACAATCTATTAGTGACGAAGGATGAATAAACAAAATTTGCAATGTTTCTACAAAAAAAACGACGTTTATTTTTTTAAATAGGTGTTGGGGTAGTTATGAAAAATAAATAGTAGGCAGTTTTGATTAGCAGTCTGTTCAAAACTACCCCGGCCATAAGAAATGTTCATATCTGCCCCATATTGACTGGCATAGGTATGTACATTATAACCGTAATAATATTTTACTTATTTTAGTAAATGTTAATAATGCATTTACCTAAATTCCGTAATAAGTACTGAACCACTTAGTGTTCAGTACTTATTACGTTTTGTCATGTTTAATATAATATTTATTAGAATTTTGCATTTAGGTACAATATTACAAAATCTTAAATTAGTATTCTATAAATAATTAAAACATTGCAGTTTATTGATTTATTTGTTAAAAGATAATAACGGTAAGAAATTATAAAAATAAAGAGAATCACAGAGAACCAAAATATAATAAATACTCATATAATCCGCTGTTAAAACATTATTGGGGTAGTTTTGAAAAATGGTATGTGCAAAACTGCCTCAAGGGGGTAGCTTTAGTAAGATTTCAATACTTTTCAAAGGTACCCCCACTGAGGCACCTTCGAACACTCCAAAAACATGAATGTACAAAACTACCCCATCTTTGTTGTAACTGCAAATTATACGAGTAAACTGTTAATACGATTATTTCTAGTGACAAATTGTACCAAGTACAGATAAAAAAACGCGTATATCTCGATATTACTGCCGTTACAGCCCATTTTTCAAATCTGCCCCATGTAAGTTCAAAGCTACCCACTCTTGGGGCAGTATCGAACATTATCCCTTGAGTTGCAAAAATCTAATTTGTACTATTATCTTTAGCTTTATATATACGGAAATGAAGTAGTATTACATAGGTAATAACGTAGGTTATTGTGCAGGCTTAAAACTGGTTTCAATAGGTAATATTTTGAACTATGACAATTAATGTAAAAAGTGTACCATGCTGCCCCCTCTCCCCTACTAATTGTCTTATAAATGCGTATTGACACGTTTCCAATGAAGCATCTAGCTAGGAGAAGGCTTCCAACCAATGTGTTATGCCATACGGCAAGGATAGTTTAGTGGCCCTCGGGTTAGTATTATAGCAGGAGGTACCTTGAGCGCCAGCTCCTTGGCCTTGGCCTCGGGGTCGTCGCCGGCGGGCGGGCCGTCGGCGGCGTCCTTGCGGTCCAGCAGCTGCCGGATGGTGAGGCTCACCCACAGCCGCTCCAGCGGCAGGTACTGGTCGCGGGCGCGCGCCACCGGCACCCGGGGGAACACCGTGTAGCGTTTCTGACGAGAACATTCAAATACCATTTGCATCAGCCCAGTTACAACAACCACATTAGGTGGACTTAGGGTTGCTAGATCGAGTGACCCCAATACCGGAAAAAAATTCAAATCTTTGGGATTTTGGCACTTATGTCGGGAGAAAACAAATTAAAGGAAATATACTAAAAACAACAACATTCAACATTATTGTCACATCGTCCGCTGGCGATAGAAATATTAAGGAACGGAAAGTACCCTATACATTTTGATTCCCTTGCGAGTCGAAATATACGTTATTTGTGGTATAAACGGCCGTTTTTAATTTCAACTCGATACCTCTACGCGTTCCCGAGATAAAGGGCCTTGACAGACAGACGGACGGACGGACGTACAGAACAAAGTGAGATAAGGGTCCGTTTTTTCTTCATTTTGAGGTACTAAACCCTAAAAATGGTCTCCTCAACGTTATGACGTTAATGCTATTAGTTAATCGATACGTCTTAGGTTCATATATGTATACATACAGTGATACAGTGTATATGGGTCAATGTCAATTCATAACTGTAAAATGTTATTTTCACCACACCAGCTCATAAAGGCTCTCTTGATTGTTCAAAAACTGATGAGAAAGACGCATTTTATCCACAAGAGTAGCAAAAAACATAATTCAATGCAATAATTTGAGCTGTTTCCTTGTGTTGGCTGGTAGAATTCAGTTTTATAAATTATGATTTCAAAATGATAAATATTTAATAACGTTAACTTGGATTCGATTTTGTTTGTTTTTACAGTTAGTATTTTCCTCGTATTGGTGTGGTGAATAATTTTGTGTTTCACTCGGCAAAATCTGTTTAACCCTCGTGCCTTGAAACCCTCGCAAGGCTCAAGATTCCACTTTTGGAATCACTTTGCTTGCTCGGCTATCAATATTAGCACAAGCAGTTAAACAACAACTTTGCCCCCATATAGAACAAAAAACTAGATACTTAATACACATGTATAAAAAGTTGAAAGAGACATGTTGTAAGGTATGAAGTGGCAGTAGGTACCTTGCCCAAGCCGTCCTCGACGCCGCAGAAGCCCTCGACACGCGGCGCCAGCTCGGTGGCGCCGGGCGCCACGCGCCCCGCCACCACCACCTCAGAGCCCGCGTAGTACGTGCGGAACTTGTGCTTCGTCAGCGAACCCTCTGCGATCTGCAAGTTTACAACACATATGTAATTATAACACCATCTCCAATGTCCTTATCCGGTTTATAAGGGTAGGTTATCGCAACATACTCGTATCATTTAAAAACATTTTTGATACAAGCTTTTATCGCGGGTTGTACTTTTCTTTCAACAGTCAACTAATACTCATGGATACAATTCTAACAAACCCAAACACAATGAGGTTGCGTTGTTTTATCAGAAAGTTCAAATGGCCACCTCCGATCCCCATCATCAAATCAGCGCGATGGTACCATAATATTGCATTGTCAATTGTCAACCAACTTACAGAAGTAGTTGTGTTAAGTTTCAACTCAATCGAATAATGGGAAGTGGATCTAATTTAGCTTGCAAGATCTGATTACATCCATACAACAATAGGGCAAATGAAATTAAATAAAAGCTTGTATTCATAAAGAAGTTTTGAAATTGAGTTGGTAAACAAAGTGTTATGTCGGTGTTGAGACCTGGTCGGGCGGGTAGATGAAGGTGACGTCGTCAAGCAGCGGCGAGGAGATCTGCTTGTAGAAGTCGCGCAGCTGCAGCGCCGCGTCGGCCGCCTCGTAGATGTGCCGCATGAAGCCCTCGTTGCGCAGCGACAGCTTGCGCAGGAACGACCGGTCTGCGTCCTCGCCTGCGCACACAGACAAACAGTTCATCAATACTTCTTCCGTTTATATTGCCTATGTGTGACATATGTGTGTGCGCACGTATGATGGCGATTTGTCTAGATATGATGTGTAGAGTAACGCACCAAAAGCGAGGCAGAAAATTGAGGCCTTGCGCGGTCCCGAGTTCTTCTCAGAGACGCGGTTGATGATGCGCTTGGGGTCGGTCTCGCCCACCGTCGGTTCGCCGTCCGTCAGGAACACAATGATAGACTCCAGCTCCTGTTTTTCTGAAAACAATTATTTCCACCGTTTTATATTTTAGCTATTAAGTCGTCATTATCCGTGTCTAGGATTTTATACATTTAATTTGTTATAGGTATCGCCAGGAGAGTTGAGGTGAAGGATTACACACAGAGATGCACAGAGTACTAATTGCAAAAACAGTATTGAATGAATGAGTGAATGTGTCTTAAGGTGGTATTCCACCTGTCCAATTTCTTTGTCCAATGTCAGTGGCGTCAGTCAGTGCGTCTCACTTTCTCATTAAAATGTGAAACCAAATACTACCAGGATACCTAATATACCACCAATAAGGCCACAATCCACGATCGGCATGATAAAAAAATAAATAAAAAAAACCTTGAAGGAATTTTTTGGTCCATCTTGCAGTTGACTGTTCACTTCATCGATACGATCGAAGTATCGATACGAAAAAAACACTTATTCCAAAATCTCACTGTCATTACATGATTTATTGTTGTGTGCGTGAGTTTAACTCTAGTGCCGCGATACGTTATGACTATTGTCTTGACAAAAGACGTAGTGAAACTTCTCACCTTCATCATCTTGTTGGTTTTGGTCCGTGGTGGCCGCCACAACTGTTGTTTCGGTGGCTGGCGGCTCGGTGTGCGCGTCCTCAGCGCCCGTGTTGCCCGTGTCCCCCGTCTCCCCGGTCGCGCCCGTTTCACCCGTGGGTCCCGTCTTACCCGTGAGTCCCGGCTTACTCACGCCTTTGCGGACGATGTCGATGGCAACATCGAGGGCGCTGGCTATGTTTGTGCCTGTGCAAGTAAGACATTCGATGTATAACTTGGATGTATAACCACATGTTTCGGTTCCGATATCAGTGCAAAATGTAATTTAGGTGGGCGAAGTTACTTTGCTAGTTTGAGTTAGCGTTATGCGTGTTTCCTGTGGATATCATACAATAATGGACTTTGTCAAATTTTCTTGTTACTTCTTAAAAACTGTATGATGAAAGCCTTAGCAAAGTGTATTGGAATCGTTAATGTATAGTTGTATAGAGGAAAGAATGGGGGTATTTGCGGGCGTATTTATTAGTAGGGTGCGACCAAACCTCCGACCGCGACCAGCCTGCTGACGATGACCTTGGCCTTGTCGATGTTCTCCTTGGTGGCGCTGGAGGGCGGCAGTAAGGTCACCTTGCGGCTGTTCTCGTTGTTCCAGTTGCTGTAGTAGTAGTCGTTCGGCGGCGACGCGGCCGGCTCCTCGGCTTCTTTTAGGTCGTGGACCTACGATCAAGTGATTATTTAGTTTAGGGCTATAAGCCAACCTATACGGCGGTATATTATCTTCCATGCGGATCATCGCACAGTCATATACAACGCCACAGAATAAGTAACAGTATAGTATTATCATACAGAAGAAACACGCTCCACCTCTCTCTTCTCTTGATTGGAATTACCTCACCCGGGGCAGCAGACTGACGACTGACAGTCTATTAACAGTTCGGTTAGTAACGCGATGATAAATAATAATACGATTCAAATGAATGATGGATAGTTCAAAATGCCGGTGTATTGTGCCAAGTAAGGATTGAAGCTTGTCAATTTCAAGTAAATACAGACGTAGTGAAGTATCTTTAGGTTACCATCGCATTTTCACGGAAACGTACGAACGTGTTATGCTATTTCAGTCAGTCTCAGTACAAAGAGTACTGAGGTTGAATGAAGTAGCATGACAAATATGGACGTTTCCAAGAAAAATCATGGAGCCCGCCGTACCCGCCCCCGCACCGGCCGGCCCACGGTACCTTGACGCTGGAGCTGAACTCCACGATGCTGAAGTAGTCGCCCGGGTGCAGCTCGGATAGGATGGCCTGCATGGCCTCCCGCAGCTGCACGATCTTGCGGTCGGACATGGAGCCCGACGTGTCCAGCACGAACACCACCAGCTTGGTCAGGGGCGGCAGAGACTCCGGTGCGAAGAAATGCACGAAGTAACCATCGTTCACCTATAAGAAACTCAGCATTTCAGAAATTAAAAAAATCAAATGGATACTTCTAAGTAAATACTCACTACGACTCAATATGTCTTAATATTTATTTAGTAAGCATTGGTGTATACAATATTTGTAAACCATATTTAAGTGAATAAACAAATAGAATGACTAATTAACGTATATGAAAAATCAGTAACTTTAAAATTGTTCTAACGTAAATTAGGGTTCCTCTTTTCAATCTCCATATAAAGCCTGTCGAGTTTCTATTCGGCCCTGAGATAATGTGTATACGACATGTATAATCAAATAAAATATCAGTACCGGTCATGTCAATGACCAATGTCAAAACATTGTTTATTCGAATGCTACGCAATTCTCATCCTTTTTATGATGTTAAATATGTAATTTATTTCAAAATAATGTACAAAATAATTTAAAATAATATTTTTTTTTGCTTTTATGTGGTAATATCGTTTATAATTTCGAAACATTTTCTTCTTGTTTACATCGGTGAGATTCGATGACTTTTATCGTCTGTTGTCAAATAGTACTCCATGCCAGTAAAATAAATTAGTACCACGAAAAATCCGCTACATGACGAAGCCCTAATAAAATCTTGACATACTTTAAAATATTTATAATATAATTAGAGACAAGGAAAATCTTAATCTGCACGTTGATGTAAGAACCCCAAAAACAGATCTTGAATACTTACAAGAATTTCACCATTCTTTGGACGTTCCACATCGTACTGCACTACGAATTGTCCGAGCACCCCTTTCGGTTGGGTCTTCTCAGTATGATACCATCTTGAGGTTTGTTGGGATTCCTTGCTTTTCTCCTAAATGAAAAAGACGGGTAAAGTAACCGACTATACGGGTAATGTGCCTCAGCTAACCAACCAAAATATAAGATTATATTTTTAAGTCTAATTGCAGTAAGTAATTTTAAACTATTCAACAAGTGATGCGCATTGTGCCCCTGTGTATTCTAGCGGCAATTAATAATAATTGATACATATAGAAGCTAATTGAATGTTAAAAGTACTTAATGTGTCACGAATACTAACCTCATAGACTTGCATGAGCCTCTTTTGCTCCTCAAGGTCCGGCTTGAACGTGATGGTGGCCTCGCGCTTGTCCTCCGACCTCTCGATAACCGCTATCGCGTTACCTGTGCTCGAGCAAAATAATCTTATTTATGTTATTTTGCTTTTATACCTATACATGTGTTAATTAAGCGTATGCATTTATTATAATTAATAAAACAATGACATGCGACAACGTGACAGCCAAGTCAGTAGAGGAAACTGAAGGCCTAATTAGAGTTGTCTGACTTAGCGACGTATCGTGCTTATAGGAGCGGTACGATGGTATAAGACCAATAACTACAATTCTCACGTGATTGGTAACTGAGCTGAAATGTAGCTAGTTTCTTTTAATAAAGCCCGACGTAAGCACTGGTCCAGCCACTTCTATGAAATATATCAACCGCAAATGGATACAACTGGACTTACTATCCCTTTAGGTTGTTCTCTTGAACCAGAGGGACAATCCGAATGGACAGTAAGTCCGGTTGCCATTTACCTGTGTGTGTTTATTGAATGAAGTAATCGTGGTCGCAGTCGTCGGACATGACAAGGTTGTGTACAAGGTTGTGAACATAAGGCTAGTGCTGGTTGTAAAGTGCACTCACTAGGGTCAGTGTCGGTAGGGTCGATTTCGTTGCCGGTGCGCACCTCGGGCACGCGCAGCGCGGTGATGGGCTGCGCCTCGCGCACGTGCACGGTCACCGTGAGCTTGGGCACAGGCGCGCCGGGCAGCATGTTGATGTCGTGGTTGTACACGCCGTTCCGCCGCCCCAGCAGCTCCTCGTACGTCAGGTTGAAGATGCACATGCTGTTTGGTTCCACGTTTACATTCACCATAAACTCGTTGGAGTCTCGAGCTCTGAAATGTCATATTACTTACATGTAATTTCTTCTATTTTTACCAAATTAATTGATGTTGCGGATTTTATCATTTTGTGACGAAGTCTGTAGCTGATATGTGTGAAGACTTGTACGAAGCATATATACATAGCGGATTATAAACATTTCTTCGTAAATAATTTACACAAATTGCAAAAAAGAACTTACTTGACCGCAACATGACCGGCACTTATTCCTTGAGAGACTGCCTGATCATATATCCTTTTAGCTTCTTCTTTTTCTTTTACATAAGCTTTGTACGTTTTTCCATCCAAGGTCCTGGGAAATAATAAGAATATTTTAATGTGTTGATCACGTACATACACATTTCATGTATTAAAGTAAGTTACAAATACTTGTAACAACACTAGCGTACAGAAACTGAAGTTTATGCGAGAATAAGATGCGAATTATAAGAAATATCTAGGTAAGGCCTCATTAGGCTAGGCCAAAGGTATGGTGCCATCTTTTCGAGTGATTGCGCCATACTTTTGGCCTACTCTCGAGTAGATGGCGATACTTTTTGATATTTAACAAATTTAACACATATCAGTGAAAGAATAAGGATCAAAATCGAATGGCGTTCTAAAAGTGTTAATCATTTGTGTCGAAAAATGGCAGGAAATGTACTGACTAATACATAATTTACTTTGACAATATTCCTCTAGTCTAAATTTTCTTTGGTATAGGTATATGTATAAGAATGTGTGCAGAATTACATTTGGAATCCGCTAATGAAGGCGGTCTCCGGTATGAGTACCCTGAAGACGGCCTCCTGGCCGCGGTCTGCGGGGTTGCGCACGCGCGTGACCACGGCCGTGCGCGCGTAGCGCATCGACACCTCGGAGCGCACGTCCATCTCCGTCACCTTCAGCGGCGGCGGCGGCCCGCTCGTCGTCGGCGTCGGCGTTGATGTCGGCGCCGGCGTCGGGCTTGTGCTCTGCTAAGTGGTAAACAACATCAACATTTAAACCGTTTCACGGAATGGGCAAGGCAACTGTCAATTTGATTATTTTGATTGTCTATCTATGGCATTGAATTGAAGTATTTATACAAAAAAATGTACCATAGTCGAAAGCACCATCTACTATATTGGCTTTGATCTGATACGTGTATAATTTGTTAAGGTTTTATGTAACTCGTGCGAAGCCGGGGCGGGTCACTAGTTGTTGTCTATTTTCATATAATAGAAAGTACCATCGTCGAGAAAGGCATCTACGACTTCTACGAGTACGTTTATATAGTTATTACCGGCGCTACCCAATTGAGATCGTGTGTCCCGTACAAACATGAATGTTATGGAGGGTTTATGCTAGAAGTTACTCTAGTCTAGTCTAACTAAGACAGAGGGACTTTTATCTAAACACATATTATAAGCTCTCTATATATTCAATAAACCGCATGTGACGGCCGGCATGGGCCATCGTTGTTCTCTGGCGGAACTCACGGATATGTCGCGGCGTGGCGTCTCTAAAATATCTTTATCGTTAATTTTACAAGAAAGTTTTGCTATAAGGTCAGGTGGGGTAGAATTAGACCAAGAAAAGCGTGCAGCGATTTTGATAGCCCACGCAGTGCAAGCGTTATTTTAAACGTCAAACTTCTATGAAATTATGACGTATTTTAAATTACACTTGCACTGCGTAGTCTATCAAAATCGCTGAAATCTTTTCTTGGTGTAACTCTAATAATCCAGTAACTTTGTCGACTTTTGTAACGGGGTTCGTTTGCGTAAAATCCGATAGTTATGGTTTTTTGCAGACTTGTTTATGATGTTGGCTCAATAAATAATCCAAGTTTGTGACTTCGAGCTCCGAACTCCGAACGACTTAGTCAAAAAAAGAAAAAACCGCGGATATTATAGGTTTTTTTATTATTTGGGCGATTAAAACCCTAAAAGACTAGTTTATGATAGTACCTTCTCAAGGCGTTTTTAAAGTAGACTAAATTTGCTACAATACGAGACTAGTAGATCTAAAAATAGTTGCCGAGATAAAAAAAATCAAAATTTATAGATTTTTTGAACTTGAATTCGTAGGTTATGTGAGTGCAGTGAGCACTTTTGTCTAAGGCGATGCCGCTTGTTATAATTTGGCCATTAATATAATTATATGTATATTAAAAACCGTCCAAGAGCATCATGTCAGGCCATGCTCAGTGTAGGGTTCGGTAGTTATTACCCGTCCGTCACAACTGCATTGAATGGGAGATTAGTGAGTATCATGTACATAACAAGCATAAAGGAGTACCTTCTCAGCGCTTTGTACGTCTTTTTACTTAGAAGTGCGATAACTCAAAAACGGCGTAAATGATAATTGAATGTCTTTATTAAGCTTTACTTTCACCATTTTTTAAATAGTTTTTGGACTCTTGGAGATATTTTTGACATTCTCATAAGTGATAAGACATCAGTTTAATGTTTTTTAGGTTAATGTTGCGACGAACGAAGTTACCTCATCTCCATCTCGGGTGACGACTAGAGGGTCGTGCGTGCTGGCGGGCAGGGCAGTCGCCCGCGCCGCGCACAGCGCTGCCACCACTAAGGTCCACCGTACCATCCTCATCTGAAACAAAACAATATTTATACATCACTACTTTATTCTAGGAAATGGTTTGACCGTAGATGGAAACAAACGGACGTTGCACTTCGATACATATAGGTATAGTGTTCCATTCGGTGAAAACATTTTGGGTGCTTATATTGTTAAAAAAGTTTATGTAAATCAACATTATTAGAGTTATACCAAGAAAAGTCTGCAGAGATTTTGCTAGCCCACGCAGTGCAAATCTTATTTTAAACGTCAAACTTCTGTGACATTATGACGTATAAATAACACTTACACTGCGTGGGCTATGAAAATCGCTGCACACTTTTCTTGGTCTAACTGTACTACTACTAGCGAATCAATTAATTATTTTATTAAATATTTAGATTCTTTTTTTATGGAAGACATTGCTATGTAAATTATAAAATGAAATAAATGAATGATGCCAGCATTCGTTGGTAGTTTAGTCTGAGTTTTAGACGGCTGTCTAGTCTTAAACCTCTTGTCAAAGAGTACAGTTACCGTTAATTGTATCATCAACCTGGGTTCCCCGACCCGTTAAAATGGACAGTCACTGCATAAGGCGAGAACGCATTTTTTTATCATTGTTTAACACTGTCAGAAGGCAGTAGTGGCCACACACCTCCTTGTAATTAATGGTACTTTTCCACAGACACAATTCACACGACCGATATTAAAACAAATCACAAAAAATCACTATCACCTACGTGCACGTATGAATTTAGTTATTTCGTTGCACAAGGACGTGGTCGAGGGTTCATGCACGGGTCATGCTAATCATTTTTCTGATGAATACATGTCATATCGTGTGCCGAAGTGAGTGTGTTTATCAAAGTGGTATAAAATATAGGTACCTATATTTATAGTTTACCCAGTTGCATTTAGTGACCATACTTGTAAAAAAATGTAGGTTCGTTCCATAGAGGAAAACGACGATACATATTCTCAGAACAGAGGTCAAAATGAGAACATTAATACAATAACTATACTTAAGTATATTACCTATAAACATGTTCGATAACATGATGACATGTTATCACGCTCGCGCGAGTTCCGAGTAACGAAGTCGTGGAAAACAAGCAACAGCGCGTAGTCTGGCCATCCGACCGTATCGTTCTTGGGAAATACCCCTGGCTACTTGTTTGCACACAAACATAAACGATGTTTTTTTATTCATACTTAGAAACGTGAAATAATGTGTTGCTTATTTGGTTTGCATTATCCTTCTTAGTTCATCGCGTTATGTGTAATTTTGAATTTTATCATCAGCAATAAAAATCGATACGTACTTAAAATATGCGTTTCTTTTTAAACGGTTTTCTTTATTTAACTTAACTATGTATACAGTTTGGAAAAATTAATGGACCCTGGAAGGAAAGTGCCTTAAAACCTTAAGTTAGCTCATTTTATCTAAAGGAAAGAGTCTTTTATTTTTTTAAATAAACAAAACTGCACTCAATTATTATTTTTTAATTCTTTTGTATCGCCTGGGAATCAAACCGACTTAAATTAAAAAGAAACTTTTTCTATTTTATTCCACTAGTGATCACTAGGCGACCGTTCATGTTAATGTTGAAAATTTCTCCAAGAAACATTAAGTCTTACACTCGTCTGTCGTACAAAATATCCATAATATCCAATATTTAGTATTTCTGAATTTTTAGACGGTGTTATTCCCGAACGAGGGAAGTGAATTTAAAAAAATCTCTGAATGCAGTTTGGTTCTTTTTAAAAATAAATGAATGCCCCTTTTTAAAAATAAAATTAGCTAACTTAAGGTTTTGAGGTTCTTTCCCTCCAGGGCTCATTAATTTTTTCCACGCTGTAAGTATAGTTATAGTACTACTGTAAACGATCATTTTGTGCAAAATTTATATACAAAGTAAACTGTTTTTTAGCTTTGAGTGTATAATTAATGTAGACTTTAAAACGAGTCGGGCACACACATACCTATTTAACTTATTTTATTGTATCTTATAGTAGGTAGGTATGATTCATGAGACTCGAAAACAGTTGTCGCTATGCTTGTTTGCACGGTGCCATTTAAGTAAATTGCACGAAAACAGTTGTCGCTTCACAGCGAAGCAGATACGATAACAAAAGATGAGCAAGTTCTTATTTCAGAACCATCTATAGGTATTTCCATTTATTTGAATACACTTAGATACCTAGTATTTCTTAGCCAGACTTTACACGTGACATGGTAACACCTATAAATATTGATACTCATCTGGAGGAAGATGATCGTGAGTTCAGTGTGCGGACCTTCATGTGTTGCCTTACCTTAGCCGGTTAAACTAGTCGGCAATCGGCATTCAAGATGGCAGGCAGGTGAAACACCGACCAATTATACAAGGAACACCTTTACGAGACGGGGTCACGATTCGATTTTTAAGATTTTAACATGAAACACGAGCTTAATTTTAGTAACATTATTGTTTATGAAAATTGTAATTTTTAGTGTGAAGAATCACATAATGGGACTCCCCCTTGGACCTCCATTCGTGCCGGTTGGAAGCGACCCGCATCCAGCGTCCTCCGGCGGCCTTAACAAGGTCGTCTGTCCATCTTGTGGGTGGACGTGATCGAAGCGTATAGCTGTCCATAGAACCTCTCGATCTCGCCTAAAACCTCCGCTTTGCTCGACGCTATGCTGCCATCTTCCCGTTTCAGCTTTGTCAGCTAGCTTTGCCCAATAGACTTGTCCTTTGCGAACACTTTGGAGCCTTGGTTTCGCTCAATAGTCTCTTTAATACGGTTAGTATTAAAGAGACGCAGATCATGTCGCAAGGATTTAGATATACGCCTATTGAGCTGCCTATATGACTTCGCGTCATCGGGAGACTGCAACCGTAGCGAGCGTCGTTCAGCCATGAGGTTTAAGGTTCGCTCGGTCAATTTCTGAAGTCTATCTTTACGGCGGGGTCTAAAAAACTTAGACCCTACTGTGTGGACAGTTTCCACTAGCCCGTCGTTGATTTCGTCCACTGAAGCCAAGTTCTCTAGGCAAGCAAAGCGGTTAGAGAGCTCGAGTTGAAAGCTTTCGGGGTTTTGAACATGGGCTCGAGTAGGTCGGAGTGTAGACTTCATCAGGCTGGACCTTTCAAGTTTAATATTGATATTCAGTGAGCCTCTTACGATTCGGTGATCACTACCGGTCTTTACCCTGTTGATCACAGAGACATCACTGAATATCCGTTTCTTGTCGGTCATGATGAAATCTATCTCGTTTCTCGTGGAACCGTCAGGACTCATCCAGGTCCATTTCCTGTGAGGCGGCTTCTGGAAGAAAGAGTTCATCATGAAGAGTTCCTCTCTCTCCAGAAAGTCGGCCAGCCTCTGACCCCTAGGGTTCCATTGCCCATACCCAAATTGCCCCACTCTCAACTCATCACCGCTTCTCTTGCCCAACTTTGCGTTGAAGTCCCCCATAACAACAGTAAAGTAGGTTTTAGAAGTATCTATGGCCCTACTTACGTCCTCATACATAGCCTCTACTTCATCAGCGGAGTGTGACGAGGTCGGTGCGTATACCTGAATTACCTTCAGCGAATATCTTTTGGATATTCTGAGTATTAGGTATACCACCCTGCTCGACATAATGTCGATGGTTATTATGTTGTTTACGAGGGACTTGTGTTATGTTGTTGGAGGCACGGCCAGTCGTCGTCGGGGCGGGTAGCCGGATCTTTGCCGGAGATTCTTAGCACCCTTGACCCCACTAATGCCCTGACCGCTACCATAGCCAAAGCACCGGGGGTCGCCGGAACCTCGAGGCCATGGTTTTATTGTGCTCTGCATGATGGGGGGTGAATGCCATAATCGCCACGCTTGGCAGGCGGGTTGGCGATCGCAGTCGAGTAGGTACACCGAATTTGAGGGACGCTGCTGCGCGTCCACCGGTGGTCTTGGACGTAGTTTAAGGACATACCCGGGTCCAGACAATGTATGTATATAAATAAACAAATGAAGCGGCGAGACGGACCCCGGAGAGGTAGCATATGGGCACGAGACGATCAGGATGCGTTCAGGAAAGACTGGCCAGATCTAGGCCGTCGATAAGTGGAGGGCCACAAGGAGCGGCCGCAATGTCTGACTAGCACTAGTTGCAATATGACTCGTATGCGGAAACACTCGACGCCTCAGCTAAGTTTTTCAGACTTTTTATACTCTTTGGTGGGCCAATGCCGAGTGAGCTGTGGGCCAAGAACGCCACAAAGTGGCAACCCAGCTCAAAAGGAGGATATGGCAGACCACGTCGGCGATGGCGAGACGAGTTAGACTCCCTTTTAAAGGAATGGCTAGAGACTGCACAGGATCAGGAAGACTAAAAAAGTGGGGGGCGGCTTTTGCCCAGCAGTGGGACATTATAGGCTCCCAATAATAATAATAATAATTGCTCTGGTGGACATAAAACATTTACCTTTTATCAAGACCCTCAATATTGTCTTAAATTCTCCACATAAAAACAAAAAATATGTTTAAAAAATTACAAATTATAATTTCGTTTTCGTTTTGGCTAATCGACATGAAACTAAACCAAAATAACTGATTTGCACGACCGATGTGATCCCATAAGTGTCCCGTGAACAAAGTTTTGTACGGAACACTAATTAAAAACTAATTACCTACGTTTGCCTCACGAGCGTAAAATAAAGTCCCTTAGCGAGCTAAAATTCTTATAAACTAGGTAGTTTATAGGTAGGTTGGGTGTCTAGGTAGTCCAGTAGTGGTAGTAGATAGGTACGTAGTAGGTACGATAGGAGCTTATTCAGTATTCTCAAATGTTGTAGCGAATGTAAGTCAAGATACCTAATTAAATTGTAGAAGGACTATTAAATATGATAACTCATTTACTGCAGGTAGCTCTCAATCCAATCCAATGATTGGAATGGGAGCTTCGTGACCATCAGTAT
Source organism: Cydia splendana (assembly GCF_910591565.1). Classification (NCBI taxonomy): domain Eukaryota; kingdom Metazoa; phylum Arthropoda; class Insecta; order Lepidoptera; family Tortricidae; genus Cydia; species Cydia splendana. The sequence goes on from NC_085987.1 coordinate 17,026,358, forward strand.
GACCAGAACGGACGTCGTTAGCGCACTGCGAATTGAATAGAACAGTGGGTACTTAAAGTGGATCGTTTCTCTTCACTTTCCGACTTCCGTAAGTGCGTTGTTGCCGCTTTAGCGTACCTACATATTCATGGTAAAAGAAGTTTCGGGGGAAGAAGAATATGGCTTATAAATCTGCGCCAATGGTTCACGGTGAAAAGCACACGGTCACTTATTAGAGCTGCTGTGTCGAAGGTTCAGATTGTTATGATGATTGCCAAACAGCGATAGCAGACGGCGCCCGAAGAAGAAAATAAATATTTTCTATTCTATAAAATTCTTTTTTTTTTTAATATTCACAGTAAGGTTATTTAAACTAAAACAAGGAAAAAATACATTAGCTATAAAGTGGTAGGTAATTGCCTTATTTACAATCCACACCACACAAGCGTATATAACACCTAGCTGCGGAAAGCTAAATTACGGAATGTTACCTATTAAATACTAATATTACTACAAACTTTCTTTTTATGTATACTAACGTATTTATGCTATTTATGTAAATATTTTTGCCTTAATCGTATTATTGTGACTGTAAATAAACAATATACGGTAATACAAAATAAATAAAAATACTAGTATAGGTACGGTCAGGGAATTTAATTTCGGTACCATTCCGTAACACAGCGGCAATAGTATGAGGTCCCTAGCGTTTTCATATTGATACTTATTCATGATTTGAAATTTATTCTTACGCAGTAAATAATAAGAAACATCTAATAAGAGTACTTAATACGAGGATGAGGCGTAAAACCCAAGTAGCGGCGTGACACGGGTTCTTTGCCTCACACCTTCATTTAAGTTTTTGTTTAATATATCAAGTCAAGATACATATATCTAAAACGAAGATGAGGAAAACTACATGAAAACCAAACATTCTATAATAGGATAGAGTTAGATTCGCTACCGGCACGGCATGCAAGAGGCCAATACCTATTAGATACATAAAGTCATACGCACCGGTTTGTTTACTCTCAACGAGATGATTGGTCCAATTGGCCGTCAAATTCTGGCACGTTCTGCGCTAGACGAAGGTAGATGCTGCGGAATGCCCGACTACGTGTACAGTCGCTGTCGGCCGCCACGCAACTCGCGGCTCCGCTGCCCACCAGACAACTTATATTACATATATTATCGCTCGGCCGGCCCGTTCGGGTTCGATGTTTATAGGTATCTACATTCTTGTGCAGGGTCTCGGCGCTGCGTCTCTAGCGCATTACCGGCGGGGCCGGTTCGGATAGGTCACGATTTTCCATACAGTGCAGCAGAGCAGACAACACATGCAGAAAACCCACTCCTGCAGTTACTAAACTTGGGTAGGGACATATTGATTTAAACATTTAAACTAACACGATTTTCACTCATATTTTAAAACTAACATCCCTTATTAAGTCCCGTGCTAGTTTTAAAATTTGGGTAGGGATTCGACTTCCCAGTAACTCCATTCCACAGAACTGATACTCTGGTCCGAATATAGTGATGTAAACAAAACAAAATGGCAAGTACCGAATAAGATGTGAACATATTAATATAAAAAATATTTATACCTACTATTTGGCCCATAAAGCACTTAAGGCAGAGCAAAAAGGAAGATTAAATTTAAAAGTATTTTTTAGAACCACTAAAACCCATCTGTATCTGTATGTATATTTTTCAAACGAAGTTTAGATATAACTATCATATTAATTTATGTGGTCCAAAAGTCGATAAAAGAAAACAATACAAAACAAATATACGTACATACCTATCCATCCCCATAAATTAAATTAAATCGGCCACGAGCATGTCGGTCCATGCTCAGTGTAGGGTTCCGTAGTTACCATTCTGTCAGATTAGGCTAAACGGCGGGCTATTAGTACGTATCATCATGTACCTACATTACAAGCATAAGTCAGTATACCTTTGCAGCCTTATGTACGCCTTTTTACTATGAAGAGTGGACTTTTTGCAATAACTCGAAAACCGGCCAAGTGCGAGTCGGACTCGCCCACCGAGGATTCCTTAGTTTTTAGTATTTGTTAACAGAAACAACAATCTGTGAAAATTTCAACTACACGGTACATGAGACAGACGGACAGCAACAGATAGTCTTAGTAATAGGGTCCCGTCTTTACCCTTTCGGTACGGAACCCTAAAAACGGCTGAATCGAGCATGTTCGCTATAGTTTTAATTGAAAGTATTTATTAAGCTTTTGTTATACGCTTTTTTTTCGGACCCATGGTTCAAAATTTAAAGATGGGGACACAAGTTTTTTCTTTCGGAGCGAATATTTCCGAAAATAATCACTTTCTCAAAAAATGGTTTTGGAGACCCTTATTGATTATGAAAGACCTATATACTATCCAACGATAGTCCTCACCATTTGGCTAATAGTGAAAAAAAAAAAACAATAACAAAAAAAACTTTATATATGGGAGGGAGTACATAATAAAGACCTATGGGAGGGGGTACCCTAAAATTATTATTTTTTGTATTTACTGTTTATTTACCCGTTCTGCCGCCATGCATGAGTAAAGTACTTATTCGTGCTAAATTGCAACTTTCTAGCACTAACAATCACGGAGCAAAGCCGCGGACGAACAGACAGACGGACATGGCGAAACTATAAGGGTCTCTAGTGGACTACGGAACCCCATAAAAGACATAAAGAAGCAATGCATACGAGACTTGGTTACTTAAATATTAATGTACCTACCTACGCATGAACATGTGTTTGGTGGACAAATGAAGCAGAGGTCGTGTTTTGCAACTTGACAATAACAGCATAGCAGCAGACATTTTATTTATTTATTGATAATAACGGTACAGCTATCATAACAGTTGCCCAATGCCACAGTGCAGCGGTCGGCAACCTTTTAGCAGCCAAGGGCATGCTATGGGCCACATAGTAGTTAACGAAGTTGACGCGGGCCGCACTTTGTTAATATTTATGACTTTAAGAGCGGTTTCGCACTACGTCCGATCCGATTCCGATCCGAACCCGTGAAAATATGGGTCTAGAAAACTCGGACCGAATTCGGATATTCGCTTACGCACTAGTCCTATCCGAACCCGTGAAAATATGGGTCTAACTCGGACCGAATTCGGATATTCGCTTTACGCACTAGTCCTATACACTGAACTAATACACTGGATGCCTGCCGCTTCACGTCACCCAGCCACTTACCCCGCCCGCCCCGCTGCCTCTCTGCTCGTACGCAGCTCGGCTTTAACTCGGACGCAGTGCGCGAGCGTTCATACAATTAATACTAAGGCTACTTCGGTCCGTCAAAAATCTTCTCCGGAATGGAGATTCTAGAATGACGGAAAGAAATCGGATGACGGAGATCGGATCTAGTGCGTAACATACCATAGAAATAGTTCTACGGCTACAACGGACCATATTTTCACGGGTTCGGATCGGATTCGGATCGGACGTAGTGCGAAACCGCTCTAACAGATATTGTCGTTTGCAATATTATTTACAAAATAGCCAGGGAGGCTCGCAGGCCGCATGTGAGAGGTTCGCGGACCGCCTGTTTTTTTTTTTTTATTATTATTATTAATTTACACAACATATTCCACATTATCATACAGAGCTGGTTCCTACACTAGGGCTTGCCTGTGTCGTAGGTAACCAATACAAGAGAAAAAATTACACATAATGCGCGAAAATATAAATTAGCCTAAAAGGTTACATAAACGATAGAACAGAATAAAACTAAAAATTGAAGCTAAAAATAAGAATACAAAAATACAATTAATAAAACACTTATTTAACAATCTAACACTAATTATAATACAAGGAAAGCGAAGTGAATGTCCATGCAGGGTATATGTAAATGTGTGTATGCGTGTGTGTGTTGGTGTAATATATATATATGTGTGTGTGCGTGTAAGAGTTATGTGTTTTTATTGAGTTACACTCAGTAAGCTCTCAATATCCTCGTAATAAAGGGTTTTGAGCCAGGCTTGCAATTTAACTTTTGCTTCTCTACCCGAATATTCTTGCAGGGAAATTTTCTTACAGATTTGGTTGTATATGAAGGGGTGTAGAAAGGGGCCGAAACGTTTTGCGTATACTGTTTGAGTAGCGGGCACAGGAATTTTGAAGATATGTTGCCACAACCGCTGCCATAGTGTAACAAAAAGTTATCTAGAGAAACTACAAATAAACACTTTGACTTTTGACTCTTTTGAGACATGTAAGTACGTGGGTTTTCAGAAAAAATGGTACGATTTACTTTTTTTTTCGAAAAACCAACAACTTTTGGGTTATTTAGACTCAGAATCACGAGTACTATTGAATGAGACAAAGAACAAGTGTCCCCAGATTTTCATACAAATTTTCGGTGTCAGTTTTGTAACGGTCCATACAAAATGTACTTATATGAAAATGCGCTACAAACCTGTCTTTTTTTTATTTTTAAAATCGATAGTACTCGTGATTCTGAGTAGAAGTAACCCAAAAGTTTATGGTTTTCGAAAAAAAAGTAAATGGTACACTGTACACTTTTATAGTTCGTTTTTTTTTAGCATTAGAAAGAACTTGAAAGAAGGCAAGCGATCTTGACATGTCTTCTAATTGAAAAACGCTTTTTATAAATCCGTAACTATTACTTATGAAAGCAGAATAATATAAAAGATCGTATTAGATTCATAATTGTTACATATCGGGTGGAACAGAACGAAGGACTTTTACGCAAACGGGGAATTGTTTAGGCTACGTACTTTATTTTTCACTTATTAATCACGTTAATATTTCTAACCGTTTTAGAGATACAATTTGTTAAACAGTAGTGCATAAATCTGTATGTTACAACCCTAGCAAGTAGATCCTATTAGGGCTGCCAATGGATGCAATGATCTGTGTAATTAGTCAATAAGAAGGTCATTATTAATTTATTTACCCCCTTATTTTATTAAATTACATAAACTGACACCGCACCGTTGCACTGAGCGCAAATATCCCTTAAATATCCTATCTATATTTTTACCCGACTGCCTAAGGAGAGTTGATTATAAACTGAACACGTTTAAAACACATTCAGTTTGATACCGTTATCCTTGTTTTCGTTACTTATTCCTAATTAAGTAATCATCAGCCAGTGTCAACAGACTGATAAATTCGTCTTTACCAAGAAAAAATCGAAGTCATTTGCGGCTAAAAGTAGAATAAATTAGTGTTTACAAATACAACCGTTACACGCTTAGGTGGTTCGTGGTAATTCCGGTAAAGAACCATCACTTTAAAGAACAGACTAATTCCATGTACAATTAATGGTTCTGTATACGAAAATGCTATAAAAAATCTTTCGTTTATCCTCAAGTTTAAAGACCTATTGGTATGGGGATACCAGGGACTGCACATTTCAGACCACACTATAAATACATACATAACATAATATGTATCATATTATGATTAGGTAACATTTACTTTTTATTTTTATTTACTCTTTCGCAATTAGAAGTGCTCGTACCGGTGGTAGTCCGTCTATGTCCGACACGCGCATGCGTTTCTCGCGTTACATTACATTTTGCTAGTGAGGAAATAATGCTTTGTCTCCGATATAAAAGTGCATGCCACCACCCAGCTCGATACTATATTACATCGTCCTAAACTAAGTATAAGGACCGTGCGCGTTGGAGGGTCTGCCATCTAGTGGCCTGTATCGGAAACATAAACATGTACATTGCCAAAGAAAGTACTGCCATCTACCGTTCTCGTACGTTTTCTTGTACATAGTAGGTACTGCCATCTTGTGGGCTACATCGCAAGCATAAACTTCACATTTTTCTCTCGTTTCGTTTTTTGGAAAATGTTTAAAATGGCGGAAATTGGCCTAAAGGACTTAAGCGCTGGTAGGGACTCTAGGCCTTATTGAGATTAGTCCAGTTTCCTCACGATGTTTTCCTTCACCGAAAAGCAACTGGTAAAAATATCAAATGATATTTCGTACATCCGAGAAACTCGTTGGTACGAGCCGGGGTTTGAACCCGCGACCTCCGGATTGAAAGTGGCACGCTCTTACCGCTAGGCCACCACTTTGTTTGTGTTATAATGGTATACTTCTTAAAAATAGTTTCTTAAATACATGGGAATTTTCACTTATAGTTCGTTTTTTTAGCATTAGAAATAAGGTAAACAATCTTGATGTCTTTTAATTAAAAAACACATTTTAAAAATAATTTACGGCAAATATATACAGGGTGGAACATTTCTAGAGACTGAGCTGAAAGGATAATGTTATCTAAGTGATCTACAATCGAGTTATTATAATCGTAAAGCTGAAGTAACAAGTAAAACAAAATCACTAAAATGAAATTTTTTATATCAGTGACAACACTGACAACCCTACTAGTGCCGTGTGGTGCCGGCCTCTAGAATAGCACCAACCCAATTCTTCCCGTGGGTGTCGTAAAAGGCGACTTAGGGAAATATAACCGGGGGGTGGGCAGCAGCGCCCCCTGCAGAACAATTACTGAACTGCGATCCCCAACCCGCATGCCCAGCGTGGGGATTACGGGCATTACCTCCAAATGAAAAGACACGCCAAACGAAAATGGCCCCCAGTTCCCGGCCGCCTCGCTATTCCTGGCCATGGCAGCGGCCACGGTAACGGCGGGGCAAGGGGTGCTAAGAATCCCCGGGCTACATTAGGCTGCCATTCATTACAAAATTTGACCCTGGCTACGTTTAACGGACGCACTCTGAGGCTTGACCACCATCTAGCGCAGTTGGAAGTGGAGTTAGAGAACATTAAATGGCATGTTCTAGGGTTATGTGAAGTCCGTAGAGAGGGGGAGGACACCGTAACCCTAGACTCGGGCCATCTTCTCTACTTTCGCGAGGGTGATAAAACATCCCAGGCTGGTGTAGGTTTCCTCGTCAATAAGGCCCTCTCTAACAACGTTGAAGAATTCTCCAGTGTGTCGACCAGGGTAGCGTACCTGATCCTTCGGCTGTCCAAGCGCTACAGCATGAAGGTAATTCAGGTTTACGCACCGACCTCGGCACACTCGGATGATGAAGTGGAGGATATGTACGAATACATATCCAAAGCCTTGCACAACACCACTAAGGCCCACTTCAATGTTGTTATGGTGGACTTTAACGGCAAGGTGGGAACCCAGACTGCCAACGAATCCCGGATAGGCCCGCATGGTTACGGAGTTAGGAATCACAGGGGGCAAATGCTTGTCAACTTCCTTGAGAAAGAGGGACTGTTCTTAATGAACTCCTTCTTTAAGAAACAGCCTCAAAGGAAGTGGACATGGCAAAGCCCCGACACTGTGACTAAAAATAAGATCGACTTCATCATAACGGATAGCAGGCACATATTCAGAGATGTCGCAGTGATCAACAGGTTCAATACCGGATCTGATCACCGACTCCTCCGAGGCTCTCTGAATATCAACTTGAAGCTTGAAAGAAACCGTCTGATGACGTCCACGCTCCGCCCTAACCCAATCCAAATCATGGCGGGTACTGAGAAGTTCCAGCAGCTTCTCAGGGATAGATTTGTTGTCTTGGAACCCACCGATGACGCTGACGAGACCCTACATAATCTGGTCAAAACTCTGAGGGATGAGGGCGTCAAATTCTGCGGAACGCAGCGTACTGGCAAGAAATCCAAACTCTCGGCTGAGACCCTCGGATTGATGACAAAAGAAGATGGTACGGCGCGACCTTCGGAGCTCCAACACACGCCTCATTGAAGAGGCGATAGAGCGAAACCAAGGGTCCAAAGTATTCACTCAGCAGTTTGGCAGGAGCCACCTGACGAAGCTTAAAACGCGCGACGGGAGGACCGTACGAGGCTCGGCCGGAGATCTCCGCCGAGATTGAGGATTTCTATGGCCGATTATACGCTGCACATGCCCCTCATTCCCGACGAGACGACCACGATTCCAGAGCCACCCTGACACGCCACTACACCGACGAACTGCCAGACATCAGCCAAGACGAGATCGTGTTAGCTCTGAGGCAGCTTAAAAATGGAAAAGCCCCCGGTGAGGACGGAATAACATCAGAGCTTTTGAAAGCTGGAGGAGCCCCTGTTATACAGGAATTACAGAACCTCTTCAACGCCGTCCTTCACAGTGGGAGAACTCCAAAGGCGTGGAGCGGGAGTTTGGTGGTGCTCTTTTTTAAGAAGGGGGACAAAACCCTCCTTAAAAATTACAGACCCATCTCGCTCCTGAGCCACGTCTATAAGCTGTTCTCACGAGTGGTCACGAACCGTCTCGCTAGGAGACTCGACGAGTTCCAGCCGCCAGAGCAGGCAGGGTTTCGCGGAGGATATGGCACCATAGACCACATTCACACAGTGAGGCAGATTATACAGAAGTCCGAAGAATATAATCAGCCCCTGTGTCTAGCCTTTGTGGACTATGAGAAGGCCTTTGACTCTGTCGAGACCTGGGCTGTTCTGGAATCCTTACAGTGATGCCAAATAGACTATCGTTATATCGAGGTGTTGAGATGTCTTTACGAAGCCGCCACCATGAGTGTCCAAGTACAGGGTCAGCAGTCTAAACCCATCCAATTGCGCAGAGGAGTGAGACAGGGGGATGTTATATCCCCGAAACTGTTCACAAGCGCGTTGGAAGATATGTTTAAGACGCTGGACTGGAAAGGTAAGGGCATTAACATAAACGGCGACTACATCTCATACCTACGATTCGCAGATGACATAGTCTTAATGGCGGAGTCGCTAGAGGAGCTGAACCGGATGCTGGACGGCCTAGCTGCGGCCTCGCGACGCATCGGTCTTGGCATGAATTTGGATAAAACCAAAGTCATGATCAATGGCCACATTGATCCAATACCGATAGTCGTAAATGGTCACCTTCTTGAAATCGTTTCCGAATACACTTACCTCGGGCAGATTCTGCAGTTAGGTAAAAACAATTTCGAGAAGGAGGCCAAGAGGAGGATCCAGCTGGGCTGGGCAGCGTTTGGGAAACTACGCCGAGTCTTCTCGTCATCCATACCGCAATGTTTGAAAACAAAAGTTTTCAATCAGTGCGTCCTACCCGTCATGACCTACGGAGCCGAGACATGGACACTCACGGTAGGGTTGGTGGACCAGTTCAAAGTCGCTCAGCGAGCTATGGAGAGAGCTATGCTCGGAGTTTCTCTGAAGGATAGGATTCGTAACGAATACATCCGACAGAGAACCAAAGTTATCGACATAGCTCAAAGAATTAGCAAGCTGAAGTGGCAGTGGGCTGGCCATATCGCACGAAGAACCGACAACCGCTGGGGTAAACGTGTTCTTGAGTGGAGACCGCGACTCGGCAAACGTAGTGTAGGACGCCCTCCGACCAGGTGGGATGACGATCTGCGAAAGACTGCAGGCAGATGCTGGATGCGGCAAGCTGAGGACAGGGCGCTATGGCGCTCTTTAGGGGAGGGCTATGTCCAGCAGTGGACTACTATAGCCTGATGATGATGATGATGATGATAATGTAGATGATGACAACCCTACAAAGATATTTACATTTTAAATTGACACATGTCATGTCATACAATAGGATTAGGGCTTCCAAATACCGGACTTCTTTCAATACCGATATTAATACCGAAACTGTCTTCATTAATACCGGGATCCCGGGATCCCGGTATTGACTATGAATCGCTTAAATTTTTTGAGTTTTATTAAAAAAAGCCTCACTGTAACACCAGATATGTATGTCCTTAGCTTAGAATATTAAACAATAATAGCCATCTGCAATAATAGGGAATATTACGCAAAACTCTGCATAGAGGGCGTCACTAACTCAATCACATGGGTTACCGTGAAACACGACAGTCGAAAGTTCGGTTTCTACCTCTCTATCACTCTTGCTCATTCGATCGATAGAGAAACAGATAACGAAATTTCGATTTACGCGTTTCGCGGCAAGCCACCTGTAAACAAACCGCCTTGAAGCATCAATGTCATAGTAAAACTTGTCATAAAACTGGTTAAGGCGTAGTATGTAAAGTTACCCTATAGTTTACTAAGCAAATTAGTGCTGCACTCTGGCGGCAGAACAGTGCAGTAATACTCCCTATTATAATTTCACCCTCTAGGTTGGCAATCATTTTATCCGCCTTGTTGACTTTACCACTTTCACTAGTCACATTTTTAGTTCAACCTAATAAACCAGCCAAATATATTCAAATTTGCCACCAAAAATTCGTTTGCTATAATACAATTCCTTGCTCATTTCTTTCCACTCTTTGATATAATTTTAAGAACTAACTATATTAATAAACACCAAATATTTATCTATGCATATGCACCGATCTTGTTTCAATTAAATGATCTTCTTTAATTATTATGACGACCGGTCTGGCCTAGTGGATAGTAACCCTGCCTGCGAAGCCGATGGTCCTGGGTTCGAATCTCGATAAGGGCATTTATTTGTGTGATAACACAGATATTTGTTTCTGAGTCATGGTTGTTATCTATGTACATAGGTATGTATTTATCTCTATAAGTATGTATATCGCCTAGCACCCATAGTACAAGCTTTGCTTAGTTTGGGGCTAGGTTGATCTGTGTAATATTTGTTATACTTTTAAATGGGCAAGTAATATTCTTGATACAGCCGAATTTAATCATTTGAATGGAATTTAAACGGTATAATCGGCACATTTTCCTTGTTTTTGAAAATACCGGGATCCCGGTATTGCATAAAAAAATACCGGTATTGAAAAATGCGTTTTCACAGACGGGATCCTGGTATTTCGGGATCCCGGGATCCCGGTATTGGAAGCCCTAAGCCCTAACCATGTAGCCAGAGAAAACGTCTGTGCGCCTCACAAATATAACAACAGTCGTGTACTCGATAGACATAAAACTATCAGTATAATTTCATATGTTTCATTCTTATCTCCATATCTTTTTTATATGTATGTGTGATTGATTTCATTTGTTTATTATTCGTCATCTCTTTCCAACCCAATTTCGAGACCTACTACAGCTAGTGTAAACTTTGCGCCTGATTTTTTACTGTTAGCATAATATTACATTTGAAAAAGATTTGAAACATATTATTTACTCAAGTGCATAGAGTCAGTATATTAATTAATAAGATTGGGTCTCCAAAAAACGTGCCAAGCGAGATAAGATAAGTCGAGGGAGATCTTCTCCTAATTTCTCCTTACCAAGCGAAACTAACCTTTAAACTAATAGTAATAGAGTTAATTTTATTCATTGAGTTTGTCAGTATTTTGCTCCTCTTGTATAAAATCTTTTTCACCACACCAGCTCGGAAAGGCTTACTTTGCACTTCAAAAACTGATAGCAAAGTTGCATTTTATTCACATGTGATGCAAACTAATCAAATGCAAATTTTGAGTTGTTTTCTTATGTTTGCTGGTAGAATTGACTTTTAAATTATGATTTTGGATGATAAATATTTAATAACATTTATTTGGATTTGATTTGGGTTGATATTGTTTGATATTTTACATTTAATATTTGCTTCGGATTGGTGTGGTGAAAAATTTTGTGTTTCACTCGGGGGCAAATTTTGTTTAACTCTCGTGCTTTGAAACCCTCGCAACGCTCAAGATTAAATTTTTTGAACCACTCACTACGCTCGTGGTTCAATTTTGGAATCTTTCGCTTGCTCGGGTATCAATATTAGCACGAGCGGTTAAACAACGACTTTGCCCCCTTGTAAAACAAATAACTATTGTTAGGTCGGCCGTATTTGTAGCTCGAACAAATATATACATATTATATAATTATTGTATACGAAACCCTAGGCGTTATGAGACGGACTGTAAGCATATCGATAATAGTAAACATAGTTACTTACACAGAGCTGAAAGATAAGCAGAGGTCAACTCTGTGGTCACTTGTTTAATAAATAGAGCAGTAGCTTTTACTTATATAGTGAGCAGTAATCCATATTTCAAGAGAAAGATTCTGCTAGTAGTATAATTCCAGGCGCAAGTCTTACACACTGGGTAAGTTTTAAACAAAGCCATTCTTTCTTTTACGCAATGCAGTTGGTTACCGACAGGTCAGGGACAGCTAAAGTAGATTGTGCTTCATAACCATGCGTCTTTTACTTATTATTGATGTCTCGGCTTCTGACAAAACTCATGTCCTATAGTCAAGAAACATATCTGAAAATCATATTTGTTTGTTTCTGAGTTTAACCACTGCCGCGTTTCAAAAATCCTATTATATTTCTATCCATGGCCTTAAATGAGAGCGAACTAAACGACGTCGAACTTAAAGTACTCCTGGTATTACTGGGCTCAGCCAGCAAAAGAGTTACAATAGGCTTCAGATATATTTTTATAATAAAGCCTAGTTCTCCTTCGACTGTTACACTTATTACAATTTCAAAATTAATCGCTTTTGTAGTTCTTTATACGGATACGGATGATCATACAGAAGCATGTCATTTAACAGCGACATCAAACATTTCGTGGCAGTTGTGCGGTTCATAAAAGTGTGTGTTAATAAAAGTTGCATAGCAGCAGATTCTGACATCCAGGTATTTCTATGACAGCAGAGAAAAAAAACTTGCATAAATATGTATGCTTAAAAAATATCAACAGAACAGAAAGAGTTAAAGCACGCGTTAAAATAAGGAGTGACAGCCTGATTGCTAGTTTTCTCTATTTTACAAACTGTCAGTTTATCGTATAGAAGGGCTGTCTATATATTCTATCATTAGAATAAACAACATTAGGTAGGCATTATTGCGGAAACAAAAACTTCAGGTGACTATAACGTTAGATGTCACCTGACCCTCGTTTCCCCCATCTGAATCGTCTGGAAATGTTATATTCGGAAAAATGCATGATTCCCCTTAATACTACCTACACCATTAATACACAAAACTCTAAAACTTGTATCCTTCAAGTAGCCTGCATTCTCTGACCTCCGCTGATGAACAACTGTCAAAACCCAGCAGGATCTAATACAGATGTAGCGCCTAATTATTTTCCATCGTATTTTCACGTGTCTTGCTATTTATATGTCTTGAAATTCGTACTATCGAGGTTCCACTGTAAGTATATATAATTTAAGTTATTTGTAATTTTATGACATACCTTTTTTAATGATTAACCGCTGGTTTTAATGTTCCAGCTGAGTAGATGGGGAGTCTGATGGAGGAGTAATCTTCAATGGGCGCCGGCAGCACATTTAGTTGAAGTGCTGGCTGCCCACTTGGCAACACATGTAACTCCGCTCCTATGAGTTTTGTTATTCTGTGGACAATAAAGTGGTTCATAAGTTAATGGAATCTTCGTACCATACATTATTGTTTGGTTTGAGCAAAACAAATATAGTGCCCAATTATTTAGATATTTTTATAGAAAATTACTATGGGCTTGGAATAATACGGACTATTGGCCATTTGGCCCTATTCAGTAATTTGGATGATATCTTGTTTTCTTTTTTCTGCGTACACTCACACTATGAGGCCCGAGGTCATTCCAGAAATATATGTAGTTTGAGAAGATCAAAATGTTACACACAAAAACATAGGTAAATTATCTCACATGCCACAGCAGTAATTTTTATTTACTAAAAAAATTATCTGCATATTGACAGTGTGTTCTCAAAATTAATTCAACTCCATTGCATTGGCGACTAATAATGGCAGTAATTGTGACCAAATAAATAAAGGTGTAAAAACATTTCACTGTTTTAGGTATACCTACTATGTATAGGAAAGGTGATAGACCATAATTGTGTAAGAAAACAAGTTAAAATTACAAAAAGCTTTACTAGATACATCATAAGATAAGGTTTATTTCCTAAGAAATATTAATAACATCAAACCTGCTTTCAATAGTTATAGCAACATCATTTTTAACACACAAAACATGTTAATATTTGTCAAAAGGCATCAGGCCAAAGCAGTTGTTACTGCCGCATAAACATTTTTTCCTATTTTCTACTTCTTGTGAATTAACAAAACTGTTAGAGCCATAATTATATGTTATTTCAGAACCAGGATGTATATCTACTTGAGAGAATATAGCCAATTTGGGTAAAGGATTATCAACTCTGACAGGTACAATGAGACAGTTAGGATCGCAGCTATGGTTGATGTAGCGACCAATATTGCCCAGCTCACTTGGATCTACTATCATCTGGAATTGTGTTCCGTCACAATATTCATTGAGACAAAAGATATAATTCATTTTTTTGAGTGTGTCATTTAATTTATGCCGCTTGTTAGCTTGTTCAGGAGTTATAATCTCACCAGCATATTCACATATAAACGTTCCTCTAGGAATGAACTGAGTAGTGAAGAGTCCTTTAGCCTTGGATATGTTTCTACAGGTTTTTACTTCTAAACAATTAATAGGTCCTTTCTGAACCACACGGTTTCCACAGCTCTCCGAACAAGTACATAAACTGTTGCATTCTATAATTGGATAAGATAAATTACCAATATCTTTGAGGAAGTTTAATCTATATCCTTCCATAAGATAATTAGCATCTCCTGATTTCATCAAGCATTGGCAGGATCCTGTTGTACATATTAAATCGCATTTGCAGTAATTTATTAATCGTGAATTAAAATGACATATTATATTATTGTATTCAACACTGTCCTCAAAAGGCCCTGGTATGTTTTCATCGACATATATTATATTGCTATCAGAGTGCATATATTCGTCTTTCATTTTATGTATTTGCTAAATAGATATGTATAAACTGAGACACTTAAAAATATATATAACTGTTTTGAATATCATGTGTTTGTAAAATAAATAAACACGTAATTCACAATCCTAACCTACTAAAACCAAAGCTCAAAAGAAGGCAAGTGCAAAAGCTGCTGCAGTGCTGCTTGTCAACGTCAGTGTCACTCACTATTGAGGTCACTACTCACTACATCCCTTTTCTTAGGGTGGTATTCGATCTGTCCAATATATAAGTCCGATAAGTCCAATGTGTATTTGCGCCTCACATTTTGCTTAATGAGAGAGTGAGACGCAATGCGTATTGGACAAAGAAATTGGATAGGTGGAATACCGCCCTTATTTAAGTTTTTTTTAATACTCTGGCAAGACGATGAAAGTATGAATACAAGACTGTTCCAATAATATTTAAGTAAAAATGTGTTGTAATAATGTAATATGATTATTTATATATTAAAAGATTTATTATAGATCATTTGCTTTCCTTTATTAATAGTAAATAAACTTTTTTTGCTACTGGCAATAAAGAATACAATGGTTGCAATATTGCCACGCTTTGTAACGATTAGTATTAGTACACATCCGCGCAGGCGCTTTGTAGTGACGTGACGTAATTGTCCATTCATAATTTTTGTTCATTCAATAATTTGATGAACTTTATTTTGAGATACTTTGAAGAAGTGTTCAAGTTAACTAAAGCAAAGCCCAATTAGTATTCGCGTTCTACGCATAATAATTATCTTCCTCAATGTACATTTATTAGAGTTAAACTTTAGAGTGCATTCATTGATAAAATAATGCATTAGTTGCGCACATGCGCAATGCAAGCGGCAACATCCATCTGTGCGTGTGTGATGATAAACCTTGTTGGAAAATGTGGATAAATGAGACTAACATAGTGTTTTTGTACGAATGGATTTCAAGCGCTCAGTAAATACATCCGAAGAAAGACTTGAACAGAACATTACGACACTCCGGAAGTGGCGGGACAGGCTCAGGCTCGTTCCGAAAGAGATAACAGCGGATGAAAGAGATAAACAGTAATGGATTTAACATGGCGGACGATATGCGTAAAGTGCGAGTCGAAGAACGATTAAAAATAAAGATCGGTAAGTAAATTTCACTGTATGTTTGTTATAATTGAAGACGGAAAATGTTATTTTAAATGTTTTCCTCCTCATGCTGTGTTTGAAACGAACTCTACCGATGTTGTTGTCATCATAGCGAACAGGTGGTATCAGGAAACTTCGTTTCCAGTGCCCTACATGAATGAATATTATATCAAAGGAATCATTTAAATAGGTATGCGATTAGTACTGCTGGCCTAGGAGAAAAGACAATGCCGCAGTAATTTAATTACACGCATGTTCTTTGTTTGCAACTGGTGGTTTGACAGTTCGCGCAGTTTATGAATGAATTGGTCTTGCCTACATGCAATGAATATCGTGTTTAGATTAGAGACGGCATGTATTTGTTGGTTTATATATCAACCTTGCACACGGTTAACGACAATGCTTTTATGTTTCATGTATGTATAGACCAGTATTTCAGAGTTAGTAAGAAGGGCTCGATGTAAGTAACTAACCAACACATGAATCACCAAAATCGAGATTATTTCCCTTCACTACCTTTACGCCAAGCTTAGGCCTACGCTAGTTTATTGTCGCCTACTACAACTCGGGGCATTAAATGAGTTGTTCTGTAAGATCAATACTTATAAGTACTCTCTGCTTCAAATTTGAACACAAATTGTCAACAGATTTCCGTATGTGTAGTACCTATAATGATGTTGGTTATGAGTTATAAATTACTAACCATTAAAAACTGCATTAAGTTTATAGAGTTCACTATCTGCTAGGAATAGGGTTGCCAACTTTTTTTTGGTGGAATATAGTATTTTCCAGAATAAGGAATAAAAATATAGTACATTCCAAAAAAATATAGTATTTTCAGATAAAATACTAAACATGTGTAATATAGGTACGTTTAATCGGAAATATAGTATTTTAGCGTACTATATATTTTTCCAAAATTATATAGTACAGAGAGCCAAAATATAGTACAATACTATATAATATAGTACGGTTGGCAACCCTAGCTAGGAACTCACTATCCATCATCTCCTTTCCACTATAAGTATCCAAATACATAAGCAGTTACAAACCAGACAATGCAAACAGATTTGAAACATTAAAATAGGTATTGTGCAATTAACAAACACATCAAGAATTTGTGAGTTCCTGTCCCAGACTAGAGGAAAACAATACTTTATAGGCGGCCTAACTGTGAAAAATTTGTGTTAAAAATTTATTATGATATCACTTGTACACCCAGCTGCAACATTGCATGGCCACTTCATGAATGAATTCCATTCATAAAGTCAATGTCATGTCAATCTTGAGTGAGACACGAGTTTTCAAAAGTAACCAGACCGTGATGACAGTGATGACTTTCAATTTGACACAGAATATTGGTACCTAGTTTAGTAATATTCTAATTTTACGGTGACCATGCATGTCATAAATAAATTAATAACTTTTTTTAACTCGACTACAAAATTAATGTTAACCTCACTAATACTGATACGAAGCAGTTGCTTATAATTTACGAAATGCGCAGTGTTAGTCCTGCTCACGTCTCCTGAATCACCCTGTATAATAGAGGTGTCAATAAGAACTTCTTATTACTCATAGGGGTATGTAAATATGTTTTTCCATGCCTTGATGATAAATAATTGTATCAAGACAAGGCTGGGATAGCTGCTGCATTGGCTGAAAGCAAAAAGTTTGTTAAATCAAGGTCTCGGCCCCCAATACCACTTTGTGGCATTTATGGTGTTGAGACACTGGGGCCGTGGGGTCCAAGCGCACATGTTCTTTGCAAAGAACTATGCAAAAAGCTCGTTGATTTTACTGGTGACCAGAGAGCTGGCAGCTTTCTCTCGCAGCACATTAGCATTGCCATTCAGCGAGGGAATGCTGCCAGCATCTTTGGCCCGCATGACAGACAAAAGATGGACCATACAAACCACAAAATGGAAGGGACCACACGGAAAACGCCCCCCCGGCAGGCCGAAGAAACGCTGATCCGAAGACATTACCCAATTAGCCGGAAAACATTGGATGGAGACAGGAGAAGACAGAGAAAGATGGAAAAAACTGGAGGAGGCCTTCACCCAGAGAGGGATCCATATAAATAAATAAAACAACAAGTACAAAAATACAAAGTTAAACTAAAAATGGATATGGAAGAAAAGGCTATAATAATAATAATAATCTTTGGCACAATGCCACGGGGGCCTTGTATTGTAGTACGGGCGATTTTCCGCAACTCGACGTCCTGCGCCTATTTTGCGTGATAGGGGGTGGGCTAGTCCTGCCAACCCCGCTCCTCGAGGAATCCCACCAAACCTTTGATGTTGAGTAGGACCTCGGGGAGGTCTCTCGGAGATCCGAGATGTTTTGCCCTGTATGGGGCCACTCCGCTGCATTCCAACACCACGTGAGAGGCTGTTTCTTCCTTCTCCATGCATCCACGGCATAGGGGACTGTCTGTGACACCTGTTATAAAAAGATGTTTGTTAAAAAGTCCATGACCTGTTATGACACTGGTTACCATTCTCAGTCGAACCTTTCCTAGTTGAAGGAGCATCCTTGTGAGCTTACCGTTGATGCCAGGTATGGCTTCTTTGGCCTGTCTGCATCCAGTCTGGTTTAGCCAGTGTTCTGTGTGTAGTTTCCCAGTGCGTGCCAGCAGCATTGAGCGTACCTTGCTAAACGGTATCGGGAGAATCGGTTCCGGGCCAATCGCCCCCGCACCCGATCCTTGTCTGGCAAGCTCGTCCGCAGCATTGTTACCTCGGGATCCACTGTGCCCTTGATCCATTGTAAGGTGATCTTGTTTTTCTGACAATCTGATTAGTCGTTCGTGGCATTCGAGTATGCAGATGGAGGATCCTACTACCTTCCTTGCAGTGGTGGCAGCCGCCGCGTTTATGATGCCCATGCACTCAGCTTGGAATACCGAGTTATGGGCTCCTAGCGGAGTGGTGATTGACATGTTCAGGTCATCTGAAAAGGTACCAGAGCCCGATCCGCTGTCCGCTGTCGATCACGGGGGCCTTACTTAGACGTATTCTAATTTAGATTAGTTTCGTTTCGTAATTTAGATTTATTATAAAGTAGATTTATATAAGTATTTCAGATTCATTGTTTGTTGACCAATAAATTAAACTGATTGTATCCTCAATATTTTTAGTGTAATAATGTACACTTTTCAGAAATCTGCGATTGCTAATTGTACTTACCATAATTTTGTGTAGTGTGCGTTAAAGCATTTTATTGATAAATGTTCTAATTAAGATTTATCAGTTTTTCTACCTATACCCAAAGGGGCTATTCATAAATGACGTCATTTCAAATTAGGGGGGGGGGTCTGGACATCGGATGATGGTAGCATGACGTAAGAGGAAACGGGGTCATTCAGGGGTCGAAAATCGTCAAAAATCGATGACGTAATTTATGGACAGCCCCAAAGGAAAAGTGCTATAAACGTGTTTTAACGCAAAATTCATGTTTTCAGTCGATTTATTATCGGTTATAGTATCTGTTTATTATATTTTATAATTTTATAAGATAAGTAGTTCATTTTCACACAATGTATGGATTTACTTTTTCAATTTGTACAATCCGTGCCCCTATACGTCATTCGATCCTTTTGAAGTTTGGAATATATAGTTTTTAGTTTAGGGAGACCCGATTGGTGAGCAAAGTCAGGAAAAATATCCCAACTTTTGTTTCTCTGTTTATTTACAAGATGAGTTTATATTAGAAAATGATATATTTTCCATATTTTATTTAACCCGACGGTTTATTTTATTAAACCGACTGTTTGGTTTTGACTGATTTGAAGTTGCATCGAGCTAAACTATAACCGTAGAGGTAGGCGTGTTCACAATCACACGGATCAGACTCGCTTAGAGTTTGTTTGTTTGTTTGTTGAGTTAGTGTTTTAGAATTAGTAACAATATTTCAGTCTTTTAGGAGGTGTTTTTAAATGATATAGTTTTCGTAAAGATATCATACAATTAGCAATAACAAGACGATTGGCACTCAGTGGTGGCGCGAACGCATAAATCCGTGATAACGCGAAGTGTGTCTGGCGCGATAAGGGTGCAGTACGCCTTCCGGGGCGCGACCCGCTGCGAACCCGCGCCGCGCCCGCCTCCGTCCGCCGCGCGCGCGCCCGAGCGCTATCTGCCCTACGACATAAGATCCTGCCTCACTCACGTAACTTACGTTGTATTCTCAGACTACTACAACCTCAACTATTTATTTTTCTCACCATTAAGTACCTACTACTTTACTAAGTCATTGTACAAGACTATTGATATAAATGTTTTTAATATTTTCTGGGTCTAGAATTTAACAATACGTAAATTGTATTGTTATTTTAAGTACCCGTACCATGAGTCACTGGCAGTGTCAAAACTGACATCTACGCTAACGTAATTTACTTTCTATACATCTCGCTCGCACTAATATGCGAGTACGAGCGAGATCTATAGAAAGTAAGTTACGTTCTCGATAGCGTTTATGTCAGACTGTGAGTGCCAAACTGGTGGTAGCCACAAATGTGTGATGTGTCATTTAGAAAAGGTACTTTTGTAATCTTATACCTTCTACCTTAATTTCACGTTAAGTGTCGACTAACTAATAACGGTATGGAAATATACAGTGATAACCTAAAATGTGTATAACTTACCCATTTTTTAATTTGACAGTAGCGGCAAATAATCTATCATAAGGTATTCAGATACCTACATTTGCATACATTTTTTAATAATTATCAAAAACGGCTTTAGCGATTTCGATGAAATGTACAATATACGGACATATGAAAACAACAATTTGAATAAGCTTGGGTCCTTTTAGAAGCTTTTATTAAATAATTAGTTTGCGCGAGTTCTCGCGGTAGCCCGGTGGGTATTAAATTGTGAAGTAATGATGCAATGAAAATTTCCCTACTGTAGAGGGCGTACGGGGTACGAGGGCGAAAAAGCGATTCTATTGCCGGTAAGATTCGCTTTTTAGTATTTCCAAATAAGAAATTCAATATTTATTACATAGGTACATTAATTTGGTGTGTGTGAAGTCCCCAATCCGCATTGGACTAACGTGGCGGCCCACGTTGCCACGTGTAGTGGGACGTAAGTATAGGCATACATATATGTATATGGTCGTGATACTCGTGATGATGATACAGTTATTGTTTACATGACATGTAGTCTAATTTCACGAATTTTCGAATGAATGCCTAGTATGATAGATGTTTTGCCGCCACTGTAATTATGTAGTTTCTATCTTTTAGGTTGTTGATTAATTAAAACACTACTCTTTTTTCTTTTATTCATGTAACAAACGAACAACGAAATTTACTTTTTCCGGTTTTTGATTTTTATTACATCAATATGATATTCATATTCATTTTATTTGTATTAATCATACATTGTCAGTGTTATAATTAGGTACATAGGTATGCAAGATGGACGTCAAACATAAATACATTTATACAAAGAAAAATACAACAATAAAAATTCGCAGAATGTCATAAAGAATTAAAAATAATAGTTATTGTCGAGCTATTCATCCAAGAATTCAGCAACGGAATAATAGGCCTTTTGGACCGAGCTTTAGGATTAAAAACGACTTTTTATACTAGCGAACGCTTTTTATACTCGTTGGGATCTTATTATACAGTTTAGGTCCTAGTACGTGTAAGCAGAGACCAGATTTTTTTAATCTATGTTTCGGCAGATCTAGTTCGTGTCGCCTCTGGTCCTGGAAGCGGTTGCTTGTCCATATTTTCCTCGGAAACTTTTCTAAATTTAGCCTAACATATTTAACTACCTCTAGAATTAACATAGAAGGTAACGTTAGAATATGGAAGTCCATAAATAATTGACGAGCTGGCGCGTCAGGGGCCACCCGTGCCATTTTCCTTATAATTTTCTTTTGTATGAGGAATGGTCTGTCCCTATAAATCTACTCCATACGACAAAACAGAATGACAGTATGCATGGTAGGCTATCATTAGGTTTTGCTTAGACAGGATAGGCATAAGCCGAGATATTATATAGTAGGCCGAGTTGAGTTTGCTGCATATCCTGTCAATATGTTCCTGCCATTGCAGACCGGAGTCCAGAGTAAAACCCAAGAACTTAGCATGCGTAACAAAAGTGACTGGAGTATTTTGTACGAGTACTGAGTTTGAAGTGGCAGCAGCATCTGCGCTTCGCTTCAAGTTAAATTCTGTAATGCTAGTTTTTTCAAGATTTAGAATCATTCCGTTTACAGTGAACCAATCCGAGAGGCGCAGAATGACAGACTGAACATTTCTTAGCAGCTGGTCCCTGCTCTCTGCATTCACGATGGCACAGATGTCGTCTGCGTACATTATAAAATCCACAATAGGTGAGTCAAAGCGAAGGTCGTTCATGAGGATAAGAAATATATTATTTCCTATATTTGATCCCTGGGGCACAGATCTGTCACCTATCGGGTTTAGGCTCGATCGTTCATTATTAACATCCGTAGATTGCTCCCTGTCACTCAAAAACGACATAATGACCTGAACAATTCCACGGACGCCGTAATGGCTCAACTTGCTCGCGATGAGACTGTGGTCGACTAGATCGAAAGCTCGTGATAGGTCAAAGAAAACAGCAGCTACGCGCTGCCTATTTTCCAGTTTGTCCAACACCGTTCGCAACAATAGTCGAGCGGCACCGGTCGTGGATTTACCGGTTTGGTAGGCGTACTGCAGTTCACAGAGTGACTTATTCATAATTAAGAATTTTGTTAGTCAACAGTCCCATCTCGAACATTTTCGACACAGCCGGAACAATCGATATAGGCCTGTAACATTTTTGTTCTTTCTGGGAGCCCTTTCCTTTATAAACAGGTGTTACTTTTATTTTCTTTAGAGAGACAGGATAATTACCGTTACACGCGGACTGATTAAATAAATAGCACAATGCATGCAGAAAATTAGCTGGAAGACTACGCAATATATGAGTCGGGAGACCATATATATCTTTAGTGCCCTTAGGCTTTATCTTTTTTATTATTGCCATGAGTTCCCCAACTGTGAATGGCGCAAGAAACATTGTTTTCGCAACACCTGGGACGTTCATTCGGAGATAATTCATTGCATTTGCAATCTAAGGTCTCTGTGGCGTAAAGTTATGCGTATCACCCACGACAGATATGTAGTACGCGTTGAGGGATTCGGCAAGCTGAGTGTCCGAGCCAGTTGGGCCGCATGGGTGCCCCTTAATACGCCTAACATTAATTGTCATAATATGAATTCGCATAACAGATTTGGCATAAAATAATTGTTCATATCATAACATTGAACAGGCATAATAATAAAAAATCATAACAGTTATTGCGCATAATAATGAATCCGCATACTTGTATTATGCATAACATTATTAACTATAACTTTAACTGTCACAAAATGAATTAGCATAATTTTATGAAGCGAGGGAATTAGATGGATCAGGGCAAAACCAACACGGTTAGTTCAGGAAGCTTCGTTTCGCTTCGCTCCCGCCTTAACCTTCGATGTTAGGTTAGGTTTTTTTTTCTAACAGCCCGATAAGAGATACCTATATTCACATCACATCCTAATGAACTCCTCGGATCCAATCAAATAAATAAAATAATATGCCATACAATCAAAATTACATTAAAATAAATAAAACAATCTATACTATCATAATTAAATTTGTCAGTACCTATAACGGGTAAATAGAACCAGATCTATAAATTGGTAGTATGGAAAAAATCGTCCAAATTAAATTTAAATTGACTGCAATGGCTTCCAAATACCGGTTTTTGGTGGCGGAACAATCTTTTTTCTTCCTTTTTCTATTTATACCATTTAATAATTATGCAAAGTAACGTTATGCCTATTACATTTATCCCAAGTCATCGTTATGACAATTTACGTTATGCGAATTAACATTATGCGTACTCAGTTATGTGGAATAATGTTATGCGATTTAAAAGTTATGCGTAATATGTGTTATGCCAATTTGAATTAGGAGTATTATGGCTCCTCTTCACGTTGGGCCAACGCCAACGCCAACGAGGGACGCATTTATGCGTTAGAGGGAGCAAGTGATATTGCTATCTCGTTCTACCGCATGGCTGCGTCCCTCGTTGGCGTTGGCGTTGGCCCAACGTGAAGTGCTTGCATTTACTAGAGAGATATAAATTGTACAGTTCTTTGTTTTCTGGGTAAAACCTCCGCAGCATGGACAAAAATTGAACAAAGTTTTTACTTTCGTTTGTCTTATTATCACACCATGATTTTTCTTTAACTACAATTGCGACTTTTTTTAGTGGAAAGTAACAGTTGAACTTATTTGCGAAGGCCGTCATTATAAGGACTGTATCGTTTATTATGGGTACAGATAAAACCTGGTCTAACTGTTGATGTGTGTATTATTTTGTATTACTATGTTCTTAAGGTATAATCTGGGGGTATTTTTAAGCCACATCTGATATAAGAAGGTTTTACATTTATTTTATTTTAGGGACTTTATGATGATTTTAATACCGTCTAGCAAATATAATTTGGACAAGCCTATCGAGCTTAATTTGAGACTATTTCACTGATTCCTTGGTACGATTTAAAGAAACAAAAGGTTAATATGCTGCCAAAATATGCCATCTAAGTGTCCTTTTCATGATTGCTCAATTGAACATCCACAGAATAAATGTAGTGAATTTTTATCTTTAAATGAAAATGACTTTTTATGCAACAT
Organism: Cydia splendana; assembly: GCF_910591565.1. NCBI lineage: Eukaryota > Metazoa > Arthropoda > Insecta > Lepidoptera > Tortricidae > Cydia > Cydia splendana. Next base: position 17,050,889 of record NC_085987.1, read on the forward strand.
TTTGGATTCCCGTCAATTTCTGACGCAAGCGAAATGAGGGAAACAGGACGGCTACCGTGAAAATCGAAAATCGTCAATTGCGGGCATTTTTCTCTGTCACTCTAATTACGCCTTCATTGGAGTAAAAGAGAAAGATCCCCGCAATTTGCGAATTTCTGTTTTCGCGGTAGCCCCTCAGCTAAAAATAATCTACCGAAATCCAAAGCCTAACGGATATTTATGGCGTTGAACCATGGCTAGAACAGGTCGATAGAAAAGCTCCATGATGGTTATATTGTATACCAAAGTCGGGGTTGTCGTAAGTAACATGCCATATTCTCTAAAAGGCCACCATGCACAAATCCAAAACTTTTTTTCCAACTAAAAGAAATGATTAGACTATGCCCAATTGTTTCGCTTTACGAATCATAATTATGTAATTGCTGTTTACATAGTACGATTTATTTTGTGTAATATCTCGTCTTGTTCGCAAACCGCAAATTTTCTTGTAGTATTTGTCCAAAATCGTTGTTGTTACTCGGGAGGATTAAGTAAATATTGTCCAAACCATATGCTTTACGTGATCTCCCAGGACGAAATGTTACTTATTGTTAAAGCACTAATTAAACTATATGTGTAATTTTTTAATAAAAATACAAAACCAGAAAAAACGGCTAAGTAAAGTTGTACCCATAATAAACGATACAGTCCTTATTATCGAAATCAGCAAACTCGTGCGCAAAATAAAGCCAGTCGATGTGACCAATTGAATCTAAAAATGTGAATAGTTTATTTTGAGTCAGCAGCCGCCTCAAGCAATAGATAGGGCGGTGATTCCTATATCTGGGATATATATTTTGACACATACTGCAAGATGGTCACTAATCGCGCGATCAATTGGGTATGCTTTCAATTGATCCCTCGTTAAATCAGTATAGCCGTGGTCTAAACAAGTTTTGGATGTACCCTGAACTCTCGTCGGAAAATTTACGTGCGACTTAAGGTTAAATAAATCCAAAACATATAACGTAACATTGATAACGTTGCAGAATTTATTTCATTATTTTCTGTTATTTGTTTCAATTTGATATAACTTATGCACACCTAGCGGCTTAGCACGGTCGCGTTTTTATCCCTTGTCACCATACCTGTCACGTTCTAACAAGTATGTAAGTGCGAAAGGGACGCGCATAGTGATAGTCGATAAAAATGGAACCGTGCTGAGCCCGGACTGAATTCATGTTTAATATTTATCTGCACCTTAGAATTCAATTAAGAATCTAAATATTTTTGCATGTCATTATGTGGCGGAATGCTGTAGGTATTTCCCCTTGGTGTAACTTTTATGACCTGCATTCTTGCAAATAAATGTAGGTACTTATCTATTTCTATTTCAAAAGTAGAACAGCTATACGATATTAAGTAGGTATCTAAATAATACAAGTCTTACACAAGAAGATTCTTACAAAAAATGATTTAGGTAGGTATTTATAAAGTTTACGTATAACGTCCTAAATGCTTCCATCTTCCTCGCGTTGTCCCGGCATTTTGCCACGGCTCATGGGAGCCTGGGGTCCGCTTGGCAACTAATCCCAAGGATTGGCGTAGGCACTAGTTTTTAAGAAAGCGACTGGCATCTGATCTTCCAACCCAGAGGGTAAACTAGGCCTTATTGGGATTAGTCCGGTTTCCTCACGATGTTTTCCTTCACCGAAAAGCGACTGGTAAATATCAAATGATATTTCGTACATAAATTCCGAAAAACTCATTGGTACGAGCCGGGGTTTGAACCCGCGACCTCCAGATTGAAAGTCGCACGCTTTTGCCACCAGCGCTTCATTGCTTCCTTATTTCAGGTAGTTTCAGTATAAAAAGTACTGAGATTGACTGAACTAGCATGACAAATACGAACGTTTCCAGATGAAATGAAAAGTAGAATAAAATACAAACAGAAATCACACCTATATCTGCACGTAATATTTTTTTCATAGTGTATTTATTCGATGCGCGCTAATGCATGGTGAATATAATATAGTATAGTTATCTTATCTGCTGGCAGCCTGGCAGAGACAGCGAGCTAGCGCTCCAGTGAATGGGACGTACCGAGCGTTTTCCATTCAGCGCACCCATTCATGGAAACTCGACGCCCCGTTAATGAAAAATGCGCTTCATGTTTATCGTCACCGTTATCGATGCCTCCACGTGTGTTCACTCACAAATGGCGAGCTCATTGAAACTACTCCCTTGTCTGTACAGACAATACTAGATAAGATTACGTAGCGTAGTCTACCCGATAAAACAAATCTCTGGGTTGCGTCAATTGACGTACGCAATCTTAATGTTTAATAAAATACCTGTTTTAATTAGATTCAATACTAGATTATCTACAAACAATATCTATAGCAGATTAACGCGTTAGAGCCGTAGCAAGGGGTTAATGACCCTCTATACACTGATGTTTACTGATTTGTAAATAATTCATGTAAACACGTGTACCTACGACGGTTTGTACCTTTCTAAATTACTAATTTATAATACTTAGTAGAAGTTTATTTTACTAAAATAAATATTTTCATTTATCTGCACATTGCTCTACCAATTGACATTGTCATATCATGTAATTGTAGGTATACAAAAACGACATACGAGTAATTATATGTGCTCAATCCCATGCTTACCACGGTTTAACCCTGTTCCAGGCATAGTACGATTTACCGACCACATACGTGTCAATTTAATTTCAATTTACAACCTTAGCAATCCTATTAAAGGTTCAAATTAGATTGGAATTTCGGGAAATGAGACTCGTCTTAAAATGAATCACAGGAATATATTTGGATATTTTGGGAAAACCTTCTAGATTGGTACTACCTGGAAACGGGTTAATATTACCACTTACGGTAACATAAAATCTATAGGTAAACCTACAGGTTTTACGTCCCATTGCGGGCGGCAGGCCTCTTATTGTAAGGCTTTGGGCTCTATAGTCTCCCGGCTAATAGCCCGAAGCGGAATGATTATTTTCGCAGAGAAACGCGAGTTTTCTTCGACGAAAAGCGGCTCGTAATTTGTCAAATTATTAGTACATTTCAATGCAAGTGTGGAAAGTTTGTTATTATTTACGAGTCCCGAGATGACATCGAGTACAGACAAGTAAATAATAACACTTTCACACGTACATTAAACGACGTTTTTTAATACATTTGCGAAAAAATCACAATTAAACAAATATTGGTAACATGAGTATTACACTTACATTTACGAATTTTCCCTTGAACTTGAATGATGTTGTATATTATTTATTATTCAGCACTATAAACTACGTTCAGCGTTGATTTACATTGCCTAAATTAATCACAATAACTCGTTTAATACAAAAACACTCACAAAACAGGAGGTGAGCGCGAATTCAATTTTGAGATTTCGAGGTGAATATACCCGTCGCTCTGACGGGGCGTAACCGCGACGTGAGAGACTGTATTTGTGTGTGTAATACACGCACACAGACGCATGCGCTGGTACTCCGCGCGCACCTCACTGTCTCCAATTTGCAATTGTAACTTTTCGTTCGGTACTTACTTAGCCACGTCAAATTAAGCCGAATTTGGGCAATCTGCGGAAATAATTCGTGTAGTTTTGATAATTGGTACAGGCATATCTTGTGGTGTCGAGATAAACATACTAAAAGTCCTCGAGGGTAGGAGGTGTGCTGAGAGTGTAGGGGGGGTTGAAGGTAACTTTTTTCATATTTTTGCTCATATCTCGAATATCTGTACGAATAGCATTATAATTACTTCGGACAAAAGTTTTAACATTAAATTTCCTACAAATTTGGTTATGTTTATTTTTACTCTGCGATCAATACTTTAGGAGCTACAGGCTGTTAAAGTTAAATAAGAGATAAAAAAAATAGACGGTTTAAGAAAACGTCGTTTTTAGGGTTCCGTACCCAAAGGGTAAAACGGGACCCTATTACTAAGACTCTGCTGTCCGTCCGTCCGTCCGTCCGTCTGTCTGTCACCAGGCTGTATCTCACGAACCGTGATAGCTAGACAGTTGAAATTTTCACAGATGATGTATTTCTGTTGCCGCTATAACAACAAATACTAAAAACAGAATAAAATAAAGATTTAAGTGGGGCTCCCATACAACAAACGTGATTTTTGACCGAAGTTAAGCAACGTCGGGCGGGGTCAGTACTTGGATGGGTGACCGTTTTTTTTTTTTGCCGATTTTATTTTTGCTTTGTGGTACGGAACCCTTCGTGCGCGAGTCCGACTCGCACTTGCCCGGTTTTTTTTCGTAATTGTTCATCATAAATAAAAAAAATAGTTTAGAATAAGCAAGCTAAGCAACTTGCTGATAAAATATTTAAAAAAAACCGGCCAAGAGCATGTCGGGCCCGCTCAGTGTAGGGTTCCGTAGTTACCCGTCCGTCAAAATAGACTATTTGCAAAAACTCAAAAACTGCTAGACCGATTAGGTTCGCTATATTTTTCCTTGAAAGTCTTTACTAGGCTTTACTTTTACGATTTCTTTTCATATTTTTTGGACCCATGGTTCGAATGTTAGGGGAGCTAAAGTGGAAAACACAACTTTTTTCTTTCAGATCGATTATTTCCGAAAATATTAAGTTGTTCAAAAAATGGTCCTTAACAAATAGGGTTCTTCAAAAAAACATTTTTTGATAAAGTGAATATTTTAGGAAATAGTCGCCTCGAAAGAAACAAAATGTATGTGAGAATTTTTTTTTTCGTGTCAACTCTATGGTGTGGGATGTTGTTGGAAAGGTCTTTCAAAATGAATTACCTGGTTTGTTAGTGCACGACACCTTGCACTTTGTGACTATGCGCTGAAACTTGGCACAGTTGATTGTTAGCTGGTCTTGAGCAGAAACAGACGGGTAGACATCGAGAACCACGTCTCATTTAGTGGGGGGGAGGGGGGAAGTTCGACGCCGCCGCGCTTCACTTGGAGCAACATTTCTCTGAAACTATACCTATTGGGGCATGTGATATATCATTTTCGGATAAATTAAGGATGAGGAATCTAGTTTTGGAACAAAAACAATGCACTTTCTAACAAAAAAAAAGCATAAAGTATAAAAGACTAAAAAAACGTGTTTTTGAATTTTTCATAATTACCAAATTTTTTAAAAGTGTAGCAGGAATCTGAAAACAAAAAATATAGTTGTAAAGATACACTTATTACGTTTAAGAAAATATATAGTTTATTATACAAAACTATTGATAAATGGGAGATAATAAATAATATTAAGCGTGGGTCAGAGTGATCTCAATACAAAATATTATTAAGGTGGGAAAGTTACTTATAACTTGTTCTACAATCGTTTATTTTTTTAGTTTTTCATAAATAACTCGTAAACAGCAGCCCACAGCAAAAAAATATCTTTTACGTAAATAATCTGTTTCAGATTTCTTATAAAATAAGTGCTACTTTTTTTCGCTAGGATGAATATTTAAAAAAAATGAAGGGAGAAAATAAATTGTAAGGTCCCCTTTTTTAGTCATTCGTAAATAACTCTTAAACGATGGCCAATAGCACAAAAAATTTTATTACATGAATAATTTACATATAATTTCCTACAAAAAAAGTTATTCAAACTTTTCGCTAGGGTCAATATTTAAAAAGAGGACCTTAGAATTTATTTTCTCTCTTTAATATCGTTTTTAATATTGACCCTAGCGAAAAAGTTTAAATAACCTTTTTTGTAGTTTCGTTTACGAGTTATTTACGAATTACTAAAAAAGGAGACCTAAGTATTTATTTTCTCCCTTCAATATTTTTTTTTAATATTGATGGTAGCGAAAAAAAGTAGCACTTATTTTATAAGAAATCTGAAACAGATTATTTACGTAAAAGATATTTTTTTGCTGTGGGCTACCGTTTACGAGTTATTTACGAAAAACAAGAAAAATAAACAATTGTAGAACAAATTATAAGTAACTTTCCCACATTCATAATATTTTGTATTGAGATCACTCTGACCCACGCTTAATATTATTTTTTATCTCCCATTTATCAACAGTTTTGTACAATAAACTATATATTTTCTTAAACGTAATAAGTGTAGCTTTACGAGTGTATTTTTTGTTTTCAGATTTCTGCTACACTTTTAAAAAAAATTGGTAATTAT